>NW_004444083.1:5474784-5489913 GCF_000243295.1 Trichechus manatus latirostris | reverse complement strand
TGAAGAATGTGCCTCTTAGACAAGTAGATATAAGAGACCAAAGGGGCTGCTTCTGTCCAGAGGTGAGAGGGGAAGGCAGAAAGAGTTAGGAGCTGGTTGAATGTTCATGGGGGATCGGTGTGGAGGGGAGGAGTGTGCTGTTACAGAATGGGGTGAGAAGTTGGGGTCTCATAACAATGTATGTTAAAAAAAATTCTGTAAGGGAGACTAACTTGAAATGTAAACTTCATTTAACTACATCAATAAGAAATAAAAACAATAGGTAGAGAAGGGAAATTTCTCAAAATAATAAAGGACATCTATGCAAAACCAATGGCCAACATCATTCTTAACGGAGAGAGGCTGAATACGTTCTCCTTGAGAACAGGAACAAGACAAGGATGCCCTTTATCTCCACTCATATTTAACACTGTTCTGGAAGTCCTAGATCCAGCAATAAGGCAAGAAAAAGAAATAAAGGGCATCCAAATTGGTAATTGTTTGCAGATGATATAATACTACACTTAGAAAACCATAAATATTCCATGAGAAAACTATTGAAACTAATAGAAAGATTCAGCAGAGTTGCAAGACACACCATAAACATACAAAATTCAGTTGGATTCCAATATACCAATAAAGAGAATGATGAAAAGGAAATCAGGAAAATGATACCTTTTATAATAGCCCCCCCAAAAATAAAATACTTAGGAATAAATCTAACCAGGGATGTAAAAGACCTATACAAAGAAAAGTACAAAACACTACTGCAAGAAACCCAAAGGGATCTACATAAAGGGGAAAACATACCATGTTCATGGATAGGTAGACTCAACATTGTGAAAATGACAATTCTACCTAAAGCAATTTACAAATACAATGCAATCCTAACCAAGTATCATCAACATTCTTTAAAGATATGGAAAAACTAATCATTAACTTTATATGGAAAGGCAAGAAGCCCCAGATCAGTAAAGCACTACTGAAGAAGAAGAATAAAGTAGGAGGACTCACACTACCTGGTCTCAGAACCTACTATAAAGCTATGCTAGTCAATACACCATGGCACTGTACAATGACAGATACATTGACTAGTGGAACAGAATTGAGAACCCAGATGTAAATCCATCCACTTACTGTCACTTGATCTTCAACAAGTGTCCAAGTCCATCAAATGTGGAACAGACAGTCTTTTTAATAAATGGTGCTGGCGAAACAGGATGTCCATCTGCAAAAAAAAATGAAGCAGGACCTATACCTCACACCATATACAAAAGCTAATTCAAAATAGATCAAAGACCTAAATATAAAGCCAAAAAGTATAAAGTTCATAGAAGAAAAAAGAGGATCAATGTTAGAAGCCCTAATACACAGCATTAACAGGATACAAACCACAACCAACAACACACAAACTCCAGAAGATAAGCTAGATAACTGAGATCTTCTAAAAATGATATAATTATGCTCATCAAAAAACTTCACCAAAAGAATAAAAAGAGAGCATACAGACTAGGAAAAAATTTTTATACCTTAGAATTCAGACAAAGATCTAATCTCTAAAATCAACAAGCAAATCCAATCATCCACAACAAGAACACGAATAATTCAATTAAAAAATGGGCAAAGGAAATGAACAGACACTTCACCAAAATAGACATTAAAGTGGCCAACAGACACATGAGGAAATGCTCCCAATCACTAGCCATTAGAGAAATGCAAATTAAAACCACAATGAGATACCATATCACCCCATAATTACTGGCACAAATCAAAAATACTGCAAATAACAAATTTTGGAAAGGCTCTGGGGAGAATAGAACTCTTATGCACTGCTGGTGGGAATGAAAAATGATACAACCATTTTGGAAAATGATATAGCACTTCTGTAGAAAGCTAGAAAGAGAAATAACAAAGGATCCAGCAATCCCACTCCTAGGAATATATCCTAGAGAAATAAGAGCTGTCACATGAATAGATATATGCACATCCATGTTCATTGCAACATTATTCACAAAAGCAAAAAGATGGAAACAACCTAGATGCCCATCAACAGATGAATGGATAAACAAACTATGGTACATACACATAATGAAGTATTATGCAATGATAAAGAACAATGATGAATCTGTGAAGCGTCTCATAACATGGATGAAACTTCAGGACATTTGCTGAGTGAAATAAGTCAATCACAAAAGGACAAATATTGTATGAGACCTCTACTGTAAAAACCGATGAAAAAGTTTACACACAAAAAGAAACAATCTTTGTTGGTTACGAGGGATGGGAGGGGTCGGGGGAGCAACTAAACAGACGATAGATAGGTGGTAACTTTGGTGAAGGTTAAGACAGTACACAATACTGGGGAAGCCAGCACAACTTGTGCAAGGAAAGGTCATGTTAGCTCCATAGACATATCCAAACTCCCTGAGGGACTGAATTGCTGGAGGGAGGACTGTGGGGACCATGTTCTCCAGGAACATCTAGCTCATTTGGCATAACACATTTTATAAAGACAATGTTCTACATTCTACCTTGGTGAGTAGCATCTGGGTTCTTTAAAAGCCTGTGAGTAGCCACCTAAGATATTTCACTTGCCTTACCCCTTTGGGAGCAAGGGAGAATGAAGAAAACAAGATACAAGGAAAATATTTGTCCAAAGGACTGATGGACCACAGGCTAGCAAGGCCACCAGTACAGCTAGATGGTGCCTGGTTACCACTACTAACTGCTCTGACCGGGATCACAACAGGTAGTCCTGGACAGAGCTGGAAAAGGATGTAGAATAAAATTCTAACACACAACAAGGACCAGATTTACTGGCCAGACAGAGACTGGCAAAACCCCGAGAGTATGACCCCCAGACACCCTTTTAGTTCAGTGGTGAAGTCACTCCGGAGGTTCACCGTTCAGGTGGGAATTGGATAACCCCATTAAACAAAACGGGACTAATGAGGCACAGCAGTGCAGGGACCAGGACTAGAAGACAGGAGGAGACAGGAAAGCTGGTGATAGGGAACCCAAGGTTAAGAAGGGACAGTGTTGACATGTAGTGGGGTTGTTAATCATTGTCATAGGGCAATACATGTACTGTTTAATGAGAAAATATTTGTTCTGTAAACCTTCATCTAAAGTAGAAAAAAAAAAAGAATTATCTATGTGACATCAAATTAACAATAGCAACTCAAAAGGTTTGATGGGAAGCCTAGGGGGCAGTTAGTTGAAGATAATGGTGATGGAATAATTTGGAAAGGGATGGTGAGAATGGCAGCACAACTGGAAGAATGTAATCTATGTCATAGAATTGTACATGTAGAAATTTTTGAAATGGTGTATCTTTCACTATGTATATTTTCCCTAAAAAAAAGTCCTCCAAGGTCGAGAAGGGAGAGTGTTGACATGTCATGGGGTCGTTAACCAATGTCATAAAACAATATGTGTACTGACTGTGTAATGAGAATCTATTTGTTCTGTACGCCTTCATCTAAAGTACAATAAAAAAAATTAATTAAAAAAACCTGGACAATGAATAAGGAAGACCTAAGAAGAACTGTTGATTTTTATTATGGTTTTTGTGAAGAATGTTGAGTGTACCATGGACTGCCAAAAGATGACCAAGTCTGTCTTGGAAGAAATACATCCAGAATGTTCCTTGGAATCGAGGATGGTGAGTCGAAACTGACTCCATAGCACCTAACAACAACAAAGGAGGAAAATTTGAAAGTTATAGTGCAAAGAGCTTCATGTTTTATGAAGTCCTAAAGAGAAGCATGAAGAATAATAATGTAACATGTCAAAATCCAGTTTATTGAAATATCTTGTTTTGTCAATTTGACTTTGGTACTATACAAATATTTAAGGTAATTATAAAATAAAATTAAATTTTACAAAACCAATTTTCAAAATAACAAAATGAAACGAATAATCACAAACGATTATCCGATTAGTCGAATAACCACACAGAGAGGAACAATTCTGAATGACTGGAAAGTCAGTAACTTGACTGGACATCTTTAATATAATTAACCTCATGGACAAGTAGACTGCAAAGTAGATTTTTTAAAAACTTTTAGTAATTATATTTTTGGTGGCAATGTTGGCATTATTATTCTGAGACTTCTGTGTAATATGATGTAAAGAAAATGAGCGATTGTGTAATATTCTAAATCTATTATCCTTAATGACTTTTTGAAATCTGGTTAATTAAGGAGACGAACCAAGTGTTTATAATCTTTCCAGTACAAATTATGTCATCATGTAACCAAATGATAGATTATGGGAAGTCTCTTTTATATATGCATTCCAGCTAACTAATGAAAAATGACAAAATTATATCGTCATTTTGCAATCCCTCAATGAGTTAATAGATGTAGGCATTGTTCATAGTTTCTACCATAATAATAATAATAAAAGACATTTCAGGCATTACATACTTCTACCGGAAAGAAATACCATTATGTATGAAATAGACTTGTTCCCTTGCTCCTGCAAAAACAAACAAAACACTGAATTTAGTCAATCCTCTAGTTGCAGTAAACAATTTATAGAAAATTTAGGCAACTTCAAAAGTAAACAAAACAAAAAATAAAATATTTCTCCAAAACTAAATGTTTAAACAAAGGATGGCATATTAGCTCAGTGCAATGTCCTCAAACCAGAAACCAAAACCTGTTGCTATCAATTTAATTCCAAATCCTGGTAAGCCCATGAGCGTTAGAGTAGAATTGTGTTCTATGCTGTTTTCAAGTCTGTGACCTTTCAGAAGCAGATTGTCAGGACTTTCATCTAAGATGCCTCTAGCTGAGTTTGAACCACCAACTTACCAGTTAGCAGTTCAGTAGTTAACCATTTGCACAACCTAGGGACTGAAAACATTGCTTGTCTCTCCATTACCTTACAGACCTCTGTGGCAACCTCCTTAAGGCCTCGAGCTCACAGTATTCCCCATCTATCATCATCAGCCTTGGTCATTATTTTCTATCTGTTGCCAGAAGGACAAACAATTTTGGCTAAAATGGTGGAGCTTTTGCAGGAACCAGCCATGAGAAGGGCACTTCGCTGTGCTAGATGGGTCACCCTGGGTCCTTCTTTGGAGGAAACTATTAGCACAAGAACAGAAGAGCAGCTGCAGCAGTGACATCAGCAGCCACCCTAGAGCTCAGGCCGTGGCTGTCTTGTGGAAGCAGCTTCCACAGTTTGGGCTATTTCTAATACAATTGCCCTCATTCTGGTGCAACACTGACAGGCATCAATACTGGATCTTGGCCCCTGGGGCTACATGATGGTATCTCTACCTAGAAGCATAGGTGCCACCATCCGGCCCACCTCCTGAAAGTATGCAGATATTACAGTAGAAAATGTCAAACAAGGGAGGGGAAAAGACACCTGCTAGTGGCTTTCCACCACACCACTAGGGTAGATACCCTGGGCTTTTAGTCCCCAAGGCTGCAGGAACCAGCAAAGAAGCAATCCCAGGAGAGGAGAGAGAGATGTTAAGAAACTCATCCTGACTTCTGGGCAACATGGCGCTATAGTCAGAAGCACCATTCCATCCCTCCACAGCAAAGATCTGAAAAACTAAGTCAAACAGAATCACCCATCAGTCCTGAAACCCTAAGCATCAAATGAAGAGCTAAATAACTGAGCCAAGCACCCAATGGAATAAGAAACTGACTGAGACCACAGAGTGAGGAGAGATACATGCAGAGGTCCCCTCTCAGCTACCACAGCACAGATCTGCCACATTGGACTCCTATTGGAGATCAGTGAACAGGACTTACGAGAAAGCAGCTTCACGGAACTTCCAGGAAACCAAACAACTGGGAACCAACAATAGATGCTTTCCCACCCCCCACCATTCTTCACCACCACTCGGCCTCCTCTGCTTCCCAAAGCCACAGTCTCTTGGCCAGGAAGCACTGGCTTCACCCTGGAGTATCTTGGATTCCCCCTGCTCATACTGGCCTGCTCCATCAGTGCCATTTGCTGGCTACTGGTGTTGCATTTTTCTGCTTCATTAGATTTCTTCCTTACCTCTCTCCCACCTCCCTATCCTTTCTCTCAAATACCTGGATCTGTCGTCATCCTTGCTTCTTCCTAGGGGGCTGCGAGGCATTGCTTGACTGTGGAACTGCCTCTGGACCATGCTGCAGCATTGGTGGGACACCTGGGGCTTTCTTTTATTTTGTTTGTTCTCATTTGTTCTGTTTTGATTTGTTTGATTGTTTTCTTTTTTTTTTCTCAGCTTGGGAGCCATGCAGCTTAGGAGATACTCCCTTACTCTGAGCAGACACACAGTGACATCATTGCAGGCATTTCTTTTTTCTCGTTTTTGTCTCTTTTTTTTGTTAGTCTTTGTTGTTTTGTTTTTTTCTGTTTCTTTGTATTGTTTTTTTTCTCTCTCTTTTTCCCTTTTTGTCTTTCTTTATTTCCAGTTTCTCAACTTATTCATTTTATTTCTTTTACCCTTTTTCTTTTTTCTCATTTTTGTTTTTCTCCATTTCTCAGTGTCTCATCTCTCCACTCCAATAGCAAGCTTCCTTAGCATTCTTTTTTGATTGTGTGTATATTTTTGGCTCCTGTTCCTCTCTCCTCTTTCCCATACCCATCTTAGTTCCACACATCACAATCTACCCCCTCGTTCCTCCCTACCTGCACTGTGTGCTGAACATCACAATCCTAAGCAGCACAAGCACAGCCTACCGGAACCTGTCCTTCACTGATTCCCAGCCAACCCTGTTGGCCCTATTACATGCCACAAACAACACATCCCAGCAACTCCCCTTAAGCTGTACCTACCCTGCTGTACCATACCTGAGTGACTGACCCTGTCCATTGGAGAATGAGGCAAAAGTATCGAGCCCACAGACAAGCAAACAACAAAGAACGCACAGCCCACCTACTCAGACACAACCAAATAAAACAAAAAGCAGGACAAAACAAACCAATCTACAATCAATAAATGAGGAAAATTACTAAAGAACTTCCCAAAGACAGCAGTCAATATCAAAACATATACAAAAACAGGACAAGATGGTTCCAGTAGGCATCAAAAATAAAACACCAGATGACTTTCCAGTAGAAGAAAAGGCACTAGAACTGCCTGATAGGGAATTCAAATCATTAATATTCAGAATTACCCAAGAGTTGAAGGAAAAAGCAGACAAAATGGTGAAAAAATAGACAAATTCATGGAAATGGCAGAAAAATTCATTGAAAATACAGACAAAAACTGGAAGAATTCAAGAAAATAATACAGGAACAAAATTCTAAAATAAATTCCAACTAGAAATCATACAAAAACAACTATTAGAAATCCAAAAGATAAACAACAAGATTTCAGAAATGGACAGTTTCTTAGAAGAGCTGAGGAACAGATTTGAAACGATGGAAAACAGGATCAGAGAAATTGAAGACAAACACTTGGCTACAACTCTGTTTGAGGAAAAATCAGAAAAAAGAATGAAGAAAAATGAAGAAACCCTGAAAATTATGAGGGATACAATCAAGAGCAAAAATCTGCAAGTGATTAGAGTTCCAGAACAGGAGGAGAAAAAAGAAAACACAGAAAGGATCACTGAAGAACTGCTGACAGAAAACTTCCACAATATCATGAAAGATGAAAACCTGACCGTCCAAGAAGTTCAATGAACCCTATATAGGATAGACCCCAAAAGAATATCACCAAGGCATAACATAATCACACTCGCCCAAACCAAAGACAAACAAAGAATCCTGAGAGCAGCTCGAGAAAAACAAAAAGTCACATACAGAGGAGAAACAGTAAGACTAATCTAGAATTGTTCGGCAGAAACCATGTAGGCAAGAAGGCAATGTAATGACATATATAAAACCTTGAAAGAATAAAAATTGCCAGTCAAGAATAATATATCCCAGAAAACTCTTGTTCAGAAATGATGGTGAAATTAGGGCATTTCCAGATAAACACAAATTAAGGGAATATGTAAAAACCAAAACAAACTTACAAGACTTATTAAAGGGAGTCCTTCTATCTGAGAACAAACAATATCAGACCACAAACTGAATATAGGACACAGGATTGTACTAGCCAGATACCAACCTAGGAAATGAACTCTTAAGGACTATTCAAAATGGAAAGAATTACAACAGGGAACCAGAGAGGTTAATCTGTAAACGACAACAACATCAGAACAATAAAAGAGGGAATAAGCGGTGTAGGTATAGAACCTTCTAATAGAGAGGAAGGCAAGGTGATATCAAGTAATAATAGACTGGTTCAAACCTAGGAAGATACAGGTAAATTTCAAGGTAAACACAAAGAAAGTTAACAAAACTTCTCATCAAAATAAACAAACAACAAAAAAAGTCTCAGTAATAAAAAAACCTACAAAAACAAAAGAAATGAAAAAAATCCACATACAAAAGGAATACAGCACAGGAGAGTAAGAGGAACAAACAAAACATCTGCACCAGAAAAAAACAAAAGCACTACAAAATGACAGCAATAAACTCACACCTATCAGTAATTACACTGATTGTAAATGGCCTAAATGCACCCATAAAGAAATGGAGAATGACAAAATGGATAAAAAAGCAGGATCCATCAATCTGCTGTCTACAAGAGACACACCTTAGAAAAAAATACATAAATTTATTAAAAATCAAAGGAGGGAAAAAAACACATCAAGCAAACAACAAACAAAAAAGAGTTAGAGTGGCAATACTAATCTCAGATATAATAGACTTTAAAGCAAAATCCACCAAAAAAGACAAAGAAGGTCACTATATACTGATTAAGGGGACAATCCATCATGAAGACATAACCATAATAAACATCTACACACCAATGACAGGGCTCCAAAATACATAAAACAAACTCTAACAGCACTGAAAAGAGAAACTGACAGTTCCACAATAATAGTAGGAGACTTCAACACAGCACTCTCATTAAAGTTCAGAACATCTAGAAAGAAACTAAACAAAGATACAGAAGACCTAAGGGCACAATCAGCCAACTTGACCTCAGAGACATATATAGAACACTCCATCCAACAGCTGCAAAGTACACATTCTTTTCCAATGCACATAGCATGTTCTCCAGAATAGTCCACATCTTAGGGAACAAAGCAATCCTTAACAAGATCCAAAACATTGAGATAATACAAAGTATATTCTCTGACCACAACGCTTAAGGTAGAAATTAACAACAGGAAGAACAAGGAGAAAAAATCAGTTACATGGAAACTGAATATCACCCTGCTTAAACATCACTGGGTAACAGAAGAAATCAGAGATGGAATCAAAAAATTTCTAGAATTAAATGAGAATGAAAACACATCATACCAAAATCTTTGGGACACAGCAAAGGCAGTCCTCAGAGGACAATTTATAGCAACATATGCACATATCAAAAAAAGGGACAAAATAAAACATTAACTACAGAACTCCAACAAATAGAAAGAGAACAGCAAAAAAAGGCCCACACCCACTAGAAGAAAGGAAATAATAAAGATCAGGGCAGAAATATATGAAATAGGAATAGAAAAAAATAGAAAGAATCAACAAAAACAGAAGTTAGTTCTTTGAAAGGATCAAAATCAACAAACGACTGGCCAGACTGACAAAAAAGGGAGAGGATGCAAATAACCCAAATAAGGAATGAAATGGAGGACATTACAACAGACTCAACTGAAATAAAAAGGATCAGAACAGAGTACTACATCTGTGAAAAGATATGATAGAAAAGCTCAAAAGTATCAGTCAGAACAAGGCCAGGGACAGACTGCAAAACAGACCATCAATTATTCATATGCAAGTTCAAGCTGAAACTGAGCAAAATTAAAATAAATCCATGATAGCCAAAGTACCACCTTGAATATATCCTACCTGAATTTAGAGACCACCTGAAGAGTATATTTGATGCATTGGACACTAATGACCAAAGATGAGATGAGTTGTGGAATGACATCAAAAACATCATACATAAAGAAAGCAAGAAGTCATTAAAAAGACAGGAAAGAAAGAAAAGACCAAAATGGATGTCAGAAGAAACTGAAACTTGCTCTTGAATGTTAAGTAGCTAGAGAAAAAGGGGGAAAAAATGATGAAGTCACAGAGCCGAACAGAAGATTTCAAAGGGTGGCTCAAGAAGACGAAGTAAACTATTATAATGACATGTTCAAAGAGCTTGAGATAGAAAACCAAAAGGGAAGAACACACTTGATATTTCTCCAGCTGAAAGAACTGAAGAAAATATTTAAGCCTCAAGTTGCAATAGTGGAGGATTCCACGGGGAAAATATTAAACAATTCAGGAAGCATCAAAAGAAGATGGAAGGAATACACAGAGTCATTATACCAAAATGAATTGGTCAACCTTCAACCATCCTTCTCCAGGGACTGATGCCTCCTGATAACATGTCCAAAGTATGTGAGATGTAGTCTTGTCATCCTTGCTTCTAAAAAGCATTTTGATTGTACTTCTTCCAAGACAGATTTGTTCATTCTTTTGGCAGTCCAATATTCTTGTCCAACACCACAATTCAAAGGCATCGGTTCTTTCTTTCGATCGTCCTTATTTCTTCTACAGCTTTCACATGCATATGAGGTTATTGAAAACACCATGGCTTGGGTCAGACACACCTTAGTATTCAAGGTGACATCTTTCCTTTCAAATGCTTTAAAGAGGCCTTTTGCAGCAGATTGGCCCAATGCAATGCATCTTTTGATTTCTTGACTGATGCTTCTGTGAGTGTTGACTGTGGATCCAGGCAAAATGAAATCCTTAACAACTTCAATCTTTTCTCAGTTTATCATGATGTTGCTTATTGGTCCAGTTGTGAGAATTTTTGTTTTCTTTATGTTGAGGTGTAATCCATACCAAAGGCTGCAGTCTTTGATCTTCATCAATAAGTGCTTCAAGTTCTCTTCACTTTCAGCAAGCAAGGATGTGTCATCTGAATAACAAAGGTTGTTAATGAGTCTTCCTCCAATCCTGATGTCCAGTTCTTCTTCATATAGTCCAGCGTCTCGGATTATTTGCTCAGCGTACCAATTGAATAAGTATGGTGAAAGGATAAAACCTTTGCTAACTTTAAACCACGCAGTATCCCCTTGTTCTATTTGAACTACTGCCTCTTGATCTATGTGCAGTTTCCTCACGGGCATAATTAAGTGTTCTGGAATTCCCATTCTTTACAATGTTATTCATAATTTGTTATGATCCACACAGTCGAATGTCTTTTACTTCAATAAAATGCAGGTAAACATCTTTCTGATTTTCTCTGCTTTCAACCAGGATCTATGTGACATCAGCAATGATATCCCTGCTTCCACATCCTCTTATGACTCTGGGTTGAACTTCTGGCAGTTCCCTTGAATGATCTTCAGCAAAATTTTACTTATGTGTGATATTAATGATATTGATTGATAATTTCCACATTTGATAGGATTGCCTTTCTTGGGACTATGCATAAAAATGGATCTTTTCCAGTCAGTTGGCCAGGTAGCTGTCTTCCAAATTTCTTGGCATAGACAAGTGAGCACTTCAAGTGCTGCTTCCGTTTGTTGAAACATCTCCCTTGGTATTCCATTAATTCCCGGAGCCTTGTTTTTTGCCAATGCCTTCAGTGCAACTTGGACTTCTTCCTTCAGTGCCATCAGTTCCTGATAATATTCTACCTCCTGAAATGGTTGAAGGTTGACCAATTCATTTTGGTATAATGACTCTGTGTATTCCTTCCATCTTCTTTTGATGCTTCCTGAATTGTTTAATATTTTCCCCGTGGAATCTTTCACTATTGCAACTTGAGGCTTTAATTTTTTCTTCAGTTCTTTCAGCTTGAGAAATATCAAGTGTGTTCTTCCCTTTTGGTTTTCTATCTCAAGCTCTTTGCACATGTCATTATAATAGTTTACTTCGTCTTCTTGAGCCACCCTTTGAAATCTTCTGTTCGGCTCTGTGACTTCATCATTTTTTCCCCCTTTTTCTCTAGCTACTTAACATTCACGAGCAAGTTTCAGTTTCTTCTGACATCCATTTTGGTCTTTTCTTTCTTTTCTGTCTTTTTAATGACTTCTTGCTTTCTTTATGTATGATGTTTTTGATGTCTCTAATTCCTTTTTTCTGAGGTTCCATTGACCATTCAGATTACCTTATTTCCAACCACATTGCTACCTACATTATATGTTCCAATTCCTTTTTGAGATGTGTTCACATTATCTTCCGTAGACATTACGGTTTGCCTCTCATTGAACTTTGATTTTATGTTTATTTCTATCAGAGGTGTTTTGTTCTCCTTTACTTCTGAAATTTACATTTGTGGTAATGACGGCTAGTTGTCTTCTCAATATCCGTTCTTCCTTTCTTTCTTAGTAACACAACCCTGATTTTATTTACTGGATAAATGTACCAAGCCAAAAGACAATATTTCGTAAGCAATCTTGCTGTGTCTATGTGATTAGGATCTCACCACCGAGATAGAAGTGAATATGTTGGATGACACTTTCAGAAAAGCTTCTTAAAAGAACAGTAGAGCTCTTCTAGGTCATTTTCGCTCTTCCTACTTCCTACTTCCTGTCTAGTATATGAGTTTGAATTCTGGAAGCCGTCTTGGATCATGGTAGAGCAGTAAGATAGAAGGAGCCTGAGTCAAAGATGATGATAGTCATGCCAGCCACAGACTCCCTAGTTCTGGACGGGAAAAAAAAAAAAAAAAAAAAAAAAAACTTAGAAAATCACCTTGTTTAAGCCAGTACAGTTTTCAGTGTTGTTACTAGCATCATTATGTAATTTCTAACAAATTCTATCTGTAATCTTCCTGAATTCTCCTGAAGATATGAAGTCTCATTTTGTTCACTGATGGCACTTTATTATGTAACTTTTTTCTAATCCTTTGGGGCATGGCTAAAAAAATGTGATAGAGTATTCAAAGTTTTAATTAAAGACAAACTCTATTATGATAAATATAACCTCCGAACAAACTTCTAGAATACCATTGTACTAAAAATAGGTGGACAAATAAAATTTGTTTTGTTACAGCCACTTAAAAACAGTAATTTTTTGAAATGCCCATTATCTCAAGGATTGATGAGTATCTATAAACTGGCAAATACTTAAAGAGTATTTGGTACGTGGATACAGGCTTTAGGACTTGTCAACTGCAATAATTAGCTTAAAAAATTAGAAGCACAGTTTTTTTTTCATTTTTCTTTTTTTTTTTTGTACTTGAGATGAAATTTACAGAATAGTTTCTCATTAAACAGTCAGTACACATATTGTTTTATGACATTGGTTAACAACCCCATGACATGTCAATACGGTCCCTTCTCCGTCTTGGAGGACCCTTTTTTTTTGTGAAAATATACATAACCAAAGATACACCATCTCAAAAATTTCTACATGTACAGTTCAGTGACATCGACTATGTTCTTTCAGTTGTGCTGCTATTCTAACTTTAGGTGAAGGATTACAGAACAAAATAGTTTCTCATTAAACAGTTAGTGCACATATTGCCCTATGACAAAGGTTAAGAACCCCACTACATGTCAACACTGTCCTTACTCAAACTTGGGTTTCCTATCACTAGCTTTCCTGTCCCCTTCTGCCTTCTAGTCCTTGTCCCTGGACTGATGTCCCTCATTAGTCCAGTTTTGTTTTATGGGGCAGCCCAATCCCCAGATGAACTGTGAACCTCAGGAGGACTTCACCACTGAGCTAAAAGGGTGTCCGGAGGCCGTACTCTTGGGGTTTCTCTAGTCTCTGTCAGACTGTAAATCTGGTCTTTTTTGTGTGTGTATGTTAGAATTTTGTTCTACATGCTTCTCCAGCTCTGTCCAGAACCCTCTGGTGTGATTCTGGTCAGAGAAGTCAGGGGTGGTAGCTGGGCACCATTTAGCTGTACTGGACTCAGTCTGGTGGAGGCCTTAGTAGCTGTGGTCCATTAGTCCTCTGGACAAATCTTTTCATTGTACCCTATTCTCTTCATTCTCCCTTGCTCCTGAACGGGTGAGACCAGTGGAGTAACTTAGATGGCTCCTTAAAGGCTTTTAAGACCCCAGACACTACTCACCAATGTAGAATATAGAACATTGTCTTTACAAACTGTGTTATGCCAATTGAGCTAGATGTTCTCCGAGACCATGATCCCCACAGCCCTCCCGCAAGCAATTCAGTCTCTTGGGGAGTTTGGATGTGTCTATGGAGCTTCCATGACCTTTCCTTGCAAAAGTTGTGCTGGCTTCCCCAGTATTGTGTACTGTCTTATCTTTCACCAAAGTTACCACTTATCTATTGTCTATTTAGTATTTCCCCCACCCTTCTCATCCCTCGTAACCAACAAAGATTCTTTTCCTGTGTAAACTTTTTCTTCAGTTTTTACAATAGAGGTCTCATACAATATTTGTCCTTTTGTGATTGACTTATTTCACTCAACATAATGTTCTCCAGTTTCATCCATGTTATGAGATGCTTCACAGATTCGTTGTTGTTCTTTCTCGTTGCATAGTGCTCCATTGTGTGTATGTACCATAGTTTGTTTATCCATTCATCTGTTGACGGGCATCTAGGTTGTTTCCATCTTTTTGCTATTGTGAACAATGCTGCCATGAACATGGGTGTGCATATCTCTATTCGTGTGATGGCTCTTATTTTTATAGGTTATATTCCTAGGAGTGGGATTGCTGGACCATATGGCATTTCTATTTCTAGCTTTCTAAGGAAGTGCCATACCCTTTTCCGAAACGGTTGTATCATTATGCATTCCCACCAGCAGTGCATAAGAGTTCCGATCTCCCCGCAGCCTCTCCAACATTTTTTATTTCCGGTGTTTTTGATTCCTGCCAGTAATGATGGCGTGAGATGGTATCTCATTGTGGTTTTAATTTGCATTTCTCTAATGGCTAGTGATCGCGAGCATTTTCTCATGTGTCTGTTGGCGGCTTGAATGTTTTCTTTGGTGAAGTGTCTGTTCATTTCCTTTGCCCATTTTTTAATCAGTTTATTTGTCTTTTTGTTGTAGAGGTGTTGGATTTTCTTGTAGATTATGGAGATTAGAAATTTGTCTGACTTGTAATGTCCAAATTTTTTTCCTAGTCTGTAGGTTCTCTTTTTGCTCTTTTGGTGAAGTCTTTTGAAGAGCATAGGTGTTTGATTTTTAGAAGATCCCAGTTATCT
>NW_004444083.1:5470063-5473745 GCF_000243295.1 Trichechus manatus latirostris | reverse complement strand
ACAATGTTAAATAGGAGTGGTGATAAAGGGCATCCTTGTCTTGTTCCTGTTCTCAAGGGGAATGTTTTTGGCCTCTCTCCATTAAGAATGATGTTGGTGGGGCAACATGGCGCTATAGACAGAAGCACCATGCCGTCCCTCCACAGCAAAGGACAGAAAAACTAAGTCAAATAGAGTCACACATCAATCCTGAAACCCTATGCGTCAAATGAGGAGATAAATATCTCAACCAACCACTGAATGGAATAAGAAACTGACCAAGAACAGTGCACTAGGAGAGATACATGCAGAAGTCCCCTATCAGCTACCACAGCATGCATCTGCCATCTTGGACTCCTTTCGGAGATCAGTGAACAAGGGGTACGAGAAAACAGCTTTGCAGAGCTTCCAGAAAGAGACAGAATAAACGGTAAACAGCGATATAGGCTTTCCCACCCCCCACCCTTCTTCACCCCCACTTAGCCTGCTCTGCTTCCTGCAACTGCAGTCTGTTGGCTGGGAAACACCCTGGTGTCGCTTGGATTCCACCCACCTGAAATGGCCAGCTCCCTGAGTGCCTTTTGTTGGCTACTGGTGTTGCTTTTTTCCACTTCTTTAGATTTTTTTCCTTACCTCTCACCACCTTCCCCTCCTTTCTTTCAAATACCTGGTTCCGTGCACCATCTTTGCTTCTTCCTAAAAGGCTGCGAAACACCGCTTGACTGTGAAACTGCTTCCTGGCCCTTGCTGCCAGGCTGATAGGACCCCCAGGGCTTATTTGTTTGCTTGTTTGTGTGTTTGCTATGATTTGCTCTGTTTTGATTTGTTTGTTTGTTTTCTTTTTCTTTTCTTTGCTTGGGAGCCCCTTCTTGCCAAACAGTACCACCCAGCTTGGAAGTTACTCTCTTACTCTGCACAGACACACAGGGACATCCTTGCCAGCATTTGTTTTTTCTTTCTTTTTTTTTAATTTTTTTATTGTAATTTGATGAAGGTTTACAGAATAGTTTTTCATTAAACAGTCAGTACACATATTGGTTTATGACACTGGTTAATATCCCCATGACATGTCAATGCTCTCCCTTCACGACCTTGAGGAACTTTTTTTCATGAAAATATACCTAGCCAAAGTTACACCATTTTGAAAGTTTCTACGTGTACAATTCAGTGACATCAATTACATTCTTCCAGCTGTGCTGCTATTCTCACTATCCTTTTCCAAATTATTCCATCACCATTATCTTCAACTCACTGTCCCCTAGGCTTTCCATAAAATTTTTTTAGTTGCTCTGCTCAATTTGATCTCACAGAGATAATTCTTATTTTTTGTACCTTAGATGAAGGTTTGCAGGACAAATAGTTTCTCATTAAACAGTACACATATTGCACTATGCAATGGTTAACAACCCCATGACATGTCAACACTGTCCCTTCTCAACCTTGGGTTCCTTATCACCAGCTTTCCTGTCCCCTCCTGCCTTCTAGTCCTTGTCTCTGGACTGCTCTGACTCATTAGTCCTGTTTTGTTTTATGAGTCTGTCCAATCCCCAGCTGAACGGTGAATTTCAACTAGCCAGTGCGGGTGGGTGGAATCCAAGCAGCACTGAGTGGAAGCTCATGCTTCCCAACCAACAGACTGTGGCTGCAGGAAGCAGAGGAGGCTAAATGGGGGTGAAGAAGGGTGGGGGCTGCAAAAACCTATATCGTGGGTTACCGGTTGTTCTGTCTCCTGCTGGAAGCTCTGTGAAGCTGCTTTCTCCTACCTCGTGTTTGTTTATCTCTGATAGGAGACCAAGGTGGCAGATCCTTGCTGTGGTAGCTGATACGGGACCTCTGCATGTATCTCTCCTCGTGCACTGTTCTCAGTCGGTTTCTTATTCCATTCGGTGATTGGCTGAGTTCTTTGTCTCTTCATTTGACAGTTAGGGATTCAGGACTGACGTGTGACTCTATTTGAATTAGTTTTTCTGATCTTTGCTGTGGAGGGACAGTGTGGTGCTTCTGACTATAGCACCATGTTTCCTGGAAGTCCTCTTCCTTGTTTTTGTTTATTTTTGTTGTTGTTCTTTGTTTGTTTCTTTGTTTTGTTTTCTTCTCTCTTTTATTCTCTTTTTCTCTTTCTTCATTTACAGTTCCTTGATTTATTCATTTTTTACTCTTTTTCTTTTTTTTCTTTTTTCCCCCCATTTCTCAGTCTCTCATCTCTGCACTCCAATAGCAAGCTCTCTTAGCACTCTTTTTTGTTTGTGTGTATGATTTTGGCCTCTGTTCCTCTCTCTACTCCCTCATCTTTCCCATACCCATCTTAGCTCCACACATCACAATCTACCCCCTCCTTCCTGCCTATCTGCACTGTGCACTGAACATCACACTCCCAAGCAGCACAGGCATGGCCTATTGGAACCTGCCCTGCACTGATTCCCAGTCCGCACAGTCAGCCCTGGTATGTGCCACAAACAACCTATTCCAGCAACTCCCCTTCAGCTGGACCTGCTCTGCTGTACTATACCTGAGTGACTGACCCTCCCCATTTGAGAAGGAGGTGAGAAGTATAGTGACCACAGACAAGCAAACAACAAAGAATGCACAGCCCACCTGCTCAGACATAACAAAATAAAACAAAAAAGCAGGATGAAACAAACAAATCTATAATCACTAAATGAGGAAAATAACTACTGAATGCCCTGAACACAGCAGAAAATATCAAAACATTTACAAAAACATGACAGGATGGCTCCAGTAGGCCTCCAAAATAAAACACCAGATGATCTTCCAGTAGAAGAAAAGGCACTAGACCTAACTGATAGGGAATAGAAATCTCTAATATTCAGAATTATCCAAGAGTTGAAGCAAAAAGAGACAAAAATAGGGAAAAAATAGACAAATTCATGGAAAAGGTAAACAAATTCATGAAAAATACAGACCGAAAAATGGAAGAATTCAAGAAAACAATACAGGAACAAAATGCTAAAGGAAATTCACAACTAGAAATCATATAAAAACAACAACTAGAAATCCAAAAATAAACAACAAGATTTCAGAAATAGACAGTGTCATAGAAGGGCTGAGGAGCAGGTTTGAAACAATGGAAGACAGGATCAGTGAAATTGAAGACAAACACATGGACACAACTCTGAGGAAAAATCAGAAAAAAGAAAAGGGAAAAATGAAAAAACCCTGAGAATTACTTGGGATACAATAAAAAGCAAAAATCTATGAGTAATCGGATTTCCAGAACAGGGAGAAAAATAAGAAAACACAGAGAGGATCATTGAAGAATTACTGACAGAAAACTTCCTCAATATAGTGAAAGATGAAAAGATGACCATCCAAGAAGCTCAAAGAAACCCATATAGGATAGACCCCAAAAGAAAATCACCAAGGCATATCATAATCACAATAGCCAAAACCAAAGACAAGCAAAGAATCCTGAGAGCAGCTCGAGAAAAACAAAAAATCACATACTGAGTAGAAACAAGAAGACTGAGCTCAGATTATTTGGCAGAAACCATGCAGGCAAGAAGGCAATGAGATGACACATATAAAACATTAAAAGAAAAAAATTGCCAGCCAAGAGTAATA
This sequence comes from Trichechus manatus latirostris, assembly GCF_000243295.1. NCBI lineage: Eukaryota > Metazoa > Chordata > Mammalia > Sirenia > Trichechidae > Trichechus > Trichechus manatus. Next base: position 5,470,184 of record NW_004444083.1, on the reverse strand, counting down.
TATCCTGCAAAACTCTCATTCAAATATGTTGGTGAAATTAGGTCATTTCCAGATAAACAGAAATTAAGGGACTATGTAAAAACCAAACTAAACTTACAAGATTTATTAAAAGGAGTCCTTC
>NW_004444083.1:5466921-5469000 GCF_000243295.1 Trichechus manatus latirostris | reverse complement strand
GCCATCTAAGATACTCCACTGGTCTCATCCCTTTGGGAGCAGGGGAGAATGAAGAGAACAGGATACAAGGAAAAGATCCATCCGAAGGACTAATGGACCACAGCTATGAAGGCCTCCACCAGACTGAGTCCAGTACAGCTAGATGGTGCCTGGCTACCACCACTGACTGCTTTGACCGGGATCACGATAGTGGGTCCTGGTCAGAGCTGGAAAAGAATGTAGAACAAAATTCTAACTCACAAAAAAAGACCAGATTTACTGGCCTGACAGACTGGAGAAACTCCGAGAGTATGGCCCCAGACACCATTTTATCTCAGTGGTGAAGTCACTCCCTAAGTTCACTGTTCAGCCAGGGATTGGACAGACTCATAAAACAAAACAGGACTAATGAGACACCGTAGTCCAGGGACAAGGACTAGAAGGCAGGAGGGGACAGGAAAGCTGGTGATAGGGAAAACAAGTTTGAGAAGGGACAGTGTTGACATGTAGTGGGGTTGTTAATCGTTGTCATAGGGTGTACTAACTGTTTAATGAGAAACTATTTGTTCTGCAAATTTTCATCTAAGGTCCAAAAAAAAATTATCTGTGTGAGATCACATTGACCACAGCAGCTCAAAAGGTTTGATGGGAAGCCTAGGGAACAGTGCATTGAAGACAATGGTGATAGAATAATTTGGAAAAGGATAGTGAGAATAGCAGCACAACTGGAAGAATATACTCGAAGTCACTAAATTGTACATGGAGAAACTTTTGAAATGGTCTCACTTTGGCTATGTATATTTTCACCAAAAAAAAAGTCCTCCAAGTTCGAGAAGGGACAGTGTTGACATGTCATGGGTTTGTTAACCAATGTCAGAAAATGATATGTGTACTGAATGTGTAATGAGAAACTATTTGTTCTGTAAATCTTGATCTAAAGTACAATAAAAAAAAAAATTTTAAAAATGAAAGATGTTGGCTGTTGGTTTTGCATAGATGTCCTTTATTATGTTGAGAAATTTCCCTTCTATACCTATTTTATTGAGAGTTTTTTAAAGGAATGGGTGTTGGACTTGGTTGAATGCCTCTTCTGCATCAATTGAGATGATCATGTGATTCTTTCCTTTCCTTTTATTTACTTGGTGGATTACGTTGTTTGATTTTCTAATGTTGAACCATCCTTGCATACCTGGGATGAATCCTACTTTGTCGTGGTGTATTATTTTTTTGATATGATGCTGAATTCTATTGGCTAGAATTTTGTTTGAATTTTTGCATCTATATTCATGAGAGATATTGGTCTGTAATTTTCTTTTTTTGTGGCATCTTTGCCTGGTTTTGGTATCAGGGTTATGCTGGCTTCATAGAATGAATTTGAAAGTGTTGCTTCCTTTTCTATGCTCTGAAATAGCTTGAGTAGTACTGGTACAAGCTCTTCTGTAAACGTTTTGTAGAATTCTCCAGTGAAGCCATCTGAGCCAGGGCTTTTTTTACTGGGAGTTTTTTAAATTACCCTTTCAATCTCTTCTCTTGTTATGTGTCTGTTCATATTTTCAACATCACTTGGTTGTAGTTTGGGTAGACAGTGTGTTTCTTGAAGTTTATCCATTTCCTCTAAGTTTTCAAATTTGTTGGAATATAGTTTTTTATAATACTCTGTTATGATCCTTTTTATTTTAGTTGGGTCTTATTTTAGTTGTCCTCTCCTGTTTTTCTTTTGTCAGTCTGGTCAGTGGTTTGTCAATTTTGTTGATTCTTTCAAAGAACCAACTTCTGGTTTTGTTGATTCTTTCTATTGTTTTTCTATTGTCTATTTGATTTATTTCTGCTCTGATCTGTATTATTTCCTTTCTTCTGGTGGCTGTGGGCTTTTTTTTTATGTTCTGTTTCTATTTTTTGAGTTGTGTAGTTAATGTTTTGATTTTGTCCCTTTCTTCTTTTTTGACGTGTGCATCTATTGCTATTAATTGTCCCCTGAGGACTGCTTTTGCTGTGTCCCAAAGGTTTTGGTATGATGTGTTTTCATTCTTATTTGATTCTAGGAATTTTTTTGATTCTGTCTCTGATTTCTTCTATTACCCAATGGTTTGTAAGCAGGGT
>NW_004444083.1:5431842-5466158 GCF_000243295.1 Trichechus manatus latirostris | reverse complement strand
TGGTGCTGTTGTTTTCTTTGTTCTTCTTAGTCTCCTGTGCTGAATTCCTTCTGTTAGGGAATTTTTTTTTTCATTTCTTTTGTTTTTGTAGGTTTTGTTTTTACTAAGACTTTATGTTTTTCCTCTTTATTTTTATGAGTATGTTTGTTAACTTTCTTTGTGGTTACCATGAAATTTACCCTGATCTTTCTAAGTTTGAAACAGTCTGTTATTACTTGTATTGCTTTGCCTTCCTCTACATTAGAAGTTTCTATACCTACATCATTTATTACCCCTTTTATTGTTCTGATGTTATTGTCATTTACAGATTAACTGCTCTGATTCCCTGTTGTATTTCTTTTGGCTTTGGATAGTCATTGAGAGTTCATTTACTAGACTGTTATCTGGCTGGTACGATCCTGAGTCCTAGATTCAGCCTGTAAGCTGACGTTGTTTGTACTCAGATCGAAGGACTCCCTTTAATAATTCTTGTAAGTTTGGTTTGGTTTTTACATATTCCCTCAATTTCTGTTTATCTGGAAATGTCCTAATTTCACCATCATATTTGAACAAGAGTTTTGCAGGATATATTATTCTTGGCTGGCAATTTTTTTCTTTCAATGTTTTATAAATGTCATCCTATTGTCTTCTTGTCTGCATGGTTTCTACTGAATAATCTGAGCTTAGTCATATTGTTTCTCCTCTGTATGTGATTTTTTGTTTTTCTCAAGGTGCTCTCAGGATTCTTTGTTTGTCTTTGGTTTTGGCTATTGTGATTATGATATGCCTTGGTGATTTTCTTTCGGGGTCTATCCTACATGGGGTTCGTTGCACTTCTTGGATGGCCAACTTTTCATCTTTCATGATATTGGAGAAGTTTTCTGTTGGCAGTTCTTCAGTGATCTTCTCTGTGTTTTCTGTTTTCTTCCCCTGTTCTGGAACTCCAATCACTCGCAAATTGTTGCTTTTGATTGTATCCCACATAAATCTCAGGATCTCTTCATTTTTCTTTATTTTTTTCTGAGTTTTCCTCAAACAGAGTTATATGCAAGTGTTTGTCTTCAATTCCACTGATCCTGTCTTCCACTGTTTCAAATCTGCTCCTCAGCTCTTCTATGACACTGTCCACTTCTGAAATCTTGTTTTTTTATCTTTTGGATTTCTAATTGTTGTTTTTGTGTAATTTCTAGTTGTGAATTTATTTTGGCATTTAGTTCCTGCATTATTTTCCTGAATACTTCCATTTTTTTTTCTGTATTTTCCTTAATTTTTTTGCCTTTTCAATGAATTTGTCTATTTTTTCCTCATTTTTGTCTGCTGTTTGCTTCAATTCTTGGATTATTTTGAGTGTTAGAGATTTGAATTCCGTATCAGGTGGTTCTAGTGCCTTTTCTTCTACTGGAAATTCATCTGGTGTTTTATTTTGGATGCCTACTGGAGCCATCCTGTCCTGTTTTTGTAAATGTTTTGATATTGTCTGCTGTCTTCAGGGCATTCAGTAGTTATTTTTCTCATTTATTGATTGTAGATTTGTTTGTTTCATCCTGTTTTTTGTTTATTTGTTTTTTTTATTTGGCTATGTCTGAGCAGGCGGGCTGTGTGTTCTTTGTTGTTTGTTAGTCTGTGGGCATGATATGCTTCACGTCCTTCTCCAATTAGCAGTGTCAGTTGCTTAGATATGGTACAGAAGGTAAGGTGTAGGAGAAGAGAAGTTGCTGGGATGGGTTGTTTGTTGCACTTACTAAGACCACCAGGGTGGGCTGGGAAGCAGTTCTGGGCATGTTCTGGTAGTCTGTGCCTGTGCTGCCTGGTGGTATGATGCTAAGTGCACGGTGCAGGTAGGCAGGATGGAGGGGAGAGATTGTTATGTGTGGAGTTAAGATGGGTATGGGAGAGAGGAGAGAGGAACAGGAGCCAAAAACATACAAACAAACAAAAAAGAGTGCTAGGGTAGCTTGCCGTGGGAATGGAGAGACAAGAGGCTATGAAATGGAGAAAAAAAGGAGATGAAGAAGAAAAAGAGAAAAAAGAATAAATAAAAATTAGAAATAAAAAATGAAAGAAAATCTCCCAGGGATCCCACCGGTGTGGCTACAATTTCTGAGGAAGTTGCTTGTACGTGTTGAAGTACAGCTTGGCTAGAAGGTGTAGAGGTTTCACTCAGTGCCATGTTTTCAGGGGACAGGAAGAGAAGGAAGGTATAGAAAGATGAGAAACTGAGTAACGAATAAAGAAAAAAAAGGGAAAAAGAGGAAAAAAGAAAACAAAACAAATTAAAAATAAGAATAAGAAAGCCCCCCAAAAAACAGAAGGAAAAAAAAACACGAAAAAAGAAATGCTCTCAGGGATCCCTCTGCACATCTGCACAAACTGAAGGGGTAGGTCCCAAGCCGCACAGTACTGCCCAGCTAGAACGGGCTCCCAATTTGAGAAAACAAAAAGAAAACAAACAATTCAAAAAAAAAAAAAGTCCTGGGATCTCACCAGGGTGGCAGCACTGACCGGGGAGCTGTTTCATATTCGAGCAGAGTTTCACAGCCTTTCAGGAAGAAGCAAAGATGGCACAGGGAGCCAAGTATTTGAGAGAAAGGAGGCGGAGGTGGTGAGAGTAAGGAAGAAATCAAAAGACAGAAAAAGTCAACACCAACAGCCAACAAATGCCACTCAGGGAGTCGGCCACTGTGGGCGGGTGGAGTCCAGCAGCCCTTATTTCCCAGCCAAGAGACTGTGGTTGTGGAAAGCAGAGGAGACCGAGCAGGGGTAAAGAAGTTTGGGAGATGGGAAAGCTTATATCACTGGTTAGCGGTTGTTCTGTCTCCTGCTGGAAGCTCCATGAAGCTCCTTTCTCATATCCCCTGTTTGCTGGCCTCAGGAGTCCAAGATGGTGGATCTGTGCTCTGTTAGCTGATAGGGGACCTCTGCATGTATCTCTCCTAACTCTCTGTTCTCTGTCAGTTTCTTATTCCATTTGGTGCTTGGCTGAGTTCTTTATCACCTCATTTGATGCTTAGAGTTTTAGGATTGCTATTTTCTCAGTTTGGCTTAGTTTTTCAGATCTTTGCTGTGGAGGGACGGTGTGGTGCTTCTGCCTAGAGCTCCGTGTTGCCCGGAAGTGCTAGAAGTATAGATTTACTTCACAACAATAACAGCAAAAAATCAGTTATACATCTTGTTTTGGACATGGCTGGATTTCAGGAATCTCTTTCTCTCTCTCTCCAGTTTTGATTTTCCCTGTATTGACTTTATTATGAAGCCGGTTCTTCTCATTTAGCTGCAAAGTCAGCCACTAATAGCTCCAGGACTACAATCTACAAGCTTAGAAAACCAGTGGAACTACTTTTTCCAAGATATGATTGATTGTTGTTCAGTAAATTCTGAATCTCACCACCTAAAAATTTGAGAGGTTTTGATGTTGTAATTGATCGTGTAATTGGCTTTGGCCAGTGGGCTTTTAGCCGATGTCACATGACTTAGAGCTGAAATAGGCTTGCAGAGTTGGGCTCAGGGGCAGATTACCCAGAACACAAGTTAAGCATAGGTTTATTTGTGCTTATTTTCTTTCTTTCTTTATTTTTAATTTCATTTATTTTACTTTAAGTGAAAGTTTACAATTCAAGTTAGTTTCTCGTACAAATATTTATACGTATATTGTTATGTGACCCTAATTGCTCTCCCTATACTGTGACAGCACATTTCTCCTTTCCACCTCTGATTTCCCGTATCCATTCAACCAACTCCTGACCCTCTCTGCCTCCTCATCTCATCTCCGGACTTGAGCTTCCTGTTTAGTCTCATATATCTAATTGACCTAAGAATCACACTCTTCATGAGTATCATTTTATGTTCCATAGTCCAGTCTAATCTTTGGCTGAAGAGTTGGCCTCGGAAATGGTTTTACTGCTAGGTTGACAGTCCCAGGGCTATGCTCTTTGGGGTTCCTCCAGTGTTAGTCAGACCATTAACTCTGGTCTTTTCACTAGAATTTGAGTTCTGTATCCCACTTTCCTCCTGCTCCAACAGGGACTGTCTGTTGTGTTCCCCAACAGGGCAGTCATTGGTGGTAGCTGGACACCATCTAGTTCTTCTATTTTCAGGCTGTTGCAGTCTTCGGTTTATTTGGCCTTTTCTGTCTCTTGGGCTAATGCTTTCCTTGTCACTTTGGTGTTCTTCATTCTCTTTTACTCCAGGTAGGTTTGGAACAATTGATGTATCTTAGGTAGCTGGTCATTAGCATTTAAGACCCCAGAAGCCACTCACCAAAGTAGGATGCGGAATATTTCCTTAATAGGCTTTGTTATGTCAGTTGACCTAGATGTTCACTGAAAGCATAGTCCCTAAACCTCCGCCCCTGTTACTCTGTCCCTCAAAGTGTTTGGTTTTATTCAGGGTACTTCTTTGCTTTGGTTTAGTCCAGTTGTGCTGACTTCCCCTGTAGAGTGTGCTGTCCTTCCCTTCACCAAAGATAATTCTTGTCTATTATCTAGTTAGTGAATAACACTTCCCTCCCTCCCCATCCTCGTAACCATCAAAAAATGTTTTATTCTGTGTTTAAACATTTTCGTAAGTTCTTATAATAGTGGTCTTATACAATATTGGTCCTTTTGTGACTGACTAAATTCACTCAGCATAATGCCTTCCAGATTCCTCCATGTTATAAGGTGTTTCATGAATTCAGTGTTGTTCATCATTGCATAATATTCCATTGTGTGAATATACCATGATTTGTTTATCCATTTGTCCGTAGATGGGCACCTAGGTTATCATGAACAATGTTGCAATGAACATGGGTGTGCATATATCCATTGGTGTGATGGATTTTGTTTCTCTAGGATACATTCCAAAGAGCAGGAATTCTGGATCCTATGGTACTTCTATTTCTAGCTTTTTAAGGAAGCATCAAAGTGGTTGTACCATTTTACATTCCCACCAGCAGTGTATAAGTGTTCCTGTCTCTCCACAACCTCTCCAGCATTTATTATTTTGTGTCTTTTGGATTAATGCTAGCCTTGATGGGGTGAGATGGTATCTCATTGTAGTTTTGATTTGCATTTCTCTAGCGGCTAATGATCGTGAGCATTTCTTCATGTGTCTGTTATCTGCTTGAATGTCTTCTTTGGTGAAGTGCCTGTTTATATCTTTTGCCCATTTTTTAATTGGGTTATTTGTCTTTTTGTTGTTGAGATTTTTCAGTATCTTGTAGATTTTAGAGATTAGACTCTGATCAGATTTGTTGTAGCTAAAAATTTTTTCCCAGTCTGTAGATTGTCTTTTTACTGGTTTGGTGAAGTCTTTTGATGAGCGTGTTTGATTTTTAGGAGCTCCCACTTATATAGTTTCTTTTCTGGTGTTTGCATTGTTGCTTTCGCTTCCTATTCTGATTATGACATGTATTAGGGCTCCTAGCATTGTCCCTACTTTTTCCTTCCATGATCTTTATCATTTTGGATTTTATATTTAGGTCTTTGATCCATTTTGAGTTCGTTTTTGTGCATGGTGTGAGGTATGGTCTTGTTTCAGTTTTTTTGCTGATGGATATCCAGTTATGCCAGCACCATTTGTTAAAGAGACTGTCTTTTCCCCACTTTGTGCTGATTTATTAATCTGTAGTGAACAATTTCACATGAAAGATGTGGTGAAACCCATGTGGAATTTTTCGCTACCAGTGAGTAAATAAACACAAGTAAGCCCGGGCTTACCATGCTTATTGAGTTATCTGCCCCTGTCAGGGATTGTAATGTGAAAAGTGGCTTTGATTCTATAGGAAGGTTTTGTGGGGTCTGGAGAAAGACAGATAGCAGCCATACTTAGAAGCAGAATCCTATTGTGTCCACTTGGTTGGGCCATGACTCTCAGCTTTCATATGTCATTCCCATGACGGAATCTACTGTGAGTAGCCGATCAGTGTAGAGAGAGTTTCCTTTGGGGTGTGGCCTTCATTTGAATATAAGCAGTCATTCTGGCTTTTTTGCTCACTCTTGATCCTGCTGCTGCCTCCTGTTCATCAGACCTCCGGTTCTTGGGACTTGAGCTATCAGCTTATCTGCCCATCTTAGAATTAGTCCATCTTCACCACCTGCGAGCCAGAGCCTTGCTGTCTGACCCGCCATCTTCGGTTTGCCAATGCCTGCAGCTACGTGAATCAGGAGAAGCCTTGTGGTCTTGCCTGCCAACCTTGGGATTCATCTGTCTTCACAGCCTGTGAGCAAGAGTCCTGCTCTCCGTGACCTGCAAATCTTGGGTTTGCCGGCCCCTTCAGTTATGTGAATCCATAGAAGCCTCTATCCTGATCCAGGGACTTGGGACGTTCCAGCCTCTACAATTGCGTGAGTTGTTTCCTTGATATAAATCTCTCTATATATGTATTTATATGTTTTACTGGTTTTGCTTCTCTAGAGAACCCAGCCTAAGACAGTGGGGATGGGACCAGTAGATGTATTTTGGATGGCTATTCACAAGTTTTTAAGACCACAGACACTGCTCACCAAAATTGGACGTGGAACATATTCTTTACGAACTGTGTTATGCCAATTTAGCTATATCTCCCCCAAGACAATGGACCCCAGCTCACAGTCCAGTAACTCATTCCCTCAGGGTATTTGGATGTGTCTATAAAATTTCTATGACTTTGCCTTGGTCACATTGTTTTGAATTCCACTCTAATATGTACTATCTTTCCCTTAACTGAAGTTACCACTTATCTATTATTTAGTTAGTGATTTCCCCTCACCATCCCTCCCCTCTGTCATAACTACCAAAGATTGTTTCTTTCTGTCTGTAAATATTTTTTTTCTTGAGGTTATATAATAGAGATCTAATTCAATATTTTTCCGTTTGTGATTGACTTATTACACTCAGCATAATGCCCTCCAGATACATCCATGTAGTGAGATGTTTCACAGATTCATCGTTGTTCTTTATTGTTGCATAGTATTCCATTGTGTGTCTGTACCATAATTTGCTTACCCATTCATCTGTTGATGACCACTTAGGTTGTTTCCATCATTTTTTGCTGTTGTGATAAGACTGCAATGAACATGGGTGTGCATGTGATGGCTCTTATTTCTCTAAGATGTATTTCTAGGAGTGTGATTGCTGCATCACATGGTATTTCTATTTCCATCTTTTTAAGGTAGCACCATAATGTTTTCCATAGTGGATGAAACATTCTACATTCCCACCAGCAGTGCAAAAGGATTACAATCTCCCTGCAACCTCTCCAGTATTTTTTTATTTTCTATTTTTTTGTTTTCTGATTAGGGCTAGTAATGTTGGGGTAAGACAGTATCTCATTGTAGTTTCAATTTGAATTTTTTTAATAGCTAATCATCAGGAAATTTACTCAAGTGTCTGTTAGCCACATGAATGTCTTCTCTGGTGAAGTGTCCATAACCTCTGCCCATTTTTTTTTAATTGAATTTTGTTTTCATTCTGTTTAGGTGAAAGTTTACAGAGCACATTAGTTTCTTATTAAAACATTAATAGAAAAATAGTTTTGAGACATTGGTAGCCATTCTTGTAATGTGTCAATACCCTCCCCTTCCCAAACCCCTGTATTCTGTTTCCATTCTTCCAGTTTTCCTGTCCCTTCCTTCTTGTCTTTGCTTTTGGGTTGTTGTGCCCGTTAAGTCTCATATACATGATTGAACTGAAAAGCACTTTCCTCATGTGTGTTAATGTTTGCTCTGTGTTGTTGCTGTGGCTGTTGCCTACATTCAGTTAGGTACTAATATCGACTCTGTAAAACGGACAAAAACCCTGCCCAGTCCTGTACCATCCTGACAATAATTGTTATGTGGAAGACCATCATTGCACCAATGTGTCACTCCATCTCATTGAGGCTCTTCCTCTTTTTTCACTAACCCTCCACTTTACCTATCATGATGTCCTTATTCAGTGATAGATCCCCCCTAGTAACATGTCAAAAGTATGTGAGACATAGTCTCACCATCTTTGTTTCTAAGGAGTATTCTGGTTGTACTTCTTCCAAGACAGATGTATTCATTCTTTTCGCAGTCCATGGTATATTCAATATTTTTCGTCAATACCATAATTCAAAGATGTCAATTCTTCTTCAATCTTCCTTATTCATTTTTCAGCTTTCACATGCACATGAGGCAATTGAAAACACCATGGCTTGGGTCTGGAGCACCTTAGCCTTCAAGATGCTATCTTTGCTTTTTTAACACTTTAAGAGGTCTTTTTCAGCAGATTTGCCCAGTGGAATGTCATCAGATTTCTTGACTGCTACTTCCATGGGTGTTAACTGTGGATCCAAGTAAAATGAAATCCTTGACAACTTCAATCTTTTCTCCATTTTCATGATGTTGTTTATTGGCCCAGTTGTGAGGATTTTTGTTTTCTTTATTTTGAGGTGTAATTCATACTAAAGGCTGTGGTCTTTGATCTTCATCAGTAAGTGTTTCAAGTCTTCTTCACATTCAGCAAGCAAGGTTGTGTCATCTACATAACACAGATTGTTAATGAGTCTTCCTCAAATCTTGGTGTCATGTAGGTACTAAGGAAATTGGATGACATATATAAAACCTGGAAAGAAAAAAATTACCAACCAAGAATAACATAGTCTGAAAAACTCTCACTCAAACATGATTGTGAAATTAGGACATTTCCAGATAAACAGAAATTAAGGGAATATGTAAAAACAAACCAAACTTACAGGAATTATTAAAGTAAGTCCTTCAATTAGAGAACCAACACCGTCAGATGACAACCTGAATCTAGGACACAGACCAGTATGTTCAAGATATAGACCAAGGTAATGAACTCTTAAGGGTAAAATAAAACTAAAATAATTAAAACAGGAAACTAGAAAAGTCAATATGTAAGTGATGACGATGTCAGAACAGTAAACGGTGGAATACACTGTGTAGGAATAGAATTTTTAAAATATACAGGAAGTCAACTTGATATTAGGTAATAAAAGAGTACTATAAACTTAAGAAGGTAAGGGTAAATTTCAAGGCAATCACAAAGAAAGTTAATAAATTTACTTATCAAAATAAAGAAGAAAACCTTAAATTCTCAGCAAACACAAAATTTGCAATAACAAAAGAAGCAAACAAACAAAAATTCCACAAATGAAAGGAACCCAGTGTAAGAGAATAAGAGGAACAAAGAAAACTCATCAGCACAAGAGAAAAGAAAAAGCACTGGAAAATGATGACAGCAATAAACTCACATATATATATAATCATGCTGAATGTAAATGACTTTAATGCACCCATAAAGAGACCGAGAGTGAAAAAATGGATTAAAAAACATGATCCTTCAGTATGCTATTTAGAAGACACACTTTAGACACAAAGACATAAACGTATTAAAAATCAAAGGATGGAAAAAATATATCAAGCAAACAGCAACCAAAAAGAGAAAGAATAGCAATACTAATCATAAATAAAATAGACTTTATGGCAAAATTCACCATAAAAGAAAAGGAAGGATATTACATAATGATTAAAGGGACAATCCATCATGAGGACATAGCCATAATAAATATCTATGTACCCAATGACAGACCTTAAAAATACATAAAACAAACCCTAACAGCACTGAAAAGAGAAAGTGATAGTTCCACAATAATAGTAGAAGACTTCAACACACCACTCTTGGTAAAGGAAAGAACATCTAGAAAGAAACTCAGCAAAGATACAGAAGATCTAAATACCACACTCAATCATCTTGACCTAATAGACATATATTGAGCATTCCACCCAACAGCAGCAAAGTATATGTTCTTTTCTAATGCAAACATAACATTCTCCAGAATAGACCACATTTTATGCCACAAAGCAACCCTCAACAGAATCCAAAGCATTAAGATAATACAAAACATCTTCTCTGATCACAAAGAAATAACAGCTGAAATAAGTAACAGGAAGAGCAAGGAAAAAAATCAAGAACATGAAAACTGAATAATACCTTGCTTAAAAACCACTGGATAAGAGAAAAAATCAAAGATGGAATCACAAAAATTCTAGAATCAAATCAGAATAAAAACACATCATACCAAAACCTTTGGGGCACAGCAAATGCAGTGCTCTGAGGTCAATTAATACGAGTAGATGTATACAACCAAAAAGAAGGAAAGATATCAAAATGTTAGCCATACACTACAAACAAATAGAAAGAGAAGGGTAAAAGAATCTTACAACCACCAGGAGAAAGGAAATTTTTTTTAGAAAAAGTAAAAATGAACAGAGAATAGAAAAACAATAGAAAGAATCAATAAAAACAAAACTTGGCTCTTTGAAAGGATCAACAAAATCTACAAACCATTGACCAAATTGACAAAAGAAGAACAAGAGAGGAAGTAATAACCCAAATAAGAAATGAGATGAAGGACATTACAATAGACCCAACTGAAATAAAAAAGATCATAGCAGACTACTATGAAAAACTGTACTCCAACAAAATTTAAAACCTAGAGTAAATGGACAAATTCTAGAAATGCATTACCTATCTAAACTAACACAAACTGAGGTAGAAAATCTGAACAAACTCATAACCAGCAAAGAGATTGAAAAGTTAATAAAAAAAAAAAAAAAATCCCAAACAAAAAAATCTCCTGGCCCAGATGGTTTCACTGGAGAATTCTACCAAACAGTCAGAGAAGAGCTCACACCAGTACTACTCAAACTATTTCAGAACATAGAAAAGGAAGGGATACTTCAAATTCATTCTATGAAGCCAGCATAACCCTGAAAAACAAACCCAGTAAAGACACCAAAAAAAAAAAAAATTAAAGACCAATATCTCTCCTGAATATAGATGCAAAAGTTCTCAACAAAATTCTAGTCCATCAAATTCAGCATCATATATTAAAAAAAATACACCACAACCAAGCGGGATTCATAACAGGTATACAAGGATGGTTCAACATTAGAAAATCAATCAACACAATCCACTACATAAATAAATAAAACAATCACATGATCATCTCAATCAACACAGAAAAGGCATTTGATAAAGTCCAACACCCATTCCAGATAAAAATCCCCAATAAGATAAGAATAGAAGGGAAACCCCTCAGCATAATAAAGGGCATCTGGTGGCACAGTGGATGAGAGATCAGCTGCTAACTGAAAAAAGACTGGCAGTTCCAGTCCACCAGCTTCTCCTTGAAAACCCTATGGGGCAGTTCTGCTCCATCCTGTGGGGTCACTATGAGTCGGAATCAAATAGATGTTAACAGGTTTGGTTTTGTTTTTATACAAAACTTTCAGCCAACATCATTCTCAATGGAGAGAGGCTTAAAACCTTCACCCTGTGAACAGGAAAAAGACAAGGATTCCTTTATCACCACTCCTATTTAACACTGTGCTGGCAGTCTTAACTAGAGTAATAAACAAAGGAAAGGAAGTAAAGGACCTCCAAACTGGTAAGGAAGAAGTAAAAGTATACTTAACAGGGGATGATATGATACTATACATAGAGAACCCTAAAGACTACACAAGAAAAGCACTGGAACTAATACAAATGTTTAGCAGACTAGCAGGATACAAGATAAACATACAAAAGTCAGTTGGATTCCTATACACCAATAAAGCGTATGAACAGGAAATCAGGAAAGCAATACCATTTATAATAGCCCCCAAAAAGATAAAATACTTAGGAATAAATCTAACCAGGGATGTAAAAGACCTATACAAAGAAAACTACAAAACACTACTGCAAGAAAACAAAAGAAACCTCCATAAAAGGAAAAACATTCCATGCAAACGGATAGACAGACTAACCATTGTAAAATATCGATTCTTCCCAAAGCAATCTACAAATGCAGTGCAATCTCGATCCAAATACCAACAGCTTCTTTAAAGAGAAGGAAAAACTAACCATTAACTTATGTGGAAAGAAAAGAATTCCCAGATAAGTAAAGCATTATTGAAGAAGACCAAAATAGGAGGCCTTGCATTATCTGACATCAGAAACTACTATACAGCTATGGCAGTCAATGCAGCCTGGTTCTGGTACAATGACAGACACATGAACCAATGGAACAGAATCAAGAACCCAGATATAAATCCATCTACCTATGGCCATCTGATCTTTGAAAAAGGCCCAAAGTCCATTAAATGGGGAAAAGATATTCTTTTTAACAAACAGTGCTGATAAAACTGGATATCCTTTTATAAAAAAAAGAAACAGGATCCATACTACACACCATAAACAAAAACTTATTCAAAAAGGATGAAAGAACTAAATATAAAACCACGAATTATAATGATCATGGAAGAAAAAATAGGATCAATGCTAGTGGCTCTAATACAAGGTATAAATAGTATACAAACCATAACCAACAATACACAAACACGAGAAGATAAGCTAGATAACTGGGGTCTAGTAAAAATTAAACACATACGCTCATCAAAAGACTTCTCCAAAAGAGTAAAAAGAGAACCTACAGGCTGGGAAAAAAAAATTGGCTTTGACATATCCAACGAATGTCTAATCTCTACTGTCTGTTAGAAAATCCAACCCCTTTACAACAAAAAGACAAGTAATCCAATTAAAAAATGAGCAAAAGGTATGAACAGACCTTCACCAAAGAAGATATTCAGGCTGCTAACAGAGACTTGAGGAAATTCACAATCATTAGCCTTTATTGTTGTTGTTGTTAGTGCTGGCAGTCTACTTCTGGAAAGAGATAGCCAGTGAAAACCTTATGATTAGTAGTGCAACATTGTCTGATATAGCGCCGGAAGATGAGTCCCTCAGGTTGGAAGCCACTCAAAACACGACTGGGAAAGAGCTGTCTCCTCAAAGTACACTCAACTTTAATGATGTGGACAGACTCAAGCATTTGGGATATAGTTTGCTGATGTGGTAAGACATGAAATGAGCAGAAGCAACTGCAAACATCCATTAATAATAAGAATGTGGACTGTAAGAAGTGTGTATCTAGGAAAATTGGAAATGGTAAATAATGAAATGGAATGCAAAAATATCAATATCCTAGGTATTAGCAAGCTAAAATGGACTGGTTGGCAATTTTGAATTGGACAATCTTATGGTCTACTATGCCTGGAATGACAACTTGAAAAGGAATGACATTGCATTCATCGTCAATAAGGAACATTTCAAGAACTATCCTGAAGTATAATGCTGTCCGTGATAGGATAATATCCATATACCTACAGGAAAGATCAGTTAATATGAATATTATTCAAATATACACAACAACCACTAAGGCAAAAGATGAATAAACTGAAGATGTTTACCAACTTCTACAGTCTGAAATAGATCAAACACACGATCAGGATACATTGATAACTACTGGTGACTGAAATAAGAAAAACAGAAACAAAGAAGAACGATCAGTAGTTGGAAAATATGGTCTTAGTGATAGAAATGACACTAGAGATCACATGAGAGAATTTTGCAAGGCCAACGACTTCTTCATTGCAAATACTGTTTTTTCAGCAACATAAATGACAACTATACACGTGGACCCAACTTGATGGAATACACAGGAATAAAATCAACTCCATCTGTGAAAAGAGACAATGGAAAAGCTCAATATCATCAGTCAGAGCAAGGTCAGGGGCCAAAGACCAGAGAAGCCGTGTAATGACGTCAAAGGCATCATATATGAAGAAAGCAAGACATCATTGAAAACGACAGGAAAGAAAGAAAATACCAAAATTGCTGTCAGAAGAGACTCTGAAATGTGCTCTTGAATATGGAGTAGCTAAAGCAAATGGAAGAAAAGATGAAGTCAAAGAGCTGAACATAATATTTCACAGGATGGCTTGAGAAGACAAAGTAAAGTATTATAATAGCATATGCAAAGTTCTGTAGATAGAAAATCAACACGGAAGAAAATGTTTGGCATTTCTCAAGTTGAAAGAACTCAAGATGAAATTCCAGCCTCGAATTGCAATTTTGATGGATTCTACAGGGAAAATATTAAACGATGCAGGAAGCATCAAAAGAACGTGGAAGGAATACAGAGAGTCACTATACCAAAAAGAATAGGTCAAAGTTCAACCATTTTAGGAAGTAGCATATGATCAGGAAATGATGGTACTGAAGATTTGGGCAAAAAACAAGACTCCAGGATTTGGCGGAATATCAATTCAGATGTTTCCACTAACGGATGCAGCCCTGGCAGTGCTTACTCATCTATACAAGAAATTTGGAAGACAGCTACCTGGCCAATTGACTGGAAGAGATCCATATTTATACCTATTCCAAAGACAGGTGATCAAACAAATGTGGAAATTATTGAACAATATGATTAATATCACATGCAAGTAAAGTTTTACTAAAGATCATTCATAAGCAACTGCAGCAGTGCATCAAGAGGGAACTGCTGGAAATTCAAGCCAGATTCAGAAGAAGACGTGGAGCAAGGGATATCATTGCTGATGTCAGATGGATCCTGGTTGAAAGTGGAGAATACCAGAAATATGTTTACCTGTGTTTTATTGACTATACAAAGGCATTTGACTGTGAAACATAACAAATTATGGATAACATTGTGAAAAATGGGAATTTCAGAACACTTAATTGTGCCCATGAGGAACCTGTACATAGATCAAGAGGCAGTTGTTCAAACAGAACAAGGGGATACTGCATCGTTTAAAGCCAGGAAAAGGGTTCGTCAGGGTTGTATCCTTTCACCATATTTATTCAACCTGTATGCTGAACAAATATTCCAAGAAGCTGGACTATATGAAAATGAAGGGAGTATCAGGATTGGAGGAAGACTCATTAATAATCTGCGTTATGAAGAAGACACAACCTGACTTGCTGAAAGTGAAGAGGACTTAAAGCACTTACTATCAAAGACCACAGCCTTCAGTATGGATTACACCTCAACATAAAGAAAACAAAAATCCTCACAACTGTACCAATAATCACCATCATGATAAATGGAGAAAAGTTTGAAGTTGTCAAGGATTTCATTTTACTTGGATCCACAATCAACACTCATGGAAGCAGCAGTCAAGAAATCAAATGACACATTCCATTGGGCAAATCTGCTGCAAAAGATCTCTTTAAAGTGTTAAAAAGCAAAGATATCATCTTGAAGACCAAACTGCACCAGACCCAAGCCATGATGTTTTCAATTGCCTCATGTGTACATGAAAGCTGGACAATGAAAAAGGAAGACCAAAGAAGAATTGACAACTTTGAATTATGGTGGTGGTGAAAAATATTGAATATACTAAGGACTTCCAGAAGAATGAAAACATCTGTCTTGGAAGAAGTATGACCAGAATGCTCCTTAGAAGCAAAGATGGCGAGACCATGTCACACATACTTTGGATATGTTATCCGTAGGGATCAATCCCTGGAGGCAGACATCATACTTGGTGAAGTGGAAGGTTAGCGAAAAAAGAGGAAGACCTTCAAGGAGATGGATTGATACGCTGGTGCAACAGTGGGCTTGAGCATCACAATGAACGTGAGGATGGTACAGTACCAGTCAGTGTTTCGTTCTGTTTTACGTAGGGTCGATATGAGTTGGCACCAGCTTGAAGGTAAGCACTGGTGATTCATTTGTTCTTCAGAGTAGACTTCCTCAACCAGCAGGATAATATAATAAAGGAAACATAAATATTTGAGTTTATTCTCATTGTAAAAAACTTTGACGTATAAGTTAAAAATCACTGTTGCATGAATTACCCTTGAGTGAGTCATATTTGTGGATCTGAGTTTACGAGCAGCCAAGCCCTCAACCTGTAAGTAATGAAAAGGGGATAAACGCTGGCCTAGTGCTTTTGGTACTACTCACCTCTTGATGCTGAATTTTCATAAAAGTAATGAGTTTTCAAAAAATGTCTTTCATAAACTAAGCATTGGAAGAGCTTCAAGGACAATGCTATGTTGACAATGTCTTCAAATGCCTGGTTAACTCGCTTGGGTAGAATATGCTGCTGCAAAGGACAAAGTCACTCATTTAATCTTTGAGTCAATGTTTAGCACTCTCACTAAGGTCCCAGGTTGCTCTCAGCACTACAACCAGAAGCCTGGCTAATCCTTCCAGTCTTTTATATGGGAGACTCAGAAAAGCCCTATGCAGATCTAATAGAGAAACAGCAAGAAGCTTAAGTCCTACTGAGGTAGGCTGCACAATAGTATCTCCTTCATCTTAAGTGATATCAAGTCCTATTGTCCTCCTGGAGAGTGGGAGTACCCTCGGAAAGGACATTGACTGACCTGGTGGGTGCTATGGATTGAGTTGTGTCCCCAAAATATATGTGTCAACTTGGCTAGGCCATGATTCCCAGTATTTTGTGATCATCCATCATTTTGTTATTTGATGTGATTTTCTTATGTGTTGTAAATCCTACCTCTATGATGTTAACGAGGCAGGGTTAGAGATAGTTATGTTAACAAGGCAGGACTCAATCTATAAGATTAGATTAGGTTGTGTCTTGAGTCAGTCTCTTTTGAGATATAAAAGACAGAAATGAACAGAGAGACAGGGGGACCTCCTACTACCAAGAAAGCAGAGCCAGGAGCAGAGCATGTCCTGTGGGCCCAGGGTCCCTGTGCTGAGAAGCTCCTAGAGAAGGGACAGTTTGATGACAAGGACCTTCTCTCAGAGCCTACAGAAAGAAAGCCTTTCCTTGGAGCTGGTGCCCTGAATTTCGACTTCTAGCCTCTTTAACTGTGAGAGAATAAAATTATCTTTGTTAAAGCCATCCACTTATGGTGTTTCTGTTATAGCAGCACTAGATAACTAACACAGTGGGGAATGGCTAAGTATGACCAGTGTGTGTGAGTTCCTGTTGACCAAGATTTTGGTTCAGGTTCAACAAAACTCAAGTAACTGGTCAGTGGCAGAACAGCAGTGCACATACTTAGCTCAATAATTATAGTTCACTCTGTTTGGTATCATCTTAGTGATTATAGTTCACATGCCCTGTGCTAAGCACTCTATGTTTATCTCATTTGATCCTTCTAAAAACTCTGTGATATCAGTGTATTAATTATTGCCATTTTACAGACTATGTAACTGAGATTCACAGAGGACACTCACTCAAGGTCACAAATCAGTGGTGGATCTGGGGTTCTGTATCTGGTCACAATTGGCTGGAGCCCCTGCTTCACACACCTGTGCCATTCAAGTCAACATTTTCCACCTTCCATGGTACTATTAGGGAAACCAAAAAAGAGTCAATTATCAGTATGAAATTGCTCATGAAGTCTAACCTTGACTACTTTTTGATTCACTTGGTAATTCATTATTCCATGTTTTCAACAAGTTCTGACTGAGACCCTTGTCTCTGTCAGACACTTTTCCAGGCCACTGGAATACAAGGATAAATAAGATGGCATCTTTAGCTCCAAGGAATTCAATCATTTATTTCCTGTCTCTCTCTTTAGACGTCTCTTTTTATAATGATGGAGCAATGCAGCATCTTAGCAGCTGACTGTGATCCTATTTTTGTGTTATAAGGTGTTGTCCTAGTAATCTTATAGTATTTCTTCCTGGCCTTTAATTATTCGTAATTTGTTCTGTCCACCACCCCTTACCCCTTTGTCTATAGCATCCATAACTTTTAACAATGTTACCTAATATTGGACAGAAATTATTCTTCGCCAAGCATGGAAGGAATATGTGTGAGTATGTGTGTGTATATGTGTGTGTGTGTGTAGACGCATGTCTTTCTTTTCTTATTGTTTAAAAAATAAGTACCCCAGACTTAACCAATTATTCTCAGCAATAACTTAGGTAAGTAAAGAGTTAAAAAGGATCCTAACATTATTCTTGAATAATATATCAACTATCTAGTATTTAAAAATAAATATTTTCCGACCAGGTGAGGGTATCTATACTGTTATTTTGCAACTGTCTTAAACACTGCTTATCTGTCAGTTTATTGTATTGTGGTGGCTTGCATGTTGGTGTGATATTGGAGGATTTGCCACCAGTATTTCAAATACCAGTACAGTCAAAGGTGGTGGACAGGATTCAGCTGAGCTTCCAGACTAAGACAGACTAAGAAGTACCTGGCAGTCTACTTGTGAAAAATGTGGCTAGTGAAAACCTTATGAAAAGCAGTGGAACATTTTTGATATAGTGCCAGAAGATAAGCCCCTCAGGTTGGAAAAGCACTGAAAATACAACTAGGGAAGAGTTGCTCTTCAAAGTAAAGTTGACCTTGATGAAATGGATGGAGTCAAGACTTTGGGACCTTCATTTGCTGATGTGGCAAGACTCAAAATGAGAAGAAACAGCCGGAAACATTCATTAATAATTGGAGCGTGGAATGTACGATGTATGAATCTAGGAAAATTGAAAGTCGTCAAAAATGAAATAGAACATGTAAACACTGATATCCTAGGCAGTAATGAGCTGGAATAGACTGGTATTGGCCATTTTGAATCAGATAATCATATGGTCTACTATGCCAGGAGTGAAGTTGAAGAGGAATGGCATCAGGTTCACTGTCAGAAGGAATATTTCAAGATCTATCATGAAGTACAAAACTGTCAGTGATAGGATAATATCCATATGCCTACAAGAAAGACCAGTAAATACGACTATTATTCAAATTTACCCACCAACCACTAAGGCCAAAGATGAAGAAAATTGAAGATTTTTACCAACTTCTGCAGTCTGAAATTGATCAAACGTGCAATCAAGATGCATTGATGATTACTGGCGATTGGAGTTTGAAAGTTGGAAACAAAGAATAAGGATTGGTAGTTGGAAAGTATGGCCTTGGTGGTAGATACAACATCAGTGATCACATGATAGAATTTTGCAAGACAAATGAATTCTTCATTGCGAAAACTTTTTCAACAAAATAAAGGACGACTATACACATGGACCTTGTCAGATGGAATACACAGGAGTCACATCGATTTCGTCTGTGGAAAGAGATGATGATGACTGATGTCTCAATATCAGAAAGAACAAGGCCAGGGGCTGAATGTGGAGCAAACCATTTATTGCTCATATGCAAGCGCAAGTTGAAGTTAAAGAAAATTAGAAAAAGTCCATGAGAGCCAAAGTACGACCTTGAGTATATCCCACCTGAATTTAGAGACCAATTCAACAATAGATTTGACACATTGAACACTAATGGCCGAAGAACAGATGAGCTGTGGAATGACATCAAGAATATCATACATGAAGAAAGCAGAGGTCATCAAAAAGACAAGAAAGAAAGAAAATACCAAAATGGATGTCAGAAAAGACTCTGAAAGTTGCTCTTAAACATTGAGTAGCTAAAGCAAAAAGGAAGAAATGATGATTTATATGAGCTGAACAGAAGATTTCGAAGAGTGGCTTGAGAAGATAAAGTAAAGTATTATAATGAAATGTGCAAAGACCTGGAGTTAGCAAAACAAAAGGGAAGAACAGGCTCGGCAGTCCTCAAGCTAAAAGAACTGTAGAAAAAAATTCAAGCTTTAAGTTGCAATACTGAAGGATTTTAAAGGGAAAATATTACACTACACAGGAAGTATCAAAAGAAGATGGATGGAATACAGAATCACTACCCCAAAAAGAACTGGTCGACATTCAACAATTTCAGATGATATCACCAAGAATCGATGGTACTGAAGGTAGTGGTGCAAGCAGCACTGAAGGCATTAGGGAAAAACAAGGCTCCAGGAATTGACAGAATGACAACTGAGATGTTTCAATAAATACATGCAGCACTGAAAGTGCTCACTTGTCAATGCTAAGAAATTTAGAAGACAGTTGCTGGCCAACTGGCTGGAAGAGATCCATGTTTGTACTCATTCCAAAGAGATCCAACAGAATGCAGAAATTATCAAACAATATCATTAATATCACACACTAGTAAATTTTTTCTAAAGATCATTCAAAAGTGGTTATAACAGTACATTGACCAAGAACTGCCAGAAATTCAAGCTGGGTTCAGAAGATGACATGGAACGAGGTATGTCATCACTGATGTCAGATGGATCATAGCTGAAAACAGAGATTACCAGAAGGATAATTACCTGTGTTTTATTGAAATCAAAGCATTTGACTGTGTAGATTATAACAAATTATGGATAACATGGTGAAGAATGGGAGTTCCAGAGCACTTAATTGTGCTCATGAGGAACCTGTACTGAAACCAAGAGGCAGTCATTTGAACAGAACAAGGGGATACTGCATGGTTTAAAATCAGGAAAGGTGTGTGTCAGGGATGTATCCTTTCACCACACTTATTCAATCTGTATGCCGTGCAAATAATCCAAGAAGCTGGACTATACAAAGGAGAATGGGGCACCAGGATTGGAGGAAGACTCATTAACAACTTGCTATGTGCAGATTGACACAACCTTGCTTGCTGAATGTGAAGAGGACTTGAAGCACTTCAACATAGAAAAGCAAATATCCTCATAACTGGACCAATAAGCAACATCATGATAAACAGAGAAAAGATTAAAATTGTCAAGGATTTCATTTTGGTTGGATCCACAATGAACGCCCATGGAAACAACAATCAAGAAATCAGAGGACACATTTAATTAAGCAAATCTGCTGCAAAAGTTCTCTTTAAAGCATTAAAAAGCAAATATGTCACTGTAAAGGACTAAGTTACCTGACCTGAGCCATGGTGTTTTCAATCCCCTCATATGCATGTGAAAGCTGGAAAATGAATAAGGGAGATTGAATAAAAATTGATGGCTTTGAATTGTGGTGGTGGAGAAGAATAATGAATATACCATGGACTGCCAGAAGAATTAATAAATCTGTCTTGGAGAAGTACAGCCGAAATGCTCATTAGAAGCAAGGCTGACAAGACTTCGTTTCACATACTTGGGACATGTTATCAGAAGGGACCAGTTCCTGGAGAAGGGCATCATGCTTGGTAAAGCAGAGGGTCAGCCAAAAGGAGGAAGACCTTCAATCAGATGGATTGACATGGTGGCTGAACATGGGCTGAAACCACCTTAGCTAGAGCGTATAGTGCCTCCTGATAACAAGCTTTTAATATTTTTAATTCATTTCTGGCTGCTGTGTATTTCCATACCTCAGAATCTCCAGCTAGAATGAATATGAAAGTTACACTGCTTCCAGTTTTCAGAAAAGAAATCAGCTTACATGAAAGAAGTCTTCTGACATAGGGTGAAAGCTAAGTTTTCTCCTGCTAGACTGTTGGCGGTCAGAGGCTGAAGACTATGGCCGACTCATTTTTATAATACGAGTACTTGGGATAATGATGCTTGGCACAGATAAGCAGTCACTGATGTAGTGGAGTTTTTGAAAGAATGATGTCCTTGAGAAAAGCACTTGTCATATTGAAAAGAAGGTTCATTATCTGATTACCAAGTCTTTGGTTTGTCCAGTTATGCTTAGCACTAGTTCTCATAACAAGTTGTCATTGAGACAGTTTTGACTCATGGTGGCCCCATGTGTGTCAGAGTATAATTGTGCTCCATAAGGTTTTCAAAGGCCGAGTTTTCAGAAGTAGATCATCAGGCTTTTCTTCTGAGGCACCTATGGGTGGACTGGAACCTCCTACCTTCTGGTTAGCAGGGTAGCATGTTAACTTGTATGCACAACACAGGGACTCCTTAGATTTTCATTAAAAAAAAAAGCAAACAAAAAACAATTGTTGTTAAATTGATTCCAACTCATGGTGGTCCCATGTATTGCAGGGTAGAACTGAGCTCCATAGGGTTTTCAAGTGCATAAACTTTTGGAAGCCTATTACCAGGCCTTTCTCTTAAAGTGCTTCTTGGTGGATTTGAACTGCCAACTTTTTGGTTAGTAGCCCAGCTCTTAAATATTAGCACCACCCATGGACTTTAGTTTCTCATAAAAGAAAACATCGCTGTTGTGTCGATTCCAACTCGTATCGACCCTATAGGACAGAGAAGAGCTGCCTGGTAGGGTTTCTGAGGAGCGACTATTGGATTAAAACTGCCAACAATTTGGTTAGCAGCTATAGCTCTTAACCACTGTGTCACCAGGACTCCTAGTTTCTCATACTGAAGGACAATTTAACAGTTTACATAATAGACACTGTTAGCACACAAATCATTTTCATACACTTGGCAGGTGTATAGTTATGCACAGAAAATGCATGCTATGTGTGTGTGTATATATATACATATATATTCCAGACTGCTAGATGGACAGTAGTTTTAATGTACATTACTAGAAAGTAGCTGAATTGTACATCCTTATCATGTACAAAAGTAAATGTAAAAAGGTAATTATGGAAGAAGCAGTTGGGAAGTTGACAGGAGAACAAGAAGCTGTTTAATGTCAGTATACTTGGCTCACATCAAAGATTCTAAATATTTTGTCTAGGTAATAGGTAGAAATTTTCTTAAGACCATGTCTCAAGAATGTATTTACTTGGGAAACTTCAAATCTACTTCCAAGATTCCTGTCCTTGTTACCTACAACTGCTGTAACACAAATACCACAAGTAAGAGGCTTTAAAGAAGAGAAGTTTATTTTCTGACTTTGGAAGGCTAAAAGTTCAAATCAGGACCTTGGCCATGTCAATTCCTTTATCAGTAGTCCTGGGCATTCTTTGGTTCCTTGGCATTCGTTGGTTGGTAGATGATCCTCACTTAACATCTCTCTCATTCCTCTGTGAGTCTCTGTGTCTATTCTGTTCTTTTTATAACTCAGAAGGGGTTAGATTTAAAATCCACCCGACAATGGTACGGCCTCATTAGCATAATCAAAGAAAAACCCTATTTCCAAACAGGATCATATCCACAGGTACAAGTGTTAGGATTTCAATGCATGTGTAGGGGGTCATAATTCAATGCATAAAAACTGTGTTTAGTGGTCTGGATCCATAATTTCCCAGAATCCAACCTCTTCATTGCTCATATTTTATGCAGAGAGAGGAGCGTGTGTTCCCATCAGAGGTTAGAAATGGAAGACAAACAGAGAGACAGATCCAAGGTTCTCACAGAGATAGTCCTGGGGGGAACGAGACAGGGTTACTTCAAAAGCACACAAAGTCCTCGCCAGCATCTCCTGCTCACAGGACATAGTTGCAATATCTCAGTGTGGTAATGTTTAGGCATGTCAAGATTACATCTAAGAAAATAAACTATTCTTCTAGGACAAAAGAAGCTTGTAAAATAGAACATTTTTGTTTAAATTCTTTTTCTAGTTACTGTTAAAAACATCATTGCTCTTAAGGTAATTGATGGTTTACTTTATCAGGAGGTAAAAGCTTTATTTGACATGGCCTGAATTTGGCTTCTATCGGAGCAGGAATTCAAAGAACCTGCCCATCTCTGGATTCCCTGTGAGACAAAGGATCTGTCTTGAGTTCTATTTGTCACTAGAGACAATGATTGCAAGTTATTTTCATATTTAAATTTAGGATTATATTAAGCAGATAGGCTGTTATTAAACTGGTGAAAAATTAAGGGGCAAGTCTTCCAGAAGGAAGTTTGTGAAATCACAATAAGATATGTAAAATTAAAACTCACTTTCTGAAACTCTCCCTATTTTAATATCAACCTCAAGATAGTCTGAAACATTAATGGTTCCATAGGATATATATAGATACATTAACACGCTCAGCCTTAATTGTTGGCATTATTCCTTTTCAGCACTTCAAAGAGGTCTTTTGCGGAAGATTTGCCCAATACAATATCTCATTTAATTTCTTGACTGCTGCTTCTACGGGCATTGATTATGGCTCCAAGTAAAATGGAATCCTTGATAACTTCAATAGTTTCTTCGTTTATCATGATGTTGCTTATTGGTCCAGTTATGAGAATTTTTGTTTTCTTTATGTTGAGTTGAAATCCATACTGAAAGCTGCAGTCTTTGATCTTCATCAGTAAGTGCTTCAAGTCCTCTTTGTTTTCATCAGGCAAGGTTGTGTCATCTGCATATCACAGATTGTTAATGAATCTTCCTCCAGTCCTGACATCATGTTCTTCTTTATATAGTCCAGCTTCTCTGATTGTTTCCGCAGCATATAGACTGAATAATTATGGTGAAAGGATACAATCCTGCCCCACAGGTTTCCTGATGTTAAACCACATAGTATCAACTTGTTCTGTTGGAATCACTTCCTCTTGGTCTATGTAGAGGTTCTTTATGACCACAATTAAGTGTTCTGGAATTCCCATTCTTCACATATTATCCACAATTTGTTATGATACAATAGGTTCTATTTTATTTGTTTATATATTTCTTTATTGATTCTGTGTTTGTGCCTGTTTTGTGTTGTTTTACATTTGTTTTTATTTATCTGGAGCTTAGCTATTTCTCTTTCTCTTTATTTTGTCTAACTTTTTTGTATTATTTTAATTTCTATTGTTTAGTTCTATTGGTCTTTCCATGAGTATGATATTGTTGGCTGTTTTTTCTGTGTATGGGTTTGGTGCTTTCATTTGGCTGGATATTCTTTCTTTTCACTTGTGATTGTGGTGGGTTGCTCAGCTGGGAAGGGTATCAGCAGGCCAGGCCGCAGGGTCTCATTTGGCCTGGGGTGGTAAGCAGGGCAGAACGCGGAGTCCCTCTCAGCCAGGGTTGGTTAGACAGGACAGGGTGTGGAGTCCCATTCAGCTAGGTATGTGTTGTACTTTATAGGTTATAAAAACCCTACAGCCAATCCTTGTTTCTTCTGGCTATGCAGTGCCTAATGCCTCATGGATCATAAAAGTTGGACGTTACAGGGACCTTAGAGAACATTTTGTCTATTTCAAAGCTAATTGGAGTTAATATTGTAATCAAGACCAAGGGACATTTAGTTCAACTGTGTAAAAGATGTGGACCAAAACCATGACTTTATCACATGTGCACCATGACCAAAGCTGTATTTAGGCTGGCAAATTCACAGCAAATTTAGAAACCCATAATAGTGAATCTATCTTTGAAAATGCACGTCTTTTGCTTTATTTGGAATAAATTATATTCTGGGGAAATCTGGAATCTCCTAGTGTGAAGGATATCTAATCACTGAATCAGAGACTGTGAAGATCAATGAATCCCAAGATCGGCAGGCAAGACCGCAAAGCTTCTCCTGATTCACGTAGCTGCAGGAGCTGGCGAACCCAAGATACACAGGTTGGAGATCAGGAATCTTGCTCACAGGCTGGGAAGATTGATGAATCCCAAGATCTGCAGGTAAGCTGCTAGCTCAAGTCCCAAAAACCGAAGTCAGATGAACAGGAGGCAACAACAGGATCCAGAGAGGACAAAAGCTAGAATGTCCACTTATATTCAGATGCAGGCTACACGCCCAAGGAAACTCCATTTTAACTAATTCGCTACTCACAGAAGATCCCATCATGGGGGTGATCACATATAAACACTGAGAATCATGTCCCAGGCAAATATCATGGTTTGAATTATGCCTCCCCAAAAATGTGTGTATCGATTTGGCCAGGCCATGATTCCTGGTACAGTGTGATTTTCCTATATGTTGTAAATCCTGCCTCTATGATGTTAATGAGGGAGGATGGGTGGCAGTTGTGTTAGTAAGGCAGGACTTGATCTACAAGACTGGGTTGTGTCCTGAGGCAATCTCTTGAGATATAAAAGACAGAAGTGAGCAGAGAGACAGGGGGACCTCATACCATCAAGAAAGCAGTGCCAGGAGCAGAGCGCATCCTTTGGACCGCGGTCCCTGCGCCGAGAAGCTCCTAGTCTGGGGGAACACTGATGAGAAGGCTGAGAGAGAGAAAACCTTCCCTTGGAGTTGGCACCCTGAATTTGGACTTTTAGCCTACTTTACTGTAAGGAAATAAATTTCTCTTTGTTAAAGCCATCCACTTGTGGCATTTCTGTTGTAGCAGCACTGGATGACTAAGACAGGGATGATCACATATAAACACTAAGAATCATGTCCCAGGTAAGTTGACACACAATCTTAACCATCACAGTTATTTTTCATTTTCTTTATACTGTTCCTTGACATACAAATTTGTAAGTTTGATGGAGTCCATTTTATCTATTTTTTTTTAATTTTATTGTGCTTGCTTTTTGTGTCTGGACAAGATGTATTTTAAAGGCTCATGGCATTTAATTCTGACTTTTTGGTTTGTTTCAATTTGGTATGAGCTATTTTTCCGTCAATATTCAAAGGTTTTCTAAAAATATTTCCCTGAAGCCTAGTTTTCTTTCAGAGCATTAGGCCTCTAATATTCTATGTCTGGTATCAACAATCTGAAGGTATCCTGACCTAGAATGTGCTGTGCTTTGGTTTTCTATTCTAAAGAAACATTTAGAAATGATCCCGTGCCTAATTAACATATGAAACAATGCTCTATAATTAAAAATATATATTTTTCAGCAAGGCTGCTGTATTAGTTTCTTAGGGCTACTGTACAAATTACCATAAACTTGATTGCGTAAAAAAAAATGTAATCTCTCACATCTCCTGTGGCCTACTGTTCAATATTATTGTGTCAGCAGAAACATGCTCCTTCTGAAGGCTCTAGGGGATAATCCTTCTTTGCCAATTCCAGCTTCTGGTGGTTCCATGCAGCCTTTGGCTTCTGGCAGCATAACCCTAATCTCTTTCTCTGTCTTCATATTGTTTGTGACTTAGAAAAGGTTGAGAAAAGAAAGATTCAAAAGATCTCACCACAAATACTTGCTGAACATTTGTGACCTGACTTTTGAATTTTCTCAAACTGCTGAGTCATAAGATTTTCTTAGTCACTGTGTCTTGAACTTTGCCAAATGTTATGTTTACTCTGAGATGGGTTTCAAGGAGGGAGCCCAGGTTGTTAGCAAACTCACCTTTTGTCTGGAGCATCTGCTCCTGGTGGCAAACTTTCTAGACTGAAGCATATTTGGGAGTCTTTGGAGGTCCCCTGCTACTTCGGGCCCCCTCTCCTTGATCCATCCCTTGTCACCAAACTTAACCTGTAGAGGAGAATCCCACTCTTTCCCCTTATTATATATTATTTGGGGAGATCACTGATTAAGTCCTCACATTAACCTTATTGTTCTCTCTTTGCCTTCTTTAGCTCTAAATCTTGTTGATAACATTTGTATGCAATCTGCATGTCCAAAAATAATACCAGGCACTGTTTGTTCTTTTATCTTTATGTGATATCATTTCTAGCATCTAAATGATATCATTATGCCTAAGTTGTGCTTTGTTCAAGAGGTAGTGTTTTCAGCTCATGCCAGACATTCTCCAGGCATGTATATAGAGAATAAATGCTGCAGATTATTATGTTTCAACCCTTCTAATTCCCTGTGAAGTTACCCACATTGCAAAACAAGATGTTCCCTTTTGACTGGATTGGTTGAGTTCTCATTATGGGGCTGAAGCTCAAGAGGGGAGTTAGAGAAGTCTGAGAGCCAAAGGAATGAGCCAAATCCATGGAGAAATATTAAGGATTCAAGACAGCAGACAGGTTCCAAACACAAAGTCCTTTGGGATAGAAACAGGATCAGGGTCAAAATGACTAATCTGAGTGTTCTATGCCAGGCCAGGTGGAGAACAAGCCTTAATGGGCAATAGGGTGGTATAAAGAGCTATGGGCAAGACGGTACTTTCATTTCTTCCTGATAATCTCTGTATGATTATTACATGGAGCCCTGGTTTTGCGATGGTTGAGCACTCAGCTGCTAACCAAAAGGTTGGCAGTTTGAACACACCCAGAGGCACCTCGAAAGAAAGTCCTGGTGATCTGCTTATGAAAGGTCAAAACCTTGAAAACTCTATGGAGTGCAGTTCTACTCTGCATACATGGGGTTTCGTGAGTTGAAATCGGCTAGATGGCAACTGGTTAACTGCTTGACTCTAATTTCAATCCTAGAGATAATCATTGATAACAAAATGGTGTTTGTAGTTTCAGCAGAATCTTTTTCTTTGCATCTGCTAATGTAAAATGAATCAATATACTATATATGCGCTTACGTTTTAAGAATGGCATCTTGCTGTAATATTGTTTCATAATTAGGATCGAATGCCTAAAATAATAAAAGGTTATTTTCTCCTACAAATTTCCTATTCACATTTATTTTAATGGAAACATACTAAAATATTAAAGAAATCTAAGACATGAAAACTAAAGGCTTAACTGTAAAATAATCCAAATAAAAATCATACTTCTGTAAAACCTTAAGAGAGGAAGGCAAATGTATTTCAACGATGATAATATATTTTTTATAATAATTTTTTTTCATGCCAGACTCTATTTTGACCAATTTATAGGAATTAATTCATTTAATCAGCAATCAGGAAATCTACACAGCCAACAGTCCAGAGGCATTTAGAGCCTTTTGAGAGTACACCTACTCCTCACTTATTGACTATCTACTTATCCAACATTTCACATTTATGACAACTTTGAAAAATTCTCAGATGATGCCTCCGATTATCCTGGCCACATCTGGGGCTACAGACCGGCTGAGGCACGCTCTGTGGACCACCTTGAATAATAAATGTGATGCTCTGGCGATGACCAGGCCACATGAGGGACTGCTGTTAACCAGCCGAGAGACACCTCCTCCAGTTCCTTGGTGATGTATTCATGCAGTAACAGGGGCACAGGACCGCTTGGGCCAGATGCAAGGTCATGGGCTGGCGGGGGGGTGGGGGCAGGTCAGGGTTTGAAAGTGCCAGGGAGTTGACGAGGAGAAAAGTGAAGTGGGAGAAAATAAAGGGAGCTGCACGGGGCTGCAGGTTGTTGCATGGATCAGTAGTTTATTCCTTTCATTGCTGAATATACGGATTCTTTTAAGGATAGCTGGAATCTTATTTTACAGGGGATGCCAGGATCTGAATTACTTTTGATGACATATGTACCACAGTGACCGATGCCTCCCTTGGTTCAGCCTATGACAGAGCTGCAACCACTGTACATGAAATGTTTGAAAAATATGGTGATCCTTGCCAGGACCCAAGATACAAGAAATACGTGGAGGAACTGAATGGTCCTTTTTGGGAAGGGTGAGATGCAGGGGCAGGTCCAGCGTTGTCTGATGACATTTGAAATTTTCTCTTGGAGGTTGAGAAACCTGAGCG
Organism: Trichechus manatus latirostris; assembly: GCF_000243295.1. Taxonomy (NCBI): domain Eukaryota; kingdom Metazoa; phylum Chordata; class Mammalia; order Sirenia; family Trichechidae; genus Trichechus; species Trichechus manatus. The sequence continues at coordinate 5,437,257 of NW_004444083.1, read as the reverse complement.
TAGACCATCAACACTGTGCACTAACATTCTTTGTGCTCCAATTATGAACACTGAATTAAGTGCAGCGAGGATTTACTGAAGGACCAGAAGCTAAGTGCCCTTGAACAGGAGGAGAGAATGAAAGGGGGTGCTGGACATCAGAAACACTCAAATGCCCAGGGTTTAAAGAAGCAGAATCAAGAAACATATCCCCTTAAAGCATTTCAACAGTGTGCTGTTATCTGTTAACCACCTGGAACAAAAGCTATCTTGTTATTCCATCTGAAGTTCCTTGTAGATGTTTCCAGTATCGGTTACTACACCATAGAATTTCCTGGGGAGTTTTTGAAAATTATACCAGTGCATGGTCTTCACCCTAGAGGGTTAGCCTTTATCTGAATTTAGAATCACCCTAGGAGGAGGTATTTATTTTCTTCTTTGCTTCTTTTGTCCTGGTGCCCCCAGGGTAGACTAACGCCCAAGGTAACAAGAGGAACCCAGCATCTTTCCTGAGAACAAAGGGAACACTGTAACCAAAGAGTGTATAGTGTCTCCTGATAGCAAGTTTCTTTATATTTTTTAATTCACTTTAGGTGACTGTCTACGAACATACCTCAGAATCTCCAGCTAGTAATGAGTGTGAAATTTACACCGCTTCCAGCTTGAAGAAAAAAATCAACTTCAATGAAAGAAGTCTTCTTACATAGGTTGAAGTTTAAGCTTTAAAGTCCATTTTCTTCTTTTGACTTCTGGCAGTCTGAGGCTGAAGATTGTGGCCAGTTCTTTTTTATAATACCAGTTCTTGGGATAAAAATGCTTGGCACAGATAATCAGTCTCTGATGTTGGAGGAGTAATTGAAACACTGATGACCTTGAGGAAAGCACTTCTCATACTGAATATAAGGTTCAATATCTGATTACCAAGTCTTTTGTTTGTTCAGTTATACATAGTACTAGTTTCTCATAACCAGTTGCAGTTGAGTTGATTTTGACTCATGATGAGCCCATGTGTGTCACAGTAGAATTGTACTCCATAAGGTTTTCAATGAGTGATTTTTTGGACTGGGATCGCCAGAGGCACCTATGTGTAAATTCCCAATGTGGAAAATATCAAACCATATCATTAACATCACACACAAGTAAAATTTTGCTGAAGATCATTCAAAAGTAGCTACAGCAATGTATCAACAGTGAACTGCCAGAAATTCAAGCCAGATTCAGAAGAGGAAGTGGAACCAGAGATATCATTGCTCATGTCAGACGGCTCCTGGCTGGAAGCAGAGCATACCAGAGAGATGTCTACCTGTGCTTTATTGACTATGCAAAGGCATTCGACTGTGTGGATCATAACAAATTATGGATAACATTGTAAAGAACAGGAATTCCAGAACACTTACTTGTACGCATGAAGAACGTTTACGTAGACCAACAGGCAGTCATTCAAACAGAACAAGAGGATAGTGCCTGGTATAAAGTCAGGAAAGGTATGCTTGGAAATGGTATCCTTTCACTATACTTATTCAATTTGTATGCTAAGCAAATAATCCAAGAAACTGGACTATATGGACTATATGAAGAATTGGAGGAAGACTAGATAACTTGTGGCATGCAGATGACTCAATCTTGCTTGCTCAAAGTGAAGAGGACTTGAAGCACTTACTGATGAAGATCATAGAGCACAGCCTTCAGTATGTATTACATCTCAACATAAAACAAAAATCCTCACAAATGGACCAATAAGCAACATCATGATAAACAGAGAAAAGATTTAAGTTGTCAAGAATTTCATTTTACTTGGATCCACAATCAACACTCACGAAAGTAGGAGTCAAAAAATGAAATGAGAGGGCGGGGCCAAGATGCAGGTGTAGTCAGACACTTCCGGTGGTCCCTCTTACAACAAAGACGAGCAAAAACAAGTGAATTGATTACATATGACAATCTAGGAGCCCTGAACATCAAAGGAAAAGTTGAGGAATCGGACTGAGTGGCAGAGGGAGGGAGAGACAGTTTGGAAGCAGCGAGGAGATTGCCAGACCTGATCCAGTGGTAGCCAGAGCCCTTCAGCCTGGCTCAGCTTGGGGGTGAGTGGTGAGGCAGGCAAGCAGTGGCACTTGGGAGGCGTTTTCTACATCGGGAGAGATCCAGCAGCACAGAGTCTACTCAACCATCCAGAACCAGTGAGATGCAGCCCTCAATCAGCGAAAGATAAGTACTTGCATCTGGCCTACCGTGCGGATCAAAAACACCTTTCTTAGGGAAAAACCTCGCTCCCATTTACCTCCCTGCTCCCTGCTCTGCACTGGGTGTGGACCAGCTTCAATAACTGCTGAGTCCCTTGGGCCAGAAGTAGGATCTGTCACACACCCTGAGCCATTCTCCTGGCCTTGGAAAATGAACAAATTAACAAACATGGGAAAAAACAATCTGCCAGCTCCCCTAAACCAGGAACTCAGGGTAGGCACATATCCTTTGCCTAGGCACAGGCATAAGAGATCCACAGAAGTTGAGCACCTTTTCCCCTGAAGAGACTTGTGTGGGCCCATTTCAACCGCATAGGACCTCATTACTGCAGTACAACTGGGTATATACCTGAAGTTTAACTTCAACTGTTTCAGCTGTAAAGTGGCAGGTTCATGACATTCGACATCAGTCTGCCCATTAAGCAGATTCTTCAACTACCCACATCGGGGGACTGAGGACTGGTGGTTCCACACATGCCACCTAGCCACCTGTGATATGGGGCCCAAGAATAAGAAATGCTCCCTAGTCCTTACAGCCAACAGCATTGGCTACTCATAGTCCAGCTGCAAAACCCATCCACCTACATGCTCTAGGAAACAGGGACATGCTTTCCTCCTGGACACTTGGAGGTGGCTGTCAGCCCCCTGCTTTGCTCAGCACGTCTCCCCTTGCTACAGCCGGATGCCTGTGCCTACACAAATCATCCATGCCTGTCTAGGACTGTAGGTGAGAGCCTGCACCACACACTTGATGACTGACTACCTGGACACAGGAGGAGTGGGTGGACTCCTGGGCTCACATACTTAGTGGAAGTTCTGGCCACCTGGTGGCAGGATGTTGGACCTTCAGGGGCACTGGTGACTGAGCTAGCTCACACAAGCGCCCTATTTGGGCATATCAAAACAAAACAAAACAAGAAGCTAGGACACAGTAAGCAAACATAAAATAAATGTAACTTATTGATGGCTCAGAGACAACAGTCAATATCAAATCACATAAAGAAGCAGACCACGATGGCTTCAGCAAGCTTCCAAAAGAAAGAATCTAAAAATTTTCCTGAAAGAAAATTTCTTGTAATTACCAGAGGTAGACTACAAAAGATTAATATACAGAATTCTTCAAGACATCAGGAAAGAAATTACACAAAACAAAGAACATGCAAACAAGGAACTTAAAAAGAATAGAGAAAAGCATAACGACAAATTTAACAGGATGCAAGAATCCATAGAGAGACAGCAAACAGAAATTCAGAAGATTAACAATAAAATTTCAGAAATAGACAACTCAATAGAAAGTCATAGGAGAAGAACTGAGGTAATGGAAGTCAGAATTAGAGAGACTGATGATACAGCAACTGACCCCAACTTTTTTGAGGAAAAATTCGATAAAAGGATTTTTAAAAAATGAAGAAACACTAAAAATTATGTGGGATTCTATCAAGAGGACTAACCTACAAGTGACTGGAGTACCATAATAGGGTGGAAAGGGATAACAGAAAATACAGAGAGAATTGTTGAAGATTTGTTGGGAGAAAACTTCCCTGATATCGTGAAAGATGAGAAGATATCTATCCAAGATGCTCATCAAACCTCACATACGGTAGATCCCAAAAGAAAGTCACCACGACATACTATAATTAAATTTGCCAAAACAAAAGATAGAGAATTTTAAGAGCGACTAGTGATACACTAAAAGTCATTTACAAAGGATAGTCAATAAGAGTAAGCTCAGACTACTCAGCAGAAACCATGCAGGCAAGAAGGCAATGGGATGACATATATAAAGCCTTGAAGGAAAAAATAAATAAATAAAGCTACCAGCCTAGAATTATATATCCAGCAAAACTGTCTCTCAAATATTATGGCAAAATTAGGACATTTCCAGATAAACAGATGTTTAGGGAATTTTCAAAAACAAAATCAAGATTACAAGAAATACTAAAGGGAGTCCTATGGTTAGAAAATCAATAATATCAGATAACAACCCAAGACTAGAACACAGGAGACAGCAACCAGATATCAACCCAGAAAGGGAAGTCAAAAAAATAAATCAAAGCTAAAACACTCAAAATAGGAAAACAAAGATGTCAATATATAAAAGATGACAACATTAAAACAAAATAGAGGGACTAAAAAGTGTAGACATAGATTTTTCATATGGGGAGGAAGTCAAGGCAATATAAAGAAATAAAAGACTGGTATAAACTTAGAAAAATAGGGGTATATATTAAGGTAACCACAAAGGAAACTAACAATCCTACAAGTCAAAACAAAAAACAAGAAAAATATAAAGACTCAGCAAATAGAAAATCAACAAGAATGAAAAAGATGAAAAGAAGATACAAAAAGAAAAATGACTCAGCACAGAAAATTGAGGGGAACATAGAAACTGTGAACAACACACAAAAACAGATATCAGGATGACAGCACTAAACTTACACCTACCAATAATTATGCTGAATGTAAATGGACGTAATGCATCAATAAAGCAATGGAGAGTGGCAGATTGGATAAAAAAGCATGATCCATCTATATGCTACCTACAGGAGACACACCTTAGACTTAAAGACACAAACATGCTAAAACCTAAAGGATGGAAAAAAATATATCAAGCAAACAACACTCAGAAAAGAGCAGGACTGGCAATATTAATTTCTGACAAAATAGACTTTAAAGTAAAATCCACCACAAAGGATAAGGAAGGGCACTGTATAATGATTAAAGGGTCAGTACAGCAGGAGGACATAACTATAATAAATATTTAGGCACTCAACAATAGGGCTCCAAAATACATAAAACAAACTCTAACAGCTCTGAAGAGAGAGATAGACAGCTCCACAATAGTAGTAGGAGACTTCAACACACCACTTTCAGTGAAGGACAGAACATCTAGAAAAAAGCTCAGCAAAGACACGGAAGAGCTAAATGCTACAATCAACCAACTTGATCTCATAGACATATACTGAACACTGCACCCCCCAGCAGCCAAGTATACTTTCTTTTCTAACACACATGGAACATTCTCCAGAATAGACCACATTTTAGGCCATAAAGCAAGCCTTAACAAAATCCAAAGCTTCAAAATATTACAAAGCATCTTTTCTGACCATAAAGCCATAAAAGTGGAAATAAACAACACAAAAAGCAAGAAAAAAATCAAACACATGGAAACTGAACAACACCTTGCTCAAAA
>NW_004444083.1:5392294-5430862 GCF_000243295.1 Trichechus manatus latirostris | reverse complement strand
CACATGATCTTATCAATCAATGCAGAAAAGGTATTCGACAAAGTCCAACACCCATTCATGATAAAAACTCTCAATAAAATAGGAATAGAAGGGAAATTCCTCAATATAATTAAGGGCATTTATACAAAACCAAGAGCTAACATCATCCTAAATGGAGAGAGTTTGAAAGCAATGCCCTTGAGAACAGGAACGAGACAAGGATGCACTCTATCACCACTATTATTCAACATTGTGCTGTAGGGCTTAGCCAGAGCAGTTAGGCTAGAAAACAAATAAAGGGCATCCAAATAGGTAGGGAAGAAGTCAAACTATCTCTATTTGCAGAAGATATGATCTTATACACAGAAAATCCCAAAGAATCCACAAGAAACCTACTGGAACTAATAGAAGATTTCAGCAAAGTTTCAGGATACAAAATAAACATACAAAAATCAATTGGATTCCTTTACACCAACAAAGAGAGCCTTGAAGAGGAAATCACCAAATCGATACCATTTACAATCGCCCCCAAGAAGATAAAATACTTAGGAATAAATTTAACCAGAGATGTAAAAGATTTTTACAGAGAAAACTACAAGACACTACTGCAAGAAACTAAAAGAGAGCCGTATAAGTGGAAAAATATGCCTTGCTCATGGATAGGTAGACTCAACATACTGACAATGTCAATTCTACCCAAAGCAATCTGCAGATACAGTGCAATCCTGATCCAAATTCCAGCAGCGTTTTTTAATGTGATGGAGAAACAAATCACCAACTTCATATGGAAAGGGAAGAGGTCCTGGATAAATAAAGCACTACTCAAGAAGAACAAAGTGGGAGGCCTTACACTACCTGATTTTAGGACCTATTACACTGCCATGGTAGTGAAGACAGCCTGGTATTGGTACAACAACAGATACATAGACCAATGGAACAGAGTTGAGAATCCAGATATAAGCTCATCCACCTATGAGCAGCTAGTATTTGACAAAGACCCAAAGTCCATTAATTGGGGAAAAGACAGTCTCTTTAACAAATGGTGCTGGCATAATTGGATATCTATATTCAAAAAACTGAAACAAGACCCATACCTCACACCATGGACAAAAACTAACTCAAAATGGATCATGGAAGAAAAATATAGGGACAATGCTAGGAGCCCTAATACATGGCATAAACACAATGCAAACCATAAGTAAGAATGCACATGCACCAGAAGATAGACTAGATAAATGGTAGCTCCTAAAAATCAAACACTTATGCGCATCAAAAGACTTCACCGAAAGAGTAAAAGACAACCTACACACTAGGAAAAAATTTTTGGCTATGACAAATCCGATCCGAGTTTAATGTCTAACATCTACAAGATATTGCAAAACCTCAACAACAAAAAGACAAATAACTCAATAAAAAAAAATGGGCAAAGGATATGAACAGGCACTTCAGAAAAGAAGATATTCAGGCAGCTAACAGACACATGAAGAAATGCTCAGGATCATTACCCATTAGAGAAATGCAGATCAAAACTACAATGAGATATCATCTCACCCCAACAAGGCTAGCATTAATCCAAAAAACACAAAATAATAAATGCTGGACAGGCTGTGGAGAGACTGGAACACTTATACACTGTTGGTGGGAATGTAAAATGGTACAACCTCTTTGGAAATTGATTTGGCGCTTCCTTAAAAAGCTAGAAATAGAAGTACCATACGATCCAGCATTCCTGCTCTTTGGAATATATCCTAGAGAAACAAGAGCCGTCACATGAATAGATATATGCACACACATGTTCATTTCAGCACTGTTCACAATAGCAAATAGATAGAAGCAACCTAGGTGGCCATCAACGGATGAATGGCTAAACAAATTATGGTATATCCACACAATGGAGTATTCTGCAACGATAAAGAACAATGATGAAGCTGTGAAATGTATAACATGGTTAAAGCTGGAACTTATTATGCTGAGTGAATTTAGTCAGTCACAGAAGGACAAATACTGTATAAGACCACTATTATAAGAGCTCAGGAAAAGGTTTAAACACAGAAGAAAACATTCTTTGATGGTTATGGGGGTGGGGAGGGAGGGTGAGGGTTATTCACTAACTAGATAGTAGATAAGAATCATCTTAGGAGAAGGGAAGGACAGCACACACTACAGGGGAAGCCAGCACAACTGGACTAAACCAAAGCTAAGAAGTTTCCTCAATACAATGAAATACTTTGAGAGACAGAGTAACAGGGATGCGGGTTCTGGGGACCATGCTTTCCGGGGACATCTATGTCAATTGGCATAACAAACCTTATTAAGAAAATGTTCTGCATCCTACTTTGGTGAGTGGTGTCTGGGGTATTAAAAGCTTGCAAGGAACCATCTAAGATGCATCTATTGATCCCAACCACTTGGAGTAAAGGAAAACGAAGAACACCAAAGACACAAGGAAAGTAGTAGCCCAAGAGACAGAAAGGGCCACATAAACCAGAGACTTCCTCATCCTGAGATCAGAAGATCTAGATGGTGCCCACCTACCACCAATGAACGTCCTGACAGGGAACACAACAGATGGTCCCTGATGGAGCAGTAGAATGATGAGATGCAGAACTCAAATTCTGGTAAGACTAGACTTAATGGTCTGACTGAGACTGGAGGCTCCCCAGAAGGCATGGCCCCTGGACTCTCTATCAGCCCAGAACTGAAACAGTTTCTGAGGCCAACTCTTCAGACAGGGATTGGACTGGACTGTGGGACATAAAGTGATACTCGTGAAGAATGTGCCTCTTAGTCAAGTAGATACAAGAGACCAAAGGGGCAGCTTCTGTCCAGAGGTGAGATGGGAAGGCAGAGAGAGTTAGGAGCTGGTTGAATGTTCATGGGAAATCAGGGGCAGAGGGGAGGAGTGTGTGTCGCAGAATGGGGTGAGCAGTTGCGGTCTCATAACAATGTATGTAAAAAAAAAGTTTGTATGGGAGACTAACTTGAAATGTAAACTTCATTTAATTACAACAATAAAAATAAATAAATAAAATAAAAACAAATGATGCTGACATAACTGGATATCCATCTGCAAAAAACTGAAACAATATCCATACGTCACACCATGCACAAAACCTAACTCAAAATGGATTGAAGACTTAAATATAAAATCGAAAAGATTAAAGATCACAGAAGAAAAAATAGGGACAACATTAGGAGCCCTAATACATGACATAAACACAATACAAACCATAAGTAACAATGCACAAGCACCAGAAGAGAGACTAGATAACTGAGAGCTCCTGTGTGCCCCTTCAGTGTCGTTTTGTTTTATTGGCCTGTCTAATCATTGGCTGAAGGGTGAACCTCAGGAGTGACTTTATTACTAAGCTAAAGAATTGTCTCGGGGCTGTATTCTCAGGGTTTTTCCAGTCTCTGTCAGACCAGTAAGTCTGCTTCCTTTTTTTTTTTTTTCTTTCTTTTTCTTTTTTTTTTTTTGGTGAGTTAGAATTTTGTTCTACACTTTCTCCAGCTGTATCTGGGACCCTCTATTGTGATTCCTGTCAGAGCAGTCAGCGGTGGTAGCCAGGCACCATCTAGTTATGCTGGACTCAGTCTGCTGGAGACTGTGGTACTTGTAGCCCATTAGTCTTTTATAATAACCTTTCCCTTTGTGTTTTTGGTTTTCTTCATTGCCCTTTGCTCCAGATGGGGTGAGACCAGTGGAGTATCTTAGATGAACACTCATTATCTATTAAGACCCCAGACACTACTCATCAAAGTAGAATGTGGAATATTTTCTTTATAAACTGTTATGCCAATTGAGCTGAATGTTCCTGGACACCATGATCCTAACAGCCTACAGTCCAATAATTTGGTTCTTCAGGGAGTTTGGATGTGTCTGCAGAGCTTCCATGACCTTGCCTTGGAAGTTGTGCTCGCTTCCCCAGTATCGTGTACTGTCTTACCCTGCACCAAATAGACCACTTATCTATCGTCTATTTAGTGTTCTTCCATCCCTACCCCTCCCCTCCCTTAAAATAATCAAAAATTGTTTCTTTTTGTTAGTAAACCTTTTCATGAGCTGCAATAGTAGTGGTTTCATACAATATTGGTTCTTTTGTGGTTGACTCATTTCACAGAGCAAAATGCTCTCCAGATTCATCCATGTTGTGAGATACTTCATAGATTCATTATTGTTCTTTATCATTGTGTTTTATGTATTTTTGAGCCGTGTCATTGGTTGCGTAGATATTTATTACGGTTATGACTTCATGATGGATCATCCCTTTAATCATTATATCTCAAATCAAAGGACTCCCTTTAAAAATTCTTGTAAGTTTGGTTTGGTTTTTACATAATCTTTGTCTTCTCTGTCTTTTATGGTGGATTGTATTTTAAAGTCGATTTTATCTGAGATTAGTATTGCCACTCCTGCTCTTTTTTGGTAGATGTTTGCTTAATATATTTTTTCCATCCTTTGATTTTTAATAAATTTATGTCTTTCTTTCCAAGGTGTGTCTCTTGTAAACAGCATACTGATGGATTCTGTTTTTTTAACCCATTCTGTCACTGTCTATCTCTTTATGGGTGCATTTAGGCTATTTAAGTTCTGTGTAATTACTGATAGAGGTGAGTTTATTGCTGTCATTTCGTAGTACTTTTTTTTTTTTTTTTTGCAATGTTGACTTTTTCTTTGTTCCTTTTACTCTCCTGTGCTAAATTACTGGTTTTTTTTTTTCTTTTTTTTTTTGTTTTTGTAGAATTTGTGTTTACTGAGACTTTACGTTTTTCCTCTTTATTTTGATGAGTAGGTTTGTTAAATTTCTTTGTGGTTACCTTGAAATTTACCCGTATCTTCCTAAGTTTGAACCAGTCTTTTATTACTTGGTATCACTTTACCTTCCTCTCCATTTGAAAGTTCTATGCCTACACCGTTTATTCCTTCCATTATTTTTCTGACATTTTTGTCAATTACAGCTTAACTTCTTTGATTATCAGCTGTAATTTTTTAGTTTTGATTAATCCTTGAGAGTTCATTACCTAGGTTGGTATCTGCCTGATGTGGTCTTGAGTCCTACATTCAGGCTGTCGTGTGATGTTGTTTGTTCTCAAATAGAAGGACTCTTTAATAATTCTTGTAAGTTTGGTTTAGTTTTTACCTATTCCCATAATTTCTGTTCATCTGGAAATGTTCCAATTTCACCATCATATCTGAGGAAGAGTTTTGCAGGATATGTTTTTCTTGGTTGGTAATTTTTTTCTTTCAAGATTTTATATGTGTCAGGACTTCTGGGCAACATGGTGCTATAGACAAAAGCACCACGCTGTCCCTCCACAGCAAAGATCCAAAAAACAAAGTCATACAGAGACACACATCAATCCTGAAACCCTAAGCATCAAATGAAGAGATAGAGAACTCAGCCAAGCACCAAATTAGAACAAGAAACTGACCAAGAACAGAGAGCAAAGACAGATACATACAGAGGTTCCCTATCAGCTACCACAGCATGGATCCAACATCTTGGACTCCTATCGGAGATCAGTGAACAGGGGGTAGGAGAAAGCAGCTTCATGGAGTTTCCAGCAGGAGACAGAACTGGTAATCAGCAATATATGCTTTCCCACCCCCCATTGTTGTTCACTCCCACTCAGCTTCCTCAGTTTCCTCAGGCCACAGTTTCTTGGCCGAGAAGCACTAGCTTCACCCTGGTGTCACTTGGATTCCACCCGGGTGCACTGGCCGGCTCCCTGAGTGCCTTTTGTTGGCTGCTTGTGTCGCTTTTTTCCACTTCTTTAGATTTCTTCCACTCCTCCCTCCTTTCTCTCAAATACCTGGCTTCTTGTGCCATCTTTGCTTCTTCCTGAAAGGCTGCAAAATACAGCTCGACTGTGAAACTGCTTCTCGGCCTGTTCCACCATGCTGGTAGGACCCCTGGTGCTTTTTTGTTTGTTCTGTTTTCATTTGTTTGTTTGTTTTCTTTCTCTTTTCTCTGCTTGGGAGCCCAATCTAGCTGGGCAGTACTCCGTGGCTTGGGAGCTAATACCTTACTCTGTGCAGACGCACAGTGACATCTCCGCGGGCATTTCTTTTTTCTTTTTTTATTTCTTCATTTTGTTTATTTCTCCCTCTTTTTCCCTTTTTGTCTGTCTTCCTTTCCAGTTTCTCATCTCTCTATACTTATCTTCTCTTCCTGTCTCATGAATACCTGGTGCTGCATGACACCTCTACCCCTTCTAGCCAGGCGGTACTTCATAGGTTGGGAGCAACTTATCCAGTCCTAGCAGCCATACCAGTGGGATCCCTGGGGGCTTTTCTTCTTCTTCCTCTAATTTGTATTTATTCATCTTTTCTTTTATCCTTTTTCTTTTTTTTTTCCTTTTTGTTTTCATCCATTTCTCAGTTTCTCATCTCTCCACTCCAACAGCAATCTCCCTTAGCACTATCTGTTTGTTTGTGTGTAAGTTTTGGGCTCCTATTCCTCTCTCTCTCCTCTTTCCCATAACCATCTTAGCTCCACACATCACAATCTCCTCCCTCCTTCATGTCTACCTGCAGTATGCACTGAACATCACAACCCCAAGCCTTACAGGCATTGCTTACTAGAACCTTCCCTGCACTGATTACTGGCCCGCCATGTCAGCCCTAGTACGTGTCCTAGCAACTCCCCTTCAGCTGGACCAGCCCTGCTCTAACACATCTGAGCGACTACCCTCCCCATTGGAGAAGGAAGTGAAAACTCGTACCTACAGACAAGCAAACAACAAAGAATGCACAGCCAGCCTGCTCAGAAGAATTGTTGACAGAAAACATTCCCAATATCATGAAAGATGAAAAGCTGACCATTGAGAACCTGACCGAACCTCGTATATGATAGATCCCAAAAGAAAATCACCAAGGCATATCATAATCACACTCACTAAAACAAAAGACAAAGAATCCTGAGAGTAGCTCGAGAAAAACAAAGAAGTTACATACAGAGGGGAAACAATAAGACTCAGCTCAGATTATTTGGCACAAACCATATAGACAAGAAGGCAATGGGATGACATACATAAAACCTTGAAAGAAAAAAATTGCCAGCCAAGAATAATATATCCCACAAAACTCTCATTCAAATATGATGCTGAAATTAGATCATTTCTAGATAAACAGAAATTAAGGGACTATGTAAAAACCAAATCAAACTTACAAGAATTATCAAAGGGAGTCCTTCAATCTGAGAATAACAACATCAGGCCACAGGCCAAATCTAGGACACAGGATTGTACCAACTAGATATCAACCTAGGAAATGAACTCTCAAGGAATATCCAAAACCAAAAGAATTACAACAATGAACCAAAAAGCCAATCTTTAAATGACAACATCATCAGAACAATAAAAGAGGGAATAAACAGTGTAGGTATAAAACCTTCTAATGGAGAGAAAGGCAAGGCAATACCAAGTAATAGTAGACTGGTTCAAACCTAGGAAGATAAGGGTAGATTTCAAAGTAATCACAAAGAAAGTTAACAAACGTACCCATAAACTCTCAGTAAAAATGAAACATACGAAAACAAAAGAAACGAAAGAAAGAAAAAAAACCTCAAACAAAAGGAAATTAGCACAAGACTAAGAGAAACGAAGAAAACGTCAGCACCACCAAAAAAGTACCACAAAATGACATCAATAAACTCACATCTATCAACAATTACACTGAATGTAAATGGCCTAAACCCACCCATAAAGAGACCAAGAGTGACAGAACAGATAAAAAAACAGGATCCATCAATATACTGTCTACAAGAGACACACCTTAAAAACAAAGATGTAAATTTATTAAAAATCAAAGGATGGAAAAAAGAATATATCAAGAAAATACCTCCTAAGAAAGAGCAGGAGTGGCAATACTAGTCTCAGATAAAATAGACTTTAAAACAAAATCGACCATAAAAGACAAAGAAGGACACTATATAATGATTAAGGGGACAATCAATCAGGAAGACTTAATCATAATAAACACCTACGCACCCAATAACAGGTCTCCCAAATACATAAAACAAACTCTAACAACACTGAAAAGAGATATTGACAGTTCCAGAACAATAGTAGGAGAGTTCAACACACACTCTTGGGAAAGGACAGATCATCTAGAAAGAAACTCAACAAAGATACAGAAGACCTAAAGGGCAGAATCAGCCAACTTGATAACACAGACATATATAGAACACTACACCCAACAGCTACAAAGTACACATTATTGTCCAATGCACATTGAACATTCTCCAGAATAGACCACATCTTAGGCCACAGAGCAATACTCAACAAGATCCAAAACACTGAGATAATACAAAGTATTTTCTCTGACCACAACTGCATCAAGGTAGAAATTAACAACAGGAAGAGCAAGGAAAAACAATCAATTGCATAGAAATTGAATAACACCCTGCTTATACATCACTGGGTTGCAGAACAAATCAGAAACGGGATAAAAAAATTTCTAGAATCAAAAAATAATGAAATCACATCATACAAAAACCTTTGGGACACAGCAAAGGCAGTCCTCAGAGGACAATTTATAGCAATAGACACACACGTCAAAAAAAGAAGAAAGGGACAAAAATCAAAACAGGAAGTACAGAACTTAGACAAATAGAAAGAGAATAGCAAAAAAAGCCTGCAACCACCTAAAAAAGGAAATAATAAATATTAGAGCTGATATAAAGGAAATAGAGAAGAGAAAAACAATAGAAAGAATCAACAAAACTAAAAATTGGTTCTTTGAAAGGATCAACAAAATTGACAAGCCACTGCCCAGACTGACAAAAGAAAAAAGGAGAGGATGCAAATAACCCAAACAAGAAATGAAATGGGGACACTGAAACAGACCCAACTGAAATAAAAAGGATTATAACAGAGTATTATGAAAAATTATACTCCAACAAATTTTAAAACCTAGAGAAAATTGATAAATTTCTAGAAACACAATACCTACCCTATCCACCACAAACTGATGTTGAAAATCTGAACAGACCCATAATAAGAAAAGAGATTGAAAAGCTAATTTAAAAAAAAAAAAAACCTCCCAACAACAACAACAACAAAAAAGTCCTGGCCCAGATGACATCACTGGAGAATTTTACCACATATTTAGAGAAGAGCTTGTATCAGTATTACTCAAACTATTTCACAACATAGAAAAGGAAAGGATACTTCTGAATTCAGTATATGATGCCAGCATAACCCTGATACCAAAACCAGGCAAAGATGCCACAAAAAAAGGAGAATTACAGAACAATATCTCTCATGAATACAGATACAAAAATTCTCAACAAAATTCTAGACAAAAGAATTCAGCATCATATCAAAAAAAAATACACCAAGTAATATTTATCCCAGTTATTAAAGGATGGTTTAACATTAGAAAATCAATTAAAGTAATCCACCATATTAATAAAAGGAAGGAAAAGAATCACATGATCATCTCAACTGATACAGAAAAGCCATTCAACAAAGTCCAACACCCACTCCTGATAAAAACTCTCAATAAAATAGGAATAGAAGAGAAATTCCTCAATATAATTAAGGGCACCTATGCAAAACCAAAGGACAACATCATTCTTAATGGAAAGAGACTGAAAACATTCACCTTGAGAACAGGAACAAGACAAGGGTGTCCATTATCTCCACTCCTATTTAACATTGTGCTGGAAGTTTTAGCTAGAGCAATAAGGCAAGAAAAAGAAATAAAGGGCATCTAAATGGGTAATTAAGAAGTTAAACTGTCCCTGTATGCGGATGATCTGAGACTATACATAGAAAACCCTAAAGACTCCATGAGAAAACTACTGGAACTAACAGAAAGATTCAGCAGAGTAGCAGGATACAAGATAAACATAAAAAAAAAAAAATTGGTTGGATTCCTATACACCAACAAAGAGATTGATGAAAAGGAAATCAGGAAAACAATACCAATTATAATAGCCTCTAAAAAAATAAAATAGTTAGGAATAAATCTAACCGGGGAAGCAAAAGACCTATACAAAGAAAACTACAAAACACTACTGCAAGAAACCCAAAGAAATCTACATAAACAGAACAACATACCATGCTCATGGATCGGTAGACTCTACATTGTGAAAATGACAATTCCACCCAAAGCAATTTACAGCTACAATGCAATCCCGATCCAAATATCAACAACATTCTTCAAAGAGATGGAAAAACTAATCATTCACTTTATATGGAAAGGGAAGAAGCCCCACGTAAGTAAAGCACTATTGAAGAAGAAGAATAAAGTAGATGGACTCACACTACCTGACCTCAGAACCTACTATACAGCTATGGTAGTCAAAACTGCCTGGTACTGGTACAGTGACAGATACATTGACCAAAGGAACAGAGTTGAGAACCCAGATGTACATCCATCCACCTACAGTCACCTGATCTTCGACAAGGGCCCAAAGCCCATCAAATCGGGAACTGATAGTCTTTTTAACAAATGGTGCTGGCATAACTGTATATCCAGCTGCAAAAAAAAATGAAACAAGACCCATACCTCATACCATACACAAAAGTAATTCACAATGGATCAAAGACCTAAATATAAAACCAAAAACTATAAAGTTCATAAAAGAAACAATAGGATCAAATGCTAGAGGCCCTAATGCATGGCATTAACAGGATACAAACTGTAACCAACAACACACAAACTCCAGAAGATAAGCTAGATAACTGGAATCTTCTAAAAATTAAACACTTATGCTCATCAAAATACTTAAACAAAAGAGTAAAAAAAGAACCTACAGACTGCAAGAAAAATTTTGGACATTACAAGTCAGACAAAGTTCTAATGTCTAAAATCTACAAGAAAATCTAACACCTCTAAAACAAAAAGACAAATAATCCAATACAAAACTGGGCAAAAGAAATGAACGGACACTTCACAAAAGAAGACATTCAAGCGGCCAACAGATACATGAGGAAATGCTCGTGATCACTAGCCATTAGAGAAATGCAAATTAAAACCACAATGAGATACCATCTCACCCGGGCATTAATGGCACGAACCAAGAACACTGAATATAACAAATGTTGGAAAGGCTGCGGGGAGACCGGAATCAAGGCACATAAGGCACTGCTGGTTGGAATGCATAATAATACAACCATTTTGTAAAATGACATGGCTCTTCCTTAGAAATCTAGAAATAGAAATACCATATGATCCAGCAATCCCACTCCTAGGAATATATCCTAGAGAAATAAGAGCCATCACACAAATAGACATATGCACACCCATGTTCATGGCAACATTGTTCACAATAGCAAAAAGATGGAAACAACCTAGACGCCCATCAACAGATGAATGGATAAACAAATTATGGTACATACACACATGGAGTATTATGCAATGATAAAGAACAATGATGAATCTGTGAAGCGACTCATAACATGGATGAAACTGGAAGACAGCATGATGAGTGAAATGAGTCAAACACAAAAGAACAAATATTGTATAAGACTTCTACTGTAAAATCTCATGAAAAAGTTTAGAAACAGAAACAATCTTTGTTGTAATGAGGGATGGGAAGGGTGGGAGGGAATACTAAACAGACAATAGATAAGTGGTAAATTTGGTGAAGGGTAAGACAGTACACAATCCTGGGGAAGCCAGCACAACTTGTACAAGGAAAGGTCATGGAAACTCCATTGACACATCCAAACTCCCTGAGGGACAGAACCGCTGCGCAGAGGGCTATGGGGACCATGGTCTCAGGGAATATCTAGCTCAATTTGTATAACACAGTTTATAAATAAAATATCATTCTATTTGGTGAGCAGTGTCTGGGGTCTTAAAAGCATATGAGCAGCCATGTAAGATACTCCACTGGTCTCCTTCAGGAGCAAGGGAGAATGAAGAGAACAGTATACAAGGAAAAGGTTAGTCCAAAAGACTAATGACCGCACCTACCAAGGCCTCCACCAGACTGAATCCAGTACAGCTAGATGGTGCCCAGATACCACCACTGACTTCTCTGACAGGGATCAAAACAGAGGATCCTAGACAGAGCTAGAGAAGGATGTAGAACAAAATTCTAACTTACAAAAAAAGACCAGATTTACTGGCCTGACAGACTGGCAAAACCCCGAGAGTACGGCCCCCAGACTCCCTTTTAGCTCAGAGGTGAAGTCACTTCCGAGGTTCACCCTTCAGCCAAAGATTAGGCAGCCCTATAAAACAAAACAGGACAAATGAGGCACAGCAGTCCAGGGACAAGGACTAGAAGGCAGAAGAGGACAGGAAAATTGGTGATAGGAAGGGACAGAGTTGACATGTCATTGCATTAACCATTGTCATAGGTCAATATGTGTACTAACTGTTTAATGAGAAACTATTTGTTCTGTAAACCTTCATCTAAAGTACAAAAAAAAAAGAGAATTATCTATGTAAGATCGAACTGACAACAGCAACTCAAAAGTTTTGATGGGAAGCCTAGGGGACATGGAGTTGCAGTTAATTGTGATAGAATAATTTGGAAAAAGACAGTGAGAATAGCTGTACAACTGGAAGAATGTAATCAAAGTCACTGAATTGTACATGTAGAAATTTTTGAAATGGTGTATCTTTGGTTATGTATATTTTCCTCAAAAAAAAAAAAGGTCCTCCAAGATCGCGAAGGGAGAGTGTGGACATATAGTAAGGTTGTTAACCAGTGTCTTAAAACAATATGTGTAATGACTGTTTAATGAGAAACTATTTGCTCTGTAAACCTTCATCTAACGTAAAAAAAGGACTTCTGGCAACATGGCACTCTAGGCAGAAGCACCACGCCGTCCCTCCACAGCAAAGATCCAAAAAACTAAGCCAAACAGAGAAAACAGCAATCCTGAAACCCTTAAACATCAAATGAAGAGATTAAGAACTCAGCCAAGCACCCAATGCACTGAGAAACTGACAGAGAAAGGAGAGTGAGGAGAGATTCATGCAGAAGTCCCCTATCAGGTAACAGAGCACAGATCCACCATCTTGGACTCCTATCAGAGACCAGCAAATAGGGGGTATGAGAAAGCAGCTTCACGGAGCTTCCAGAAAGAGACGGAACAACCGGCAACTGGCGATATATGGTCTCCCACCCTCCACCCTTCCTCACACCCACTAGGCCTCCTCTGCTTCCCTTGGCCACAGTCTCTTGGCTTGGAAGCACCGGCTTCTTGGATTCCATGAACCCGCACTGGCCGACTCCCTGGGTGCCATTTGTTGACTGCTGGTGTTGCTTTTCTTCTGCTTCTTTTGATTTCTTCCTTCCCTCTCACCATCTCCCCCTCCTTTCTCTCAAATACCTGGCTCTGGGCACAAACTTTGCTTCTTCATAAGGGGCTATGGAGCTCCCTTCGAGTGTGGAACTGCTTCCGGGTATGTCCTGCCATGCTGGTGAGATCCCGGGGCTTTTTGTTTGTTTGTTTTGAAATGTTTGTTTGCTTTCTTTTTCTTTAATTAAGTTGGGAGCCCTTTCTGGCTGGGCAGTGCTATGCAGCTTAGGACCTACCCCCTCAGTTTGCGCAGACACGCAGAGGGATACCTGAAGGCATTTCTTTTTTCATGGTTTTTTTTTTTCCTCTTTTTTAAGGGGCTTTCCTTGTTGTTGTTTTTTTAAATTTGTTTTATTTTCTTTTTCCTCTTTTTCCCTTTTTGTCTGTCTTCATTGCTCAGTTTCTTGTCTCTCTATACCATCCTTCTCTTCCTGTCTCCTGAATACCTGGTGCTGAATACCTCTATGCCTTCTAGCCAGGCTGTACTTCAACACCTCAGAACAACTTCCCCAGACCTCGTAGCCACACAGGTGGGATCCCAGGGAGCTTTGCTGCTCTTTTATCTTTCTAATTTTTATTTATTCATTCTTTTCTTTTCTTTTTTTTTCTTCTTATTCCCCTTTCTGTTTTTCTCCATTTCATAGTCTCTCATATCTCCACTCCAATGGCAAGCTCCCCTAGCACTCTTTTTTGTTTATACGTTTTTGGCTCCTGTTCCCCCTCCTCTCTCCCATACCCATCTTAGCTCCACACATTACAATCTCCCCGGTCCATCCTGCCTACCTTTACCGTGTGCTTAACATCACACCATCAAGCAGCACAGGCACAGCCTACAGGAACCTGTCCTGCACTGATTACTGGTGCACCCCAGTGGTTGTAGTAAGTGCCACAAACAACCCATCCTAGCAACTCCTCTTCAGCTAAACCTGCCCCGTTGTACCATATCTGAGTGAATGACCCTGCAAAATGGAGGAGACAAAAAGTATCATGTCCAAAGATGGCAAACAACATAGAACACACAGCCCGCCTGCTCAGACATAGCCAAATAAAAAAAAAGGATAAAACAAACAATCTACAATCAATAAATGAGAAAAATAACTACTGGATGCTCCAAAGACAGCAGACAATATCAAAACATTTACAAAAACAGGACAAGATGGTACTAGTAGGTGTCCAAAATGAAACACCAGATGACTTTCCAGTGGAAAAAAAGACACTAGAACTACCTGATAGGGACTTCCAATATCTAACACTCAAAATTATCCAAGATATGAAGTAAAAAGAAGACAAAAATGAGGAAGAAATGGACAAATGCATGGAAAAAGCAGGCAAATTCATGGAAAATACAGACCAAAAAAATTGAAGAATTCAGGAAAATAATGCAGGAACAAAATGCCAAAATAAATTCACAACTAGAAATTATTTTTAAAAAATTAGGAATGTAAAAGATAAGCAACAAGATATCAGAAATGGACAGTGTCATAGAAGGGCTGAAGAGCAGATTTGAAATGGTGGAAGACAGGATCAGTGGAACTGAAGATAAACACTGGGTGACAACTCTGTTTGAGGAAAACTCAGAAAAAACAATGAAGAAAAATGAAGAGACCCTGAGAATTATGTGGTACACAAGCAAAAAACAAAAAATTTCAAGGTATCAGAGTTCCAGACAGGGGAAGAAAACAGAAAACACAGAGAGGATCACTGAAGAACTGCTGACAGAAAACTTCCCCAATATCATGAAAGATGAAAAGCTGGCCATCCAAGAAGCTCAGCGAACACCATATAGGATAGACCCCAAAGGATAATCACCAAGACATATCATACATGCCAAAACCAAAGACAAATAAAGAATCCTCTGAGCAGCTCATGAAAAACAAGAAGTCACATACAGAGGAGAAACAATAAGACTAAGCTCAGATTATCTGGCAGAAAGCATGCAGGCAAGAAGGCAATGGGATGACATATATAAAATCTTGAGAGAAAAAAATTGCCAGCCAAGAATAATATATCCTGCAAAACTCTCACTCAAATATAATGGTGAAATTAGGACATTTCCAGATAAACAGAAATTGAGGGGATATGTAAAAACCAAACCAAACTTAGAACAATTATTAAAAAGAGTCCTTTGATCTGAGAACAAAAAACTTCAGCTCACAGGCTAAATCAAGGATGAAGGATTGTACCAGCCAGATACCAATCTAGAAATGAATTCTCAAGGACTATCCAAAACCAAAAGAAATACAAAAGGGAATCAGAGCAGTTAATCTGTAAATGACAACAACATCAGAACAATAAAAGAGGGAGTAAACGGTGTAGGTATACACCTTTCTAATGGAGAGGAAGGCAAGATAATACCAAGTAAAAATAGACTCCTGCGAACTTAGAAAGATAAGGGTAAATATCACAGTAACAACAAAGATGGTCATCAAACATACTCATTAAAAAAAAAGGAAAAACTTTAAGTCTCAGCAAACACAAAACCTACAAAAACAAAAGAAATGAAAAAAAATGCACAAACAAATGTAATTCAGCACAGGAGAGTAACAAGAACGAAGAAAAAGTCAACACCACGAAAAAAACACTACAAAATGACAGCAATAAACTTACATCTATCAATAATTACACTGAATGTAAATGGACTCATTGCACCCATAAAGAGACAAAGAGTGACAGAATGGATAAAAAACAGAATCCATCAATATGCTGTCTACAAGAGACACACCTAAGAAACAAAGATGTGAATTTATTACAAATCAAAGGTTGGAAAAATATCTATCAAGCTAATAACTACCAAAAAAGAGCAGGAGTGGCAATACTAATCTCAGATAAAATAAACTTTAAAGCAAAATCCACCATAAAAGACAAAGAAGGATACTATATAATGATTAAGGGAATGATCCATCATGAAGACATAACCATAATAAACATCTACGCACCCAATGATAGGGCTCCAAAATACATAATACAAACTCTAACAGCACTGAAAAGAGAAATTGACACTTCCACAATAATAGTATGAGACTCCAATGCACCACTCTCAGTAAAGGACAGAACAACTAAAAAGAAACTCAGCAAAGATACAGAAGACTTAAAGGGCACAATCAGCCAACTTGACCTCATAGACATATATAGAACACTCCATCCAACAGCTGCAAAGTACACATTCTTTTCCAATGCATATAGAAGGTTCTCCAGAATAGACTACATGTTAGGCCAAACAGCAATCCTCAACAAGATCCAAAATGCTGAAATAATACAAATTATCTTCTCTGACAACAATAACAATCAAGGTAGAAATTAACAACAGAAAGAACAAGGAAAAAAATCAATTACACGGAAACTGAATAACACCCTGCTTACAAACCACGGGGCAATAGAAGAAATCAGAGATGGAATCAAAGAATTCCTAGAATCAAACGAGAATGAAAACACATCATACCAAAACCTTTGGTACACAGCAAAGACAGTCCTCAGAGGACAATGTATAGTAAGAGATGCACATATCAAAAAAGAAGAAAGGGACAAAATCAAAACATTAACTATACAACTCAAACAACTAGAAACAGAACAGCATAAAAAAGCCCACAGCCACCAGAAGAAAGGAAATAATAAAGACCAGAGCAGAAATAAATGAAATAGAGAATAGAAAAACAGTAGAAAGAATCTACAAAACCAAAAGCTGGTTCTTTGAAAGAATCAACAAAACCGGCAAACCATTGGCCAGACTGACAAAAGAAAAACAGGAGAAGACACAAATAACCCAAATAAGAAATGAAATGGGTGACATTACAACTGACCCAACTGAAATAAAAAGGATCATAACAGAATATTATGAAAAACTATACTACAACAAATTTGAAAACCCAAAGGAAATGGATAAATTTCTAGAAACACACTACCTACCCAAACTAAAACAAAGTGATGTTGAAAATCTGAACAGACCCATAACAAGAGAAGAGATTAAAAAGGTAATAAAAAACTCCCACTGGAGAATTCCACAAAACATTCACAGAAGAGTTTATACCAGTACTACTTAAGTGATTTCAGAGCATAGAAAAGGAAGTAACACTTCCGAATTCATTGTATGCATCCAGCATAACTCTGATACCAAAACCAGGCAAAGACACCACAGAAAAAGAAAATTACAGCCCAATATCTCTCATGAATATTGACACAAAAATTCTCAACAAAATACTAGCCAATAGAATTCAGCATCATACCAAAAAAATAATGCACTGCAACAAGTAGGATTCATACCAGGTATGCAAGGACGGTTCAACATTAGAAAATCAATCAAAACAATCCACTACATAAATAAAATGAAAGAAAAGAATCACATAATCACCTCAACGGATGCGGAAAAGACATTTGACAAAGTACAACACCAATTCCTGATAAAAACTCTCAATAAAATAGGTATAAAGGGAAATTTCTCAACATAATAAAAGGCATCTATGCAAAACCAACAGCCAACATCATTCTTAATGGAGAGAGCTTGAAAACATTCCTCTTGAGAACAGTAACAAGACAAGGATGCCCTTTATCACCACTCCTATTTAGCATTGTGCTGGAAATTCTAGCTAGAGCAAGAAGGCAAGAAAAAGAAATAAAGGGCATCCAAATTGGTAATGAAGAAATTAAACCCTCGCTGTATGCGGATGATATGATACTAGACATAGAAAACCCTAAACACTCCACGAGAAATCTACTGGAAGTATTAGAACGATTCAGCAGAGTAGCAGGATACAAGATAAACATAGAAAAATCTGTTGGATTCCTATACGCCAATAAAGAAAACAATGAAAAGGAAATCAGTAAACAATACCGTTTATAATAGACCCTAAAAAAATAAAATTCTTAGGAATAAATCTTAGCAGGGATGTAAAAGAACTATACAAAGAAAACTACAAAACACTACTGCAAGAAACCCAAAGAGATCTACATAAATGTAAACACATACTATGCTCATGGATAGGTAGACTCAACACTGTGAAAACGACAATTCTACCCAAAGCAATTCACAAATACAATGCAATCCCGATCCAAATACCAACAACATTCTTCAAAGAGATGGAAAAACTAATCATTAATTTATATGGAAAGTGAAGAATCCCCAAATAAGTAAAGCAGTATTGAAGAAGAAGAGGAAATCTGGAGGACTCACACTACCTGACCTCAGAACCTACTATACAGCTACAGTAGTCAAAACAGCCTGGTACTGGTACAATGACAGATACATTGACCAATGGAACAGAATTGAGAACCCAGATGTAAATCCATCCACCTACAGTCACCTGATCTTCGACAAGGGCCCAAAGTCTACCAAAGGGGAAAAGACAGTCTTTTTAACAAATGGCTGGCAAAACGGGATATCCATCTGAAAAAAATAAGGAAACAGGGCCCATACCTTACACCATATACAAAAACTTATTCAAAATGGATCAAAGACCTAAATATAAAGCCAAAAAACTATAAAGTTCATAAAAGAAAAAATAGGATCAAACGCTAGGGGTCTTAATGCATGGCATTAACAGGATCCAAACTAACCAACAACGTACAAACTCCAGAAGATAAGTTAGATAACTGGGATCTAAAAATTAAAAACTTATGCTCATCAAGAGACTTTACAAAAAGAGTAGAAAGAGAACCTACAGACTGGGAAAAAAATTTTGGACACTACAAGTCAGACAAAGTTCTAATTTCTAAAATCTACAAGAAAATCCAACACCTCTACAACAAAAAGACAAATAATCTAACGAAAAACTGGGCAAAGGAAATGACCAAACTCTTCACCAAAGAAGACATTCAAGTGTCCAACAGACATGAGGAAACGCTCCCAATCACTAGCCATTATAGAAATGCAAATTAAAATCACAATGAGATACCATCTCATGCTGACAGTACTGGCAAGAATCAGAAACACTGGAAATAACAAATGTCGGAGGGGCTGCGGGGAGATCAGAACTCTTATTATGCATTGCTGGTGGGAATGGAAAATGGTACAACCATTTCGGGAAATATTGTGTTTCCTTAGAAAGCTAGAAATAGAAAATACCATATGATCCAGCAGACCCACTCCTAGGAATATATCCTAGAGAAATAAGAGTTGTCACTCAAATAGACATATGCACACCTATGTTCATGGCAGCATTGCTCACAATAGCAAAACAGTGGAAACAACCTAGATGCTCATCAACAAATGAATGGACAAACTGTGGTTCATACACACAATGAAGTACTATGCAACAATAAAGAACAATGATGAATCTGTGAAGCATCTCATAACTTAGATGAAACTTGAGGACATTATGCTGAATGAAATACATCATTCACAAAAGCACAAATATTGTATGAGACCTCTATTGTAAAAACCCATGAAAAAGTTTACACAAAAAAAGTAACAATCTTTGTTGGTTACAAGGGATGAGAGGGGTGAGGGGGGACAACTAAACAGACACTAGATAAGTAGTAACTTTGGTGAAGGGTAAGACAGTACACAATACTGGGGAAGCCAGAACAACTTGTACAAGGAAAGGTCATGGAAGCTCCCTAGACACATCCAAAATCCCTGAAGGACTGAATTGCTGGGCAGAGTGCTGTGGGGACCATGGTCTCAGGGAACATCTAGCTCATTTGGCATAATACAGTTTATAAAGACAATGTTCTACATTCTACCTTATTGAGTAGCGTCTGGGGTCTTAAAAGCCTGTGAGCAGCCATCTAAGATACTCCACTGGTCTCACAACTTGGGGAGCAAGGAAGAATGAAGAGAACAGGATACAAGGAAAAGATTCATTCAAAGGACTAATTGACCACAGCTACCAAGGCCTCCATCGGACTGAGTCCAGTACAGCTAGATAGTGCCTGGCTACCACCCCTGACTGCTCTGACCAGCATCACAACAGAGGGTTCTGGACAGAGCTGGAGAAGGATGTAGAACATAATTCTAACTCACAAAAAAAAAGACCAGATTTACTGGCCTAAAGGAGACTGGAGAAACCCTGAGAGTATGGCCCCCAGATACCCTTTTTGCTCAGTGGTGAATTCACTTCTGAGGTTCTCCATTCAGCCAATGATTGGACAGCCCCATAAAACTAAACGGGACTAATGAGGCACAGCAGTCCAGGGACAAGGACTAGAAAGCAGAAGGGACAGGAAAGCTAGTGATAAGGAACCCAAGGTTGGTTAAGGACAGTGTTGACATGTAGTGGGGTTGTTAACCATGTCATAGGGAAACATGTGTACTAACTGTCTTATGAGAAACTATTTTGTTCTGTAAACCATCTGAAGAGAGAATAGCAGCACAACTGGAAGAACATAATCAATGTTACTGAATTGCGCATGTGAAATTTTGTGAAATGGTGTATCTTTGGCTTTGTATGTTTTCACCAAAAAAAAAAAAAGATCAAGAAGGGTGAGGGTTGACTTCTCGTGGGGTTGTTAACCAATGTCATAAAATAATATGTGTATTGACTGTTTAATGAGAAACTATTTGTTCTGTAAACATTCACCTAAAGTGCAATTAAAAAAATAAAAGCAAATATTTCACCTTGAGGACTCAGGTGTGCCTGACCGAAGTCATGGTATTTTCAATCATCTAATATGCATGCAAAAGCTAGAAAATAAATAAGGAAGATCATAGAAGAATTGATGCTGGCGAACAATATTGAATATACCATGGACTGCCAAAAGAATGAAGAAATCTGTCTTGGAAGGAGTACAACTAGAATGCTCCTTAGAAGCAAGGATGGAGAGACTATGTCTCCCATATTTTGGACATGTTATCAGGAAGTATCAGTTCCTGGAGAAGGACATCATGCTTGGTAAAGTAGAGGGTCAGGGAAAAAAAGGAATTCTCTCAATGAGATGGATTGATGCAGTGGCTGCAACAGTGAGCTAAAACCCAGCAACACTTGTGAGGATGGGACAGGGCTAGGCAGTGTTTTGTTCCGCCGAAAATAGGGTCACTATGAATCGGAACCAACTCGATGGCACCTAATAATAACAACAAAAATTGAATGGGCTACTGCTAGCCAGCCTACGATTGTGGATCTTGGCTCAAAAATCAGATCTCCTTGAAGCACATTCTCTTCTTTGAAATAATGTCTGCTACAGTGGTGTCTGGGCACCTTCCTGAAGGATGATAAACTATGCTTTAACTGGGGCAGTCTTTAGGAGGAAGTCTGTTGAATGACAGATGAAAGCAAAGTAGTCCTGTGGAAAGAAGTAAAGATGCCTTGAGTAAGAAACTAAAGAGCCCCTGAGAGAGATATGGCTGTAATTTCTGACGGTGTCTATTTCAACTTCTGTTCGTAAATGCCTTCCAATAAATTCTGCTTTCCTTGAAGTAAATTGAATTTTCTTTGTTCTTTGTAACTAAAAGCCTTGATTAAAAGAACTGTATTTTAGGGAATCTTGATTAGTCTCAAGAAGCCCTGGTGGCACAGTGGTTAAGTGCTTGGCTGCTAACCAAAAGGTCGGTGGTTTGAATGGACCAGCCACTCTGTGGGAGAAAGATGTGGCAGTCAACTTGTATAAAGATTTATAGCCTTGGAAAACCTATGGGGCAATTCTACTCTGTTCTGTGGGGACTCCATGAGTTGGAATCCATTTGACAGCAATGAGTTTGGTTAGTCTCAATCTTCGCTCTAATATTGTACTACTCTGAGACCTGGGGCCTAGCATTTAACCTCTATTTAGTCTCCTAGTTATTACCTACCCACTGAGCTAATAACACTTACTTCCTAAGGTTGGTTTTCATTTTCTGGAGCATCAAGTATTGAATCTTTACTCCTTCTAGCCACAGCTTTGCTATTAACCAGCTTATTGTTGTTGTTGTTAGGTTCAGTCAAGGAAGTTCCAACTCACATTGATCTTATGTACAACAAAAAGAACCACTGCCAGGTCCTGCACATGCTTCAGAATTGTCGCTATGTTTGAGCCTTTTGTTGCAGCTACTGTGTCAATCCACTAACCAGCTTGGAAGTATATAAAAGCCCTGCTTTGCATTTAGGTTTTGAAAGTGCCAGAAACACAACTACTTCTTATTTAAACTTGCTGCCCACTTCTGCAGAGGGCAGACAACTAATTTTTATTGCCATCTCAAAAAATGGAAGTTCTGAAAAGTGTAAGACTAGATTTTAGGCAGGACCCTGCAGATTGTTTAAGTTCAAATCTATCTGAGTGACTAATTTATAAATACTATTCATAGTCCACGGAGAAGGACATCATGCTTGGTAAAGTAGAGGGTCAGCAGAAAAGAGGAAGAGCCTCAACGAGATGGATTGACACAGTGGCTGCAACAATGGGCTCAAGCATAGCAACAATTGTGAGGAAGGCACAGGACCAGGCAAAGTTTCCTTCTGTTGTGCAGAGGGTCGCCAAGAGTCGAAACGAACTCGATGGCACCTAACAACAACAGCATTCATAAATTAAAGCCCTGGTAACACGGTGGTAAAGAGTTATGCCTGCTAACCAAAATTTTGGCAGTTCAAATCTACCAGCCACTGCTTGGAAACGCTATGGGGACAGTTCTGTTCTGTCCTACACGGTGGCTATGAGCCAGAATCAACTTGATGGTAATGGGTTTAGTTCTTTTCTTGTTTCTTTTTGGTTTGATTCATAATTTACCTTTGAGAACCTATTCTGGCCATGGTAGATAACACTTATAATTACCCAAAAACAGATTTATGATTATTAACAAATATAAAAATTTCTGTTTAAAAAGATTATACAACCACTTATCTATGTTGAGTGGTAGGAAAACACAACAGAAGAAATTAAGTTGATGATAGCAAAGTTAAGTTCATTCTTATCTGGGATCTTTCCTCAAACTTGATTTGTTAGCAAATGGGTTTTGTGTTCATCTCCCTAGCCACAAATAATGTGCATCCTTTAGTTTCTTATTAATAAAATGGAAGGGATATTCAATAAAGTGTCACAGGTTCATTAGCATAATTTCAAAATCACTACCAAATGCAGTTCATTTGTCAACAAAGGATACAAACAGATTTTAGAGAATAAGAGGACTTGCAATCTTGAGTGGTTCACTGTTAAGAGGTCTTTTTTCAATCTTCCCCATAGGAAGTTATCTCTCCCCTAATAGCCTCAAGGCAAGATTTCACAGGCTAAGAGGGTCAGAGGAACATAACTATAAGCCCTGTCTAAATTTTTATATCTAACAAAAGCTTACACACTTTTACAGATATTTCTACTAGCATTTAACGAAAAAGGATTCATTCTGAGCAGGCCCTATGCATTCACAGTATAATATATAATTATATATGTATGTGTGAGTGTATGTGTCTGTGTCTGTGTGTGTATGTGTATGCATGCAAGTATTCATGTATGTGGTATAAACAGTTAATGTGCTCAGCTGCTAACCGAAAGGTTGGAGGTTGGATTCCACCCAGACAAACCTTGAAAGAAAGATCTAAAGATATACTTTTGAACAAAACAGCCATTGAAAACCCAGTAGAGTGCAGTTGTACTCTGAAACATATGGGGTCACCTTGAGTTGGAGTCAATTTGAACAACTTTTTTTTTAATGTATGTATCCATGTATGTACCACTACTTTCCTGTCAGTTTGTTATTCTGTGATGGCTTGTGTGTTGTTATGATACTAGAAGCTATGACATCGGTATTTCAAATACCAGCAGGGCTACCCAGGGTGGACAAGTTTCAGCAGAGCTCCATACTAAGACAAATTAGAAAGACCTGGTGATCTACTTCTAAAAACAATGACCAGACATCCGGCAAAATGTCCCTCTAAGCAGAAGCACCACGCAATCCCTCCACAGCAAAGATAAAAAAAACTAAGCCAAACAGAGAAAACAGCAATCCTGAAACCCTAAAACATCAAATGAAGAGATAACAAACTCAGCAAAGCACCAAATGGAGTGAGAAAACTGACAGAGAATGGAGAGCAAGGAGAGATTCATGCTGAGGTCCCCTATCAGCTAACGCAGCACGGATCCGCCATCTTGGACTCCTTTCAGAAACCAGCAAATACGGGGTACAAGAAAACAGCATCACAGAGCTTCTAGTGGGAGACAAAACAACCATTTCTCATCTCTCTATACCTTCCTTCTCTTTCTGTTCCCTGAATACCTGGCATTGAATACCTCTACGACTTCTACCCAGGCTGTACTGCAACAGCTGAGAACAACTTCCCCAGACCTTGTAGCTGCACTGGTGGGATCCCTGGGAGCTTTGCTATTCTTTTTCTTTTCTGATTTTTGTTTATTCATTCTTTTCTTTTCTTTTCTTTTTTTCCTTCTTCCCCTTTTGTTTTTCTCCATTTCATAGTCTCTCTACTATATCTCTACTCCAATGGCAAGGTATCCTAGCACTCTTTTTAGTTTGTATGTTTTTAGCTCCTGTTCCTCTCTCCTCTCTCCCATATCCATCTTAGCTCCACACGTAACAATCTCCTCTCTACATCTTGCCTACCTGCACCATGTGTTTAACATCACACCACCAAGCAACACAGGCACCGCCTACTGGAACCTGCCCTGCACTGATTACCGACCCACCCTGGTGACTGTAGTAAGTGCCACAAACAACCTGTCCCAGTAACTCCTTTTCACCTAGACCTGCCCTGCTGTACCATATCTGAGCGACTGACCCTGCCAGTTGGAGAAGGCGGTGAAAAGTATCGTGCCCACAGAAGAGCAAACAACAAAGAACACACAGCCCGCCTGCGCAGACATAGCCAAATAAAAAAAAAAAAGAACAAAAAAAATCTACAATCAATAAACAAGAAAAATAACTACTGAATGCCCCAAAGACAGCAGACAATATCAAAACAGTTACAAAAAAAGACAGGATGGCTCCAGTAGGCATCCAAAATAAAACACCAGATAACTTTCCAGTGGAAGAAAAGGCACTAGAACTACCCAATAGGGAATTCAAATCTCTAATACTCAGAATTATCCAAGAGTTGAAGCAAAAGCAACAAAAATGAAGAAAAAATAGACAAATTCATGGAAAAGGCAGACAAATTCATGGAAAGTACAGACAACAAATTGGAAGAATTCAGGAAAATAATGCAGGAGTAAAATGCCAAAATAAATTCACAACTAGAAATTATACAAAAACAACAATTGGAAATCCAATAGATAAAAAACAAGATTTCAGAACTGGACAGTGTCATAGAAGGGCTGAGGAGCAGATCTGAAATGGTGGAAGACAGGATCAGTGGAATTGAAGACAAACACTTGGATACAACACTGTTTGAGGAAAACTCGGAAAAAAGAATAAAGAAAAATGAAGAGATCCTGAGAGTTATGTGGGATACAACCAAAAGCAACAATTTGTGAGTGATTGGAGTTCCAGAACAGGGGGAGAAAATAGAAAACACAGAGAGGATCACTGAAGAACTGCTGACATAAAACTTCCCTAATATCATGAAACATGAAAAGCTGGCCATCCAAGAAGCTCAACAAACCCCATATAGGACAGAACCCAAAAGAAAATCACCAAGGCATATCATAATCACACTCACCAAAACAAAAGACAAACAAAGAATCCTGAGAGCAGCTTGTGAAAAACAAGAACTCACATACAGAGGAGAAACAATAAGACTAAGCTCAGATTATTAAGCAGAAACCATGCAGGCAAGAAGGATATGGGATGACATATATAAAACTTTGAAAGAAAAAAATTGCCAGCCAAGAATAATATATCCTACAAAACTCTCGTTCAGATAGGATGGTGAAATTAGGACATTTCCAGATAGAGAGAAATTAAGGGAATATGTAAAAACCAAACCAACCTTACAAGAATTATTAAAGGGAGTACTTTGAGCTGAGTACAAACAACTTCAGCTCACAGGCAGAATCTAGGATGCAGGATCATACCAGCCAGATACTAATCTAGGAAATGAACTCCCAAGGACTATCCAAAACCAAAAGAAATACAGCAGGGAATCAGAGCAGTTAATCAGTAAATGACAACAACATCAGAACAATAAAAGAGGGAATAAATGGCAAAGGTATAGAACCTTCTAATGGAGAGGAAGGCAAGGCGATACCAAGTAATGGTAGACTGCTTCAAACTTAGAAAGATAAGGGTAAAATTCATAAAACCAAATGGGACTAATGAGGTACAGAAGTCCAGGGACAAGGGCTAGAAGGCAGAAGGGGACAGGAAAGCTGGTGATAGGGAATCCAAGTTTGAGTAAGAACAGTGTTGAGGTGTAATGAGGTTATTAACCATTGTCATGGGGCAACATGTGTACTAACTGTTTAATGAGAAACTATTTTGTTCTGTAAGCCTTCATCTAAAGTGAGAATAGCAGCACAATTGGAAGAGCGTAGTCGATGTCACTGAACTTTGCATGTAGAAATTTTTAAAATGGTGTATCTTTGGCTATGTATATTTCCGCCAAAAAAAAAAAAAAGATCAAGAAGGAAGAGAGTTAACATGTCGTGGGGTTGTTAACCAGTGTCATAAAACAGTATGTGTACTATTGTTTAATTAGAAACTATATGTTCTGTAAACCTTCACCTGAAGTACAATTAAAAAAAAAAAAAAAGAAGGAAAAATAAATGACCAGTGAAGAACTTATAAACAGCAGTGGTAAATTGTCTGGTATAGTGCTGGAAGATGAGCCTCTGAGGTTGGAAGGCTCTCAAAATGATACTGGGGAAGAGCTGCCTACTCAAAGTAGAGTTGACCTTAATGACGTGGTTGGAATCTAGCTTTCGAGACCTTAATTTGTTGATGTGGCACGACTCAAAATGAGAAGAAATAGTTGCAGTTTTAACAATGGAGGTTAGCTGCATTAAAACAACAACAACAGCAAGTCAGTTTCCATTGAATAGACTCAACTCATGATGACCTCATGTATGTATGTGAGAGTTGAACTAAGCTGTGGGGTTGTCAATGGCTCTGATCTTTCATAAGTAGATTGCCAGGCCATTAGGATGCCTCTTTTCCAGGCAATGGAGTGTTGGCAACAAGTGTCTTCCTTCTGTCTTCTTCAAAAAAGTAACGACTCAGCATTTCCTTTTTCAGAACATAAAGTTGTGACTTGCTAGAATGTGGTGTGTAGAGTTGGCTTGTGGATGTCTTACCAGTTTTAGTCAATGACAGGGGATGAACAAGGGCAGACTAAAGCTTAGGGAGTTTTGCTGGGTCATCACCTCTCGACCATATTTTCTTCTGTGTGGAGACACCTAATTGCGTCATCCTCTAAAACACTGTAGAAAGATCTCACTTACACAAAATCTCATGTCTTACTTTTCAAGCATTCATACATCCTGATGTTCTGAATTATTTAAACAGTTGCTGAGAAATTCTACTTTTGCAGTATTTCTTGAGAATTCATTTTCTCCTTGAACTTAATCTGTAGCTATTTTAAAAGAGATTTCCCTGGTGACTGGAAGTATCTTGTGTTGCAACGAATTCAGACTCAGAACCAGATTTGATAGTCTGCCATCTTGCTGCTGTTTTTGTATTTCAGTACCACACAGTGGCATAGTATGGAAAAGAAGGTGGAGACCAGGAAGCTTCTGATGGACACAGCATTCATAATTCTGATAAGTCTGTTAGAAGAATACTTAAGGTTGCCATAGGTCAATCCACATAATAGAGGGTAGCTGCCTCCCTGTAAAGCCATATGTGAAATGATTTTGGACTCCTTATCTTTTTGTGCATGAATGGGCTTTCACAGAGGCAGGCATGGAGAGGAACATCTACCATTTGACAGGCCACTCACTGGTTTTTTGTAAGTTTCCACTGAGACTAAGAATTTCAGTGTTCCCTGAGACGGGTGTGTGTTCAACAAATTTGAACTGATATAATGGACAGGATGTCAAGATACTGGGCCCAAACTTCTGTTCTATCACTAATTTGTTATTAAATTTTACTCATAAAATGTCGGCATTGCAGAAACTACAAATCAAATGTCTTATACAAGGAGGCAAGTACAATTAAATGAATAAAAAATACTGAGTTTTGTAACCACTCAGCTCCAGCCAATCATTACCATGAAGAAATGTATGTCTAGTATCTCTAGTTTTTTAGCCTTTCCAAAAGAAACTGGAAATCTAAATTTTTATATAAAATCTTGATTTTTAAAGATGGGCATCTAATTTAACTTTTTACTGTGTAGGTTCAACAACCAAAACCAAATGGATTGAGTCTCTTGGTGTCCAATAAGTGTGGCTTCCAGTGAGCAGGCTCCTTCTTTTTATCCATGAGAAACCAAAGCCCAGAATATTTATATAGGTGCCAAAGTCATTTTACTTACACAAAGATTTATCTATAGATTAGAAATCCTGTAAGAATATATCTCTATAAACTTGTAACTAAAGACCAAATAATTTCTTTTTTTCTGGGCCTGAATCTACATCTGTAAATAGAACATAAGGACAACAATCTCCTTGGGTAATTGTGAAGATTAATTGAATTTATAAGGACAAATACACTTAAGTGCTTTGAAATCAGTAAATTTTCAATAAATGTTATTTGAGTGACAGAGTCATGATTGCAGTCTAGTCAGAGGCATTAAGCCATCCCTCTGCAACAAAGACCTAAAAAACAAGTCAAACAGGTACAGACATCAATCTTGGAACCCTGGATTAGATCGGAAGACACTGATAAAATATTGGATAGGAAGCCACTGAGAAGAAGGAACGGGTTGAAAACAGTAAATAAGTAGAGATACCAAGTGGAAGTTCCCTGCCAATTGGCACAGCACAACGCATCCATCCTGAGAAAAAGCCAAAAACCCACAAACAAGTACCTTCACAGAACTCCCAATAGAAGATAGAGGAAAGCCACTGACACACCCTGAGCAAAGTAAGGTCCTGTTTGCTGGCTACAGTTTAAAGAAGTGGCCAGATACTCTTACACGGTAACCAGAGGAGTATGTTCCTACAATCCCCACCTTTCTGGTGAATAATGGCAAGAACTGCCCCATCCCAGTTGGTCAGACTGCCAGGGACCACAAAACATACCTCCCATATTCTCCTCCCATCTAGATTTGTCTGATCCCCTTTCAGCTCCCTCCCCCCAACCTCTCTCTTCCTGCCAACCATAACCTGCTGTGATGAAGCTGAACAAAGAGTTTCTGTACACCTCCTGCTCTGCTGCCCAGTCTGGCTGCATCACAGCCTAGCAACAAGTCCCTGGGCTTACAATCCCTCCTTCCCTGCTGTTTCCACCCTGCAGCCTCCCAGATGATTGTCCTGGCATATGACTTCCCTCCCTGCAGGCTTTGACCAGCTGCCCTGCAGCTGAGCTCCCTCACCAGTACCCCTCAATCCCCACCAGTTATGCCCTACTCCCCACAGCAGAGTGCTCTGGCACATGCTCCTCTTTCCTGCTTGCTCCAACCCAATGCACCACCAGCCAGTCAACCAAGCCTGCACCCCCTCCCACACCACCAGCTCTACCCTGCTGTACTGAAGCCAGTAAAACCACCCCACATTCCCTCCCTGCTTGTTGGATTTCCACTGCTGCACCGCAACTGAGCAACCTGGCCCATGCACCCTCTGACTTGCTGCTCCACAGCTTAGGATTCCACCCCCACACCTCTTCTTCCCCACTGGCTATGTCCTACTGCACGTTAGATAAGTGCTTTGGATCATTTCCCTCCCTAACCACCAACACCGTCCTGCTGCATCACAGCTGAGCAACCTGCTATGCCATCTTGGACAAAGTGGTGAGAACTATCATGCCCACAGATAAGTAAGCAACAAAGTATGCTGGTCTTGCCTGCCAAGACAACTCAAAGCAAAACAAATTAGCAGGACAAAACAAACATATGATCAATAAATAAAGAAAATAATACCTGAATGTCTCAGAAACAGCAGACAATATCAAAACATATAAAAGCAGGACAAGATGGCTCCAAAAAGTGACCAAAATAAAGAACTAGATAATATTCTGGTAGAAGAAAAGTCAGTGGAGCTAACTGATAACAGCATTTAAAAGACTAATATTGAGGGCTTTCCAAGAGATTTGGAAAGAGATCTAGGAAATCACAGACAAAAAAAGTAAAAAACATAGACAAAATCATAGAACAGAGACAAAACTAATGAAAACATAGCCAAAATCAAGGAAAACAGACAAAAGAAGAATTCAGAAAATAATATAAGAATAGAAAGGTTACAATAAACAGACAATTAGAAATCATACAAAAAACAGCAACTAGGGATTCAAAAGATAATCAACAAAATTTCAGAAATGGAAAATTCAATCGAGGGTTTTAGGAGCAAAATTTAAACAACTGAAGACAGAATCAGTGATATTGAAGACAAATCCATGGACAACACATTATTTGAGAAAAATCAGAATAAAGAATGAAGAAAAGTTAAGTATTATGCAGAAGACAGTCATGAGAAAAAATTTGCACATGATCAAAACAGGGTCAGAAAATGGAAAAAAAAAAAAAAAGGAAGTTTGTTGAAGATTTGTTGGCAGAAAACTTCCCAAATGTCATGAAACATGAAAAGCTGACCATCCAAGAAGCTCAAGGAACCTCATATAAGGTAGACTCCAAAAGAAAGTCATAAAGATGTATCATAATTACACATGCAAAACCAAAGACAAAGAGTCCAGAGAGCAGCTTGAGAAAAAAGAATAGTCACTTACAAAGGGAAAGCAATAAGTCTAAGCTCTGATTACTGGGAAGAAACTATGCAGGCAAGAAGGCAGTGGTATGACATATATAAATCCTTGAAAGAAGAAAAAAAATCCAACCAGGGAAAATATATTCTGCAAAATTCTCTCTCAAATTTGATGATGAAATAGAGACATTACCAGATAAACAGAAATTAAGGGAATTTTTTTACCAGTCTATGTAAGAAACTCTCAATAATAAAACCAAACTAACATATTGAAAACAGTGAACCAGAGATGTCAATCTGAAAAGGGAGACAAATAAATAAATAAAAAAGCAGGGTAGGAGGCAGATAAATGATGTAGGTATAAAATTTTCAAATGAAGAGGAAATCAAGGCGACATTAAATAATAAATAACTGGGTTAAACTTAGGAAGTTAAGTGTAAATTTCAACATAACAACAAAGATGATTCAGAAACCTACTCATGAAAATAAAAAAGAAGAAAAACAGAAAGTCTCAATTAACACAAAATATATAATGATGAAGGAAATGAAAAGA
Source organism: Trichechus manatus latirostris (assembly GCF_000243295.1). Taxonomy (NCBI): domain Eukaryota; kingdom Metazoa; phylum Chordata; class Mammalia; order Sirenia; family Trichechidae; genus Trichechus; species Trichechus manatus. The sequence continues at coordinate 5,399,478 of NW_004444083.1, read as the reverse complement.
AATGCCACAAGTAAGAGGAATAAGGAAAACTTCTGCACTACAAAAAATACACAACAAAATGACATTAAAATACACACAGCTATTGATAATCACACTAAATGTAAATGGCTTAAATGCACCCGTGAAGACACAGAGAGCGGTGGAATGGATTAAAAAAAAAAAAAAGACCAATCAATATGCTGTCTACAAGTGACACATCTTAGACAAAACAACATAAATTTATTAAAAATCAAAGAATGGAAAAAATATATATATCCAGCAAAGATTAACCAAAAAAAGCAGGAGTGGGCAATACTAATCTCAGATAAAATAGAAATTAAGGCAAAATCAAAATAAAAGACATTATATAATGATTAAAGGGACAATCCACCAAGAAGACATAACCATAATAAATATCTACACCCAACAACAGAGTTCCAAAATACATAAAACAAATTCTAACAGCACTGAATAACACCTTGCTTAAAATCCATGGGACAATAGAGGAAATCAAAGATGGAATTAATAAAAAATGTCTAGAACCAAATGACAATGAAAACACATGAGAAAGAGCAGAGCAGAAATCAATGAAATGCATAATAGAAAATAATAGAAAGAATCAACAAGAACAAAAGTTGGTTCTTTGAAAAGACCAACAAAATTGGCAAACCACTGGCCAAATTGCCAAAAGAAAAATAGGAGAGGACACAATTTTCCAAATAAAAAATGAGATGGGGAACATTACAACAGACCCAACTGAAATAAAAAGGATTGTAACAGAATACTATGAAAAACTATACTCCAACAAATATCAAAACCTAGAGGAAATGGACAAATTTCTAGAAACACACTACCTACTTAAGCTAACACATTCTGAGGTAGAAAATATGAACAGAGTCATAATCAGAAGAGATTGAAAAGATAAAAAAAAAAAAAAAAGCCCTGGCCAGGACAGCTTCACTGGACATCTCTACCGAACATTCAGAAAAGAACTCACACCAGTTCTACTCAAATAACTTCAAAGCATAAAAAAGGAAGGGATACTCTCAAATTTAATCTATGAAGACAGCATAAACCTGAGGCCAAAGTCAGGCAAAGACACTGTCTTAGTCATCTAGTGCTGCTGTAATAAAAATACCACAAATGGATGGTTTTTACGAAGAGAAGTTTATTTCCTTAGAGTAAAAGTATGCTAAAAGTCTACATTCAGGGCGTCAGCTCCAGGGGAAGGATTTTTCCCTCTGTCGGCCTTCTTCTCTTTGGTGTCCCCCGAGACTAGGAGATTCTCTGCTCAGGGACCCAGGTCCAAAGGACGTGCTCTGCTCCAGGCATTGCTTTCTGGATAGTATGAGGTCCCCCTGTCTCACTGCTGACTTTTGTCTTTTATATTTCAATAGATTGCCTCAGGACACAATCCAGTCTTGTAAATTGAGTCCTGCCTCACTAACACAACTGCCCCCCATCCTCCCTCACTAACATCATAGAGGCAGGATTTACCACACATGGGAAAATCACACAATACCGGGGATCATGGCCCAGCCAAATTGATACACACATTTTTGGGAGAACATAATTCAATCCATGACAGACACCATAAAAAAAGAAAATTACAGACCAATATCTCTCATGAATATACATGTAAAATTGTCAACAGAATTCTAGCCAATAGAAATAAGCATCATCATAAAAAATAATATACCACCACCAAGTGGGATTCAAACCAGGTATGCTAGTTTGATTCAACATTAGAAATTAAGTCAATGTAATCCACCACATAAATAAAACAAAAGAATCACATGATCATCTCAATAGGTGCATAAAAGGAATTGGATGAAGTTCAACACCCATTCCTGATAAAAACTCAATAAAATAGGAATAGAAGGAAAATTCCACAAAATAATAAAAAGCATCTATGCAAAACCAACAGCCAACATCATTCTCAACAGAGATGAGCTGAAAGCTTTCCTTCTGAGAATGGGAACAAGACAAAGATACCCTTTATCACCACTCCAATTTAACATTGTGCTGGAAGTCCTAGCTAGAGCAATAAAGCAAGAAAAACAAATAATGGGCATTCACATTGGTGAAGAAGAAGTAAAACTATCCCTATTTGCAAACAATATGATACTATACATAGAGAACCCTAAAGATTCCACAAGAAAACTACTGGAAATAATATATTCAGCAGAGTAGCAGAATACAAGACCAATATACAAAAATCAGTTGGATTCCTGTACGCTAACAAAGAGAACTACGAAAAGAAAATGAGGAAAACAATATCATTTATAATAGAACCTAATAAAATAAAATACATAGGAATAAATCTAACCAGGGGTGTAAAAGACTTATACAAAGAGAACTATAAAATGCTACTGTGAGAAACCAAAATAAACCTACATAATTGAGAAGAACACACCATGCTCATGGATAGGAAGGCTCAACATTGTTAAAATGTCAATCCTACCCAAAGCATTCTACAAATATAACGCAATCCCAAACCAAATACCAACAGCATTGTTTAACAAGATTGAAGAACTAATCACTAACTTTATATAGAAAGGAAAGAGGACCCAGATGAGTAAAGAATTATTGAAGAAGAAGAGCAAAACAGGAGGCCTCACACTACATGATCTCAGAACATACTACACAGCCGCAGTAGTCAAAAGAGCTTGGTACTGGTACAACAGACATGTAGACCAATGGAACATAATTGAAACCCAGACTTAAATCCATCCACGTAAGGTCAGTTGATCTTTGGTAAAGGACCAAAGTCCATTAAATGAGGGAAAAGACAGTCTTCTCAATAATTGATGCTGGCATAAGAAGATGTCCGTGTGTGAAAAAAATGAAATAGGACCCATACCTTATACCATAAACAAAAACTAATTCACAATGGAAATTCACAATGGATCAAAGATCTAAATATAAAACAAAAAACTATAAAGATCATGGAATAAAAAATAGGGAAAACACTAGAGGTCCTAGTATTTGGCATAAATAATATACAAACCATAACTAACTATGCACAACACCAGAAGATAAACTAGATAACTGGGATCCCCTGAAAATTAAACACTTATGCTCTTCAAGAGTTCATTGAAAGAGTAAAAAGAAAACCTAAAAACTGGAAAAAATTTTGGCTATGGCATATCCGCCAAGGGTCTAATCTCTACAATCTATAAGATACTGCAATATCGTAACAATTAAGATATAAATAATCCAATTTAAAAATGAGCAAATTATCACCACACCATACGATCTCACAGGGAAAAGGCCCAGACCAGCAGACCCCTCCCTGTAGGCTTGACCCCCATTTCACTATGCTCTGAGGCCCGAGAGGAAATATCCCAGGCTTCCATATCCCTTCCTGTCAGCTCAGCTCCCGCTGCATGACACCACAAACCCTGAGAGGAACAGGCCCAGAACCCCAGGCTTCTCACCACTGGCTTGGAACCTGTCTGCCCATGCTCCGCAGCCCTGAGTGGAACAGGTTCACCCCACTGTATGTCCTGTTCCAGTACCTAGTCCCAGGCCAATTCATGGTGCAGATTAACAACCCATTTCTGCCCCTTCTCCCCATGCTGGTCCTCCTCTGTTGTACCATAGCTGAATGATCAGGCTTGCACACCTCGACAAGGAGGTGAGCACTATCATGCCCAAAGATGAGCAAGCAAAAAGGCACATCCATCCCTCCTTCCCAGATATAACCAAGTAAAACAAAAAAGCAGGAATAAAACAAACAAATCTATCATCAAAAAAATAAATAAATAAAACTTCATTGTTTCAGAGACAAAAAAAAAAAGGACAAGATGGCTCCAGTAAGTGTCCAAAATAAAGCACCAGATGACCTTCAGAAAGAAAAAAAAGGCACTGGAACTACATGATAGGGAATTCAAAAATCTAATATTCACAGCTCTCCAAGAGATTAGAAGAGAGATCAAGGAAAACACATGCAAAATGATGGAGAAAACAGACACCACCAACAAAAACATAGACAAAATCAAGGAAAACACAGAGAATGTAATGGAAGGATACAGGAAAATAATACAAGAACGAAATATCAAGATAAATAAAAAGTTAGAACTCACACAAAAACAACAACTAGAAATCCAAAAGATAAATAACAACATTTTAGAAATGGACAAAGCAATAGAAGGTTTTAGGAGCAAATCTGAAATAACAGAAAACAGAATCAGTGAAATTGAAGGTAAATCCATGGATGCCACTATATTTGAGGAAAAAATAGAGAAAAGAATGAAGAAAAACTAAGGGCTACGTGGGATACAATCAAGAGCAAAAATTTGCACATGATAGAAGTTCCAGAACAGGGTGAGAAAAGAAAAACACAGAGTATCAGTGAAGATTTGTTAACAGAAAAGTTTACAAATATCATGAAAAATGAAAAGCTAACCATCCAAAAACCTCAATGAACCCCATATAGGATGTACCCCAAAAGAAAGTCACCAAAGCATATCATAATCACACTCACCAAAACAAAAGACAAAGAAAGTATCCTGAGAGAAGCTCTAGAAAAATGAAAAGTCACATACAAAGCAAAAACAAAAAGACTAAGCTCTGATCACTTGGCAGAAACCAAGCAAGCAATAAGGAAATGGGGTGCCATACATAAAACTTTGAAAGAAAAAAATTGCTAACCAAGAGTAATATATCCTGCAAAGCCCTCTCTCTAATATGATGGAGAAATTAGGACATTTTCAGATAAACAGAAATTAAGGGAATATGTAAAAACCAAAACAAACTTACAAGAATTATTAAAAGGATTCCTTCAGTGAGAGAGCCAACAACATCAGACAGCAACCTGAATCTCGGACACAGGCCATACTTCAAGGTATCAACCAAGGTAATAAACTCTCAAGGATAAAATAAAACTAAAATATGTAAAACAGGAAACTAGAAACCTCAATCTGTAAATGATAACAACAGCAGAACAATAAATGGTAGAATAGACAATGTAAGAATAGAACTTTTAAATGGAGAGGAAGGCAAGGTGATATTAAGTATTAAAAGAGTGGTTCAAAATTAGGAAGGTAAGGGTAAATCTTGTGGTAACCACAAAGAAGGTTAACAAACTTGCTCATCAAAATAAACAGGAAAAACATAAATTCTCAGTAAACACAAAATCTACAATAACGGACAAAATGAAAAGAAATTCCACAAACGAAAGGAACCCAGTACACAAGAATAAGAAGAACAAAGAAAACTTCATCACCACAAAAAAAAAAGAAAGAAAGCACTACATAATGATGACAGCAATACACTCACATCTATCAATAATCACACTGAATGTAAATGGCTTCAATGCACCCGTAAAGATACACAGAATGAAAAAATTGAAAAAAAACATGATCCATCAATATGTTAATTAGAAGAGACACACTTTAGACACAAAGACATAAATGTATTAAAAATCAAAGGGTGGAAAAAATATATCAAGCAGACAACAATCAAAAAGAGCAGGAATGGCAACATGAATAGCAGATAAAATAGACTTCATGGCAAAATTCACCGTAAAAGAAAAGGAAAGATTGTATAATGATTAAAGGAACAATCCACCATGATGACATAACAATAATAAATATCTACACACCCAATGACAGAGCTCCAAAATACATAAAACAAACTATAACAACACTGAAAAGAGAAATTGACTGTTGCAGAATAATAGTAGGAGGCTTCAACACACCACTCTTGGTAAAGGACAGAAAGTCTAGAAAGAAACTCAGCAAAAATACAGAAGATCTAAAAGCCACAATCAACCATCTTGACCTCATAGACATGTATTGAACATTCCACCCAATAACAGCAAAGTATATGGTCTTTTCTAATACACATGGAACATTCTCCAGAATAGACCACATTTTAGGCCACAAAGCAACCCTCAACAGAATACAAAAAACACTGAGATAATACAAAACATCTTCTCTGATCACAATGCCATAAAAATTGAAATAAGTAACAGGAAGATCAAGGAAAAAAAATCAAAAACATGGAAACTGAACAACACCTTGCATAAAAACCACTGGATAACAGAAGAAAACAGAGATGGAATCAAAAAAAATCTAGAATCAAATGAGAATGAAAACATATCATACCAAAACCTTTAGGACACAGCAAATGCAGTGCTCAAAGGTCAATTTATAGCAATAGATGCACACAACAAAAAAAAGGAAAAAAATCAAAATGTTAGTCCTACAACACAAACAAATAGAAAGACAACAGCAAAAGAAGCCCACACCCACGAGAAGAAAGGAAATAATAAAGATCAGAGCAGAAATAAATGAAATAGAGAATAGAAAAACAATAGAAAGAATCAACAAAAACAAAAAGTTTATTCTTTGAAAGAATCAAGAAAATTGACAAACCATTGGCCAAACTGACAGAAGAAGAACAGGAGAGAAAGTAAATAACCCTAATAAGAAATGAGATGGAGGACGTTATAACAAACCTAACTGAAATAAAAAGGATCATAACAGAGCGCTATGGAAAACTGTACTACAACAAATTTCAAAACCTAGAGTAAATGGACAAATTTTAGAAACACATTACCTACCTAAACTAACACAAACTGAGGTAGAAAATCTGAACAGACTCATAACAAGAGAAGAGATTGAAAAGGTAATATAAAACTCCCAAACAAAAAAAGTCCTGGCCCAGATGGCTTCACTGGAGAATTGTACCAAACCTTCAGAGAAGAGCTCATATCAGTACTACTCAAACTATTTCAGAACATAGAAAAGGAAGGGTTACTTCCAAATTCATTCTATGAAGCCAGCATAACCCTGATACAAAACCAGGTAAAGATACTATAAAAAAAGAAAATTAAGACCAATATCTGTCCTGAAAATGAATGCAAAAATTCTCAATAAAATCCTAGTCCATACAATTCAGCCATCATATATTAAAAAATAAAAAAATACACCACAACCAAGTGGGATTCATATGAGGTATGCAAGAATGGTTCAACATTAGAAAATCAATCAACATAATCCACCACATAAATAAAATAAAACAATCACATGATCGTCTCAATCAACACAGAAAAGGCATTCGATCAATTCCAACACTCATTCCTGATAAAAACCCTCAATAAGATAGGAATAGAAGGGAAATTCCGCATCATAATAAAGGGCATCTGGTGACACAGTGGTTAAGAGATGAGCTGCTAACCAAAAAAAAAAAAAAAA
>NW_004444083.1:5384961-5391835 GCF_000243295.1 Trichechus manatus latirostris | reverse complement strand
TGCAAGAAAACAAAAGAGAGCTAAATAAAGGGAAAAATATGCCATGCTCATGGACAGGTAGACTATCCATTGTAAAAATGTCAATTCTACCCAAAGCTATCTACAAATGCAATGCAATCTCAAACCAAATACCAACAGCATTCTTTAAAGAGATGGAAAAACAAATCATTAACTTTATATGGAAAGGGAAGAATCCCAGGATAAGTAAAGAATTATTCAAGAAGAAGAACAAAATACGATGCCTCGCACTACCTGACATCAGAAACTACTATTCAGCTACGGTAGTCAAAACAGCCTGGTACTGGCACAATGACAGACACATGGACCAATGGAACAGAATCGAGAACCCAGATATAAATCCATCTACCTATGGCCACCTGATCTTCCACAAAGGGCCTAAGTCCATTAAATGGGGAAAAGACAGTCTTTTTAACAAACAGCTCTGATAAAACTGGATGTCCATCTATAATAAAAGGAAACAGGACTCATACCTCAAACCATAAACAAAAACCAATTCAAAATAGATGAAAGACCTAAATATAAAACCAAAAACTATAAAGATCATGGAATAAAAAATACGGTCAATGCTAGGGGCCCTAATACACAGCATAAATAGGATATAAACCATAACTAACAATACACAAATACAAGAAGATAAGCTAGATAACTGGGCTCTTGTAAAAATTAAACACTTATGCTTATCAAAAGACTTCTCCAAGAGAGTAAAAAGAGAACCTACCGACTGGGAAAATTTTTTGGCTATGACATATCCAACAAAGGTCTAATCTCTAAAATCTATCAGAAAATCTAACCTCTGTACAACAAAAAAACACAAGTAATCCGATTAAAAAATGGGCAAAGTATATGAACAGAACTTCAACAAAGAAGACATTCAGGCTGCTGACAGACACATGAGGAAATTCACAATCATTAGCTTTTATTATTGTTGTTGTTAGGTACTAGCGGTCTACTTCTGAAAAGAGATAGCCAGTGAAAAACTTATGAATAGTAGTGGAACATTATATAATGCCGGAAAATGAGCCCCTCAGGTTGGAAGGCACTCAAAAGATTACTGAGAAGGAACTACCTCCTCAAAGTAGAGTGGACCTTAATGACTTGGATGGAAACAAGCATTTGGAATATAATTTGCTGATGTGGCAAGACTCGAAATGAGAAGAAACAACTGCAAACATCCATTAATAATAGGAATGTGGAATGTACGAAGTATGAATCTAGGAAAATTGGAAATGGTAAAAAATGAAATGGAATGCATAAGCATCAGTATCCTAGGCATTAGTGAGCTAAAATGGACTGGTATTGGCAATTTTTAATCGGACAATCTTATGGTCTACTATGCCTGGAATGACAACTTGAAAAGGAATGACATTGCATTCATCATCAACAGGACCATTTCAAGATCTTTCCTGAAGTACAATGCTGTCAGTGATAGGATAATACCCATACACCTACAAGCAATACCATTTAATATGAATATTATTCAAATATACACACCAACCAATAAGGCCAAAGATGAATAAATTGAAGATGTTTATCAACTTCTACAGTCTGAAATAGATCAAACATGCAATCAGAATACGTTGATAATTACTGTTGATCGGAATACGAAAGTTGGAAACAAAGTAGAACAATAGTGGGCAAAATACAGTCTTAGTGATAGAGATAACACTGGAGATGACATGATATAATTTTGCAAGACCAGCAACTTCTTAACTGCAAATACCTTTTTTCAACAACCTAAACAGTGACTATACACCTGGACCTTGCCTGATGGAATACGCAAAAATAAAATCAACTACATTTGTGGAAAGAGACAATGAAGAAGCTCAATATCACTAGTCAGAACAAGGCCAGGTACTGAAGACAAGATGAGTTGTTTAATGACATCAAGCGCATCATACACCAAGAAAGCAAGAAGTCATTAAAAAGACTTGAAAGAAAGAAAAGACCAAAATGGATGTCAGCAGAGACTCTGAAACTTGATCTTGAATGTCGAGTAGCTAAAGCAAACAGAAGAAATGAGGAAGTAATAAAAGAGCTGAACGGAAGATTTCAAAGGGTGGCTCCAGAAGACAAAGTAAAGTATTATAGTGACATGTACAAAGATCTGGAGACAGAAAACTAAAAGGGAAGAACATACTCAGCATTTTTCCAGCTGAAAGAAGTCAAGAAAAAATTGAAGCCTTGCAATTTTGATAGATTCTGTTGGGAAAATATTAAATGATGCAGGAAGCATTAAAAGAAGATGAAAAGAATACACTGAGTCACTACATCAAATAGAATTGGTTGAAGTTCAACCATTTCAGGAGGCATCATATGATCAGAAGTCAATTGTACTAAAGGAAGCTGCACTGAAGGCATTGGAGAAAAACAAGGCTCCAGGAATTGTCGGAATATCAATTGAGACGTTTCAACAAATGATGCAGAACTGGAAGTGCTCACTCATCTATGCCAATAAATTTGGAAGACTGCTACCTGGCCAATCGACTGGAAGAGAACCATATTTATACCTATTTCAAAGAAAGACGATCCAACCAAATGCAGAAATTAGCAAACAATATCATTAATATCACATGCTAGTAAAATTTTGCTGAAGATCATTCAAAAGTGGCTGCAGCAGTACATTAAGAGGGAACTGCCAGAAATTCAATCTGGATTCAAAAAAAGACGTGGAACAAGGGATATCATTGCCGACATCAGATGGATCCTGGTTGAAAGCAGAGAATACCAGAAATATGTTTACCTGTGTTATATTGACTATGCAAAGACATTTGACTGTGTGAATCATAACAAATTATGGATATCATTGCGAAGAATGGAAATTCCAGAACACTTAATTGTGCCCATGAAGCACCTGTACATAGATCAAGAGGCAGTGGAACAAACAGAACAAGGGGATACTGCATGGTTTAAAGTCAAGAAAGGTGTGCGTCAGGGTTGCATCCTTTCATCATAGTTACCTAATCAGTATGCTGAGCAAATAATCTGAGAAGCTGGACTATATAAAGATTAAGGGAGCATCAGGATTGGAGGAAGACTCATTAACAATCTGCATTATGCAGAAGACACAGCCCTGCTTGCTGAAAATGAAGAGGACTTGAAGCATTTACTGATGAAGATCAAAGACCACAGACTTCAGCATGGATTACACCTCAACATTAAAAAAAAAAAAAAATCCTCACAACTGGTACAATAGGCAACATCATGAAAAACAGACAAAAGATTGCAGTTGTCAAGGATTTCATTTTACTGGGATCCACAATCAACACTCATGGAAGCAGCAGTCAAGGAAATCAAATGACACATTGCATTGGGCAAATCTGTTGCAAAAGACCTCTTTAAAGTGTTAAAAAGCAAATATATTATCTTGAAGACTAAGGTGTGCTAGATTCAAGACATAGTGTTTTCAATTGCCTCATGTGCATGTGAAAGCTGGACCATGAATAAGGAAGATCAAAGAAGAATTGACACTTTTGAATTATAGTGCCAGTAAAAAATATTGAATATACCATGGACTGCAAGAAAAACGAACACATCTGTCTTGGAAGAAGTACAAATAGAATGCACCTTTGAAGAAAAGATGGCAAGACGATGTCTCACATACTTTGCACATGTTATCAGGAGGGATCAGTCCATGGGGAAGGACATCATGTTTGGTTAAGTGGAGGGACAGCGAAAAAGTAGGAAGACCCTCAATGAGATCAGTTGACATATTGGTGCAACAATGGGCTTGAGCATAACAATGATAGTGAGGTTGGTGCAAGACCAGGCAGCGTTTTGTTCTGTTTTACGTAGGGTCTCTATGCGTCAGAACTGACTTGAAGGTGCCTAAAACAACAATATAGGGCAAAGGATACACACATGAGGAAAGTGCTTTGTAGTTCAATCATGTAAGCAAGACTTAATAGGTACACCAACCCAAAAGCAGAGATGAGAAGGAAGGAAGGGGCAGGAAAACTGGATGAATGGAAACAGGGTATAGGGGTTTGTAAAGCGGAGGGTGTTGACACATTGCAGGATTAGTCACCAATGTCTCAGAGCTATTTGTTTATTAATTGCTTAATGAGAAACTAATGTGCTCTGTAAACTTCCACCTAAAGTACAATAAAAAAAATTAAATTAAAAAAAATGACCAGAGGATATGAACAGACACTTCACCCAAGAAGACATTTCAGGCAGCTAACAGACACTTGAGTAAATGGTCCTGATGATTAGCTATTAGAGAAATGCAAATTGAAACTACGATGAGATACCATCTCACCCCAACGTTACTAGCCCTAATCCAAAAACAAAACAAAACAGAAAATAAATGTTGGTGAGGTTGAGGGGAGATTGTAACCCTTATGCGCTGCAGGTGGGAATGTAAAATGGTTCATCCACTATGGAAAACCATATAGTGTTACCTTAAAAAACTGGAAATAGAAATACCATATGATGCAGCAATCTCACTCCTAGGAATATATCCTAGAGAAATAAGAGCAGTCACAGGAATAGACATATGCAACATCCATGTTCATTGCAATCTTATTCACAAAAACAAAATGATGGAGACAACCTAAGTGTTCATCAACAAATGGAATGGATAAACAAATTATGGAACATACACACAATGGAACACGATGGGACAATAAAGAAAAATGGTGAATCTGTAAAACATCTCACAATATGGATGCATCTGGAGGACGTTATGCCGAATGCGATAAGTCAATCACAAAAGGACAACTAATGTATTAAATAATTAATGTATTAATTATTCAATACATTATAATATTAACGTATTATAAAAAGTCAAGAAAAGGTTTACACACAGAAAGGAACAGTCTTTGATTGTTATGACAAAGGAGAGGGGTGGTGAGGGGAAATCACTAACTAGATAGTAGATAAGTGGTAACTTTGGTTAAGGGAAAGATAGTACACATTAGAGAGGAATTCAAAACAATGTGACCAAGGCAAAGTCACAGAAACTTTATAGACACATCCAAACACCCTGAAGGACCGAGTTACTGGGCTGAGGGCTGGAGACCATGGTCTCGGGGGACATTTAGCTAAATTGGCATAACATAGTTCATAAAGAAAATGTTCCACATCCAACTTTGGTAAGCAGCATCTGTTGTCCTGAAAGCTTTCGAGTGAAATCTAAGATACATCTACTGGTCCCATCCCCTCCATAACGAAGGAGAATGAAGAAAACCAAAGACACATGGGGAATGTTAGTCCAAAGGATTAATGCACCCAAGTACGACAGCCTCCACAAACCTGAGCCCAGAACAACTAAATGATGCCCTGCTACCACCGCAGATGGCTCTGACAGGGATCACAATAGAGGGTCCCAGACAGAACAGGAGAAAAATGTAGAACAAAATTCAAATTCACAAAGGAAGACCATACTTATAGATCCGACAGAGACTGGAGAAACCCTGATATTATAGCCCCCAGATACTCTTTTTTAATTCATAACTGAATTCACTCCCAAAATTCACCCTTCATCCAAAGATGATACAGGTCTATAAAACAAACAATAACACATGTGAGGAGCATTCTTCTTAGCTCAATCTTGTAAATGAGACCTAATGGACAATACCTGCCCAGCCCAGAAGGCAGGAAGAGACAGGAAAACAAAAAAATGGAAACGGTGAACCCAGGGTGGAGATACGGAACATGTTGACATATCATGGGGATTGCAATCAATTTCACAAAACAATTGATATATATATGTTTTAATGAGAAACTAATTTCCTCTAAAAACTTTCACTTAAAGCACAATTAAAAAAAAAAGAAAAAATGTTACTTGAATACTATCAAGTTTTAAAATTAAAGATTGCTGGTTGATTGTTCTGTCTGCTGTATAGCATTAGACTTGTGGGGAACAAAACCTTTTTTTACTGCATGATCTGATTGAAGCTTTGGGACTTAATAGGTAGGGTAATTTTGAGCAAGTTATTCCTTCGTGCTAAGCCTTGATTTTCTAAGTTTCATGAAAATCTCCCTTGGAATTTATGGATCAATTGGGAAGAACTGACATCTTTACCATTTTGAGTTTTTATTATTATTTCTCTCATTCAGAACTTCTAAGCACTTGTGTTGTGAACTTTTAACTATAGGGGTCTCTTTCACATATTATGTAACTGTTTCATTATCATTTCATTCTGAATATTTTGTAGCTTCCATTTTTGTCCCTTCATTTATTTATTTATTCATTCAATTAATATTTATTTACTTCCTACTACATTCCAAATTTTTTTCAAGGCACTGGACATTTAGCAGTGAACAAATAAGATGGAAATCCAAACCACTGTGGAATTTATATTTAAGTAAGGAAGACAAGAAAGAAATATAATAAATAAGCAACATATGCAGCATATGAAAAAGCAGAATGGCGAATAGGAGAAAAATAAAGTAAAAAGTCGATACAGAGCACCAGGTAGGAGGAGAGAGAGTTCGAATTGTATTTTTAAAAACAGCAGCCTGGAAAGGCATCGTGGTCTTATATAATTATTTAATCAGGGTTAGCTATAGATTTTCCCCATATTTTATTTGTTTATTTATTTATTTATTTTTCAACTGTACTTCAGGTGAAGGTTTACAGAACAAATATTTTCTCATTAAACTCTAGTACACATATTGTTTTATGACATTGGTTAACAACCCCAGGACATGTCAACCTTCTCCCTTCTCTACCGGTTTTTTTTTGGTGAAAATATACATAGCCAAAGATACACCATTTGAAAAATTTCTACATGCACAGTTCAGTAACATCGACTACACTCTTCCAATTGTGCTGCTATTCTCACTTTAGATGAAGGTTTACAGAACAAAATAGTTTCTCATTAAACAGTTAGTACACATGTTGCCCTAT
>NW_004444083.1:5361468-5382180 GCF_000243295.1 Trichechus manatus latirostris | reverse complement strand
TTTTAATAAATTCACATCTTTGTTTCTAAGGTGTGTCTCTTGTAGACAGAATATTGATGGATCCTGTTTTCTTATACATTCTGTCACTCTCCGTCTTTATGGATGCATTGAGTCCATTTACATTCAGTGTAATTATTGATAGTTGTGAGTTTGTTGCTGTCATTTTGTAGTGCTTTTTTTTGGTGGTACTGACTTTTTCTTTGTTCTTCTTACTCTCCTGTGCTGAATTACTTTTGTTTGTGAATGTTTTTTTTTTCATTTCTTTCATTTTTGTAGGTTTTGTTTTTGCTGAGACTTTATGTATTTCCGCTTTGTTTTTATGAGTATGTGTTAACTTTCTTTGTGGTTACCATGAATTTTACCCTTATATTTGTAAGTTTGAAGCAGTCTATTATTACTTGGTATTGCTTTGCCTTCTTCTCCATTAGAAGGTTCTATACCTACACCATTTATTCCCTGTTTTATTGTTCTGATGTTGTTGTCATTTACTGATTAACTGCTCTGATTCCCTGCTGTATTTCCTTTGGTTTTGGATAGTCATTGGGAGTTCATTTCCTAGATTGGTATTTAGGTGGTACGATCCTGCATCCTAGATTCTGCCTGTGAGCTGAAGTTGTTTGTTCGAAGATCAAAGAACTCCCTTTAATAATTCTTGTAAGTTTGGTTTGGTTTTTACATATTCCCTCAATTTCTGTCTATCTGGAAATGTTCTAATTTTACCATCATATTTGAACAAGAGTTTTGCATGATATATTATTCTTGGCTGACAATTTTTTTCTTTCAAGGCTTTATATATGTCATCCCACTGGCTTCTTGCCCGCATGGATTCTGCCAAACAATCTCAGCTTAGTGTTATTGATTCTCCTCTGTATGTGACTTCTTGTTTTTCACGAGCTGCTCTCAGGATTCTTTGCTTGTCTTTGGTTTTGGTAAGTGTGATTATGATGTGCCTTGGTGATTTTCTTTTTGATCTATCCTATATGGGGTTCTTGGAGCTTCCTGGATGGCCAGCTTTTCATCTTTCATGACACTGGGGAAGGTTTCTGTCAGTAGTTCTTCAATGTGCCTCTCTGTGTTTTCTGTTTTCTCCTCCTGATCTGGAACTCTGATCACTCGAAAATGTTTGCTTTTGATTGTATCCCACATAACTCTCAGGGTCTCTTCATTTTTCTTTGTCCTTTTTCTGAGTTTTCCCAGAACAAAGTTGTATCCAAGTGTTTGTCTTCAATTCCACTGATTCTGTCTTCCACCATTTCAAATCTGCTCCTCAGCCCTTCTATGACTCAGTCCATTTCTGGTATCTTGTTGTTTATCTTTTGGATTTCTAATTGTTGTTTTTATATAATTTATAGGTGTGAATTTATTTTGGCATTTTATTCCTGAATTGTTCCATTTTTTTGTCTGTGTTTTCCATGAATTTGTCTGCCTTTTCCATGAATTTGTCAATTTTTTCCTCATTTTTGTCTGCTTTGCTTAAACTCTTGGATAACTCTGAGTATTAGAGATTTGAACTCCCTGTCAGGTAGTTCTAGTGCCTTTTCTTCCACTGGAAAGTCATCTGGTAGTGTATTTTTGACACCTACTGGAACTATCCTGTCCTGTTTTTGTAAATGTTTTGATATTGTGTGCCGTCTTTGGGGCATTCAGTAGTTATTTTTCTTGTTTATTGATTATAGATTTTTTTTGTTTTGTCATCTTTTTTTTTAATTTGTCTATGTCTGAGCAGGCAGGATGTGTGTTCTTTGTTGTTTGCTCATCCTTGGGCACAATACTTTTCACCTCCTTCTCCAATTGGCAGTGTCAGTCACTCAGATATGGTATAGCGTGCCATGTCTGGCTGAAGAGGAGTTACTGGTATGGGTTGTTTGTGCCACTTATTACAGCCACCAGGGCTGGTCGGTAATCAGTGCAGGGCAGGTTCCAGTAGGCCATGCCTGTGCTGCTTAGTGCTGTGAAGTTAAGTGCACGGTGCAGGCAGGCAGGATGGAGGGGGAAGATTGTTATTTTTGGAGCTAAGATGGATGTGGGAGAGAGGAGAGAGGAACTCAAGCCAAAAACATACAAACTAACAAAAAAGAGTGCTAAGGGAGCTTGCTGTTGGAGTGGAGAGATGAGAGACTATGAAATGGAGAAAAACAAACAGAGGAAGAAGAAGAAAAAAAGAAAACAATGAATAAATAAAAATCAAAAAGGAAAAAGAACAGCAAAGCTCCTAGGTATCCCACAGTGTGGCTTTGAGGTCTGGGGAAGTTGTTCTCAGGTGTTGCAGTAAAGCCTTGCTAGACGGCATAGAGGTATTTAGCACCAGGTATTCAGGGAACAGGAAGAGAAGAAAGGTATAAAGAGACGAGACACTGAGTAATGAAGAAAGACAAAAAGGGAAAAAGAGGGAAAAGAAAACAAAACAAATTAAAAAAAAAAAAGAACAAGAAAAGCCCCCAAAAAACAAACAAAAAAAAAAAGCCAAGAGAAAAGAAATGCTCTCAGGGATCCCTCTGCATATCTGCACAAGCTGAGTTGGTAGGTCCCAAATCACGCAGCACTGCCCAGCCAGAACAGGCTTCCAACTCACAAAAAGGAAAAAAAAAAAAAAACAAACCATTCACAACAAACAAACAGACAAAAGCCCCATGATCCCACCAGCGTGGCAGCCCAGACCGGGAAGCAGTTCCACACTTGAAAGTAGCTCCGCAGCCCCTCAGGAAGAAGCAGAGATGGTGCATGGAGCCAGGTATTTGAGCAAAAGGAGAGGGAGGTGGTGAGAGGAAAGGAAGAAATCAAAAGAAGTGGAAAAAAGCAACACCAGCAGCCAACAAATGGCACTTAGGAGCCGGCCAGTGCGGGTGGGTGGAATCCAAGCAGCCAGTGCTTCCTGGCCAAGAGACTGTGGCCATGGGAAGCAGAGGAGGCGGAGTAGGGGTAAAGAAGGGTGGGGGGCGGGAAAGAGTATATCCCAAATTACCGGTTGTTTTGTCTCCTGCTGGAAGCTCCGTGAAGCTGCTTTCTCTTACCCCCATTTGCTGGTCTCCTATAGGAGTCCAAGATGGCAGATCCACACTGCATTAGCTGATAGGGGACCTCTGCATGAATCTCTCCTCACTCTCTGTTCTCTGTCAGTTTTCTCACTCCATTTGGTGCTTGGCTGAGTTCTTTATCTCTTCATTTGATGTTTTAGGGTTTCAGGATTGCTGTTTTCTCTCCTTGGCTTAGTTTTTCAGATTTTTGCTGTGGAGGGACGGCATGGTGCTTCTGCCTAGAGTGCCATTTTGCCGCAAGTCTCTTCCCCATATTTTTAAATGTCAGTTTGAAGACTCATTTTTCGTGGGAGGCTTTGTTTTAGTTATCTGCTGCTGTGTTACAAGACATTCAAATTTTTAGTGGTTTAAAACAACAAATATGTATTATTTCTTATGATTCTTTGGCTTGATTGGGCTCTCCTAGGCGGTTCTTCTGCTCCATGTGATGAAACCAAGGTCTCATATGTGTCCAAGATAGTCTCTCATCTTCTAAAGCCTCTTCCCATGTGGTATCTTATCATTCAATAGGACAGCCTAATCTTCATATTGTTGTGGCTGGATTCCAAGAAGGAGTATTCCAAAATGATAAGCCATAATATGCAAGTAGTATCAAGTCTTTGCTTTGTCATGATTGCTAATATCTTTTTGGCCAAAACAAGTCACATTGCCAAGCCCAGTCAATATAAAAGAGGATTACCCATATTAAGCAATATCTGTCACTTTTAGACCACACTAATGAAATTCTTTTAAAAAATTTGTGGGCTTTTTATATATCAAATTTTGATTCACTCTATTTCACAAAACTTACATTCAAAAATTCCTTTAAGACAGGTTCCTCTCAGCTTTGGACTGTGACTCAGGCTACTGTAGGAGAACACTATTAAGATTCTTGTAACCTTTTGGCCGGGCTCTACGGTGCACTGCCTCAGACATTTAGGATGTCTAAAAAAGTTCTCTACAAATGCACCCTTAATTTGATTTTGACCCTAGGCCACGTTTTATTGACAAGCTCTGGATTTAATCTTTGCCCTAATTGCATTTCTTATTTTGGTGATGTGAGAGGATAGGTTGAAAATATTTCGTGTTAATTTTGGCTGAAAAATGAACTATTCTGTCTTTATCTCACCTCTTTCTTGTCGTACTTTCTTACACTTGGCTAAAAGAAGACAACTGATACTTTCAACATTATGCCTGGTTTTCTATCTTCCAAGTTACTGCATGTGACAATCTCTCTAATTGTTCTACCTATACAGGTTCCCTGGTGGTGCAGTGGTTAAGAGCTCAGGCTGCCAAACAGAAGTTTAGCAGTTTGAATCCACAAGCTGATCCTTGGAAACCCTATGGGGCAATTCTACTCTGTCCTATATGGTGGCTATGGGTTGGAAATGACTTGACAGCAATGTTTTTGTTTTTTATTATACAGGTGCAATAGTTAAGCCCTTGTCTACTAACTGAAAGATTTCCTGTTTGAACCCACCTACCAGCTCCACAGGGGAAAGACCTGACAATCTGCTTCCATAAAGATTACAGCCTAGAAAAATTCTATCGGACAGTACTACTGTGTCACATTGTATTTCTACGAGTAAAAAATTAACTGGACAGCACCCAACAACACTATACATAGCACAGGTCCCTTTCTCCACTCTCTGGTATCAATTTCCTCAGTGCTCTTCCAGACTCCACTTATAATCTCCTTGTCATCTTTTAGGCTTCTGTCCTACTTGGTCCCAAAGTCAATGCCACATGCTTTAGGTCTTTGTTACTGCAACACCCCACTTTTGGTGCAATGCAGGCAAGAAGAGTCTTCAGGTCATGATGACACTGTGAAAGGAGAGAGGCAAGAAAGGAATGGGTAGGAAGGGTATCAGACTGAAGCTCAGTTCTGAGAAAATATTGGCCAGGCCAACATGAAGTCTCCAGGCAATAGTTGCCCAGTAGAGAAGTCCTGTGTTGGGCAAGAGTGAGCTGACACAAATAACCCCACTGGGCTCAACACTGACTGAGAGCCATTTCGGAAAGTGTGGCTTGAGCACATGTGTCACAGAGAATCTGAGTGTTTGGTAGCTCTGCTGGGACAATCAGGCAATAATGCTCTCTACAGCAGATTCTCTTGGAGGTCTAGGTGGGCCCTTCAGTGGTGGTCAGGCTGGCATGGTACCTGACAGAGAAGGCTCTCATTACATATATGTTGACTGAATGAATGAGAGATTGAATGTGTAGAATGTTCTTATCATAGCATGTCTCTGATAAGAGGCAGCTGTGTGTTACTATCATCTCTCTGTGAGGCATTCCTCAGACGTACCAGCTGGACAAGGGAGAATGTTCTTTTAGCCTTTATTGATTCTCCAAAGTAGTACCTTCTTATATTGGACTCTACTTGGTGTGGTCTTAAATCTATTGAGGCCAACACTCTGGTCTTTAGGGTGTTGTTGTTGGATATCATCCAGTCAATTTTCACCTCACAGCAACCCCATGTAACATAGTAGAACTGCCACATAGGCTATTCTAGGTCATAATTTTTACAGGAGCAGATTGCCTGATCTCTCACCCTGGAAGTTGTTGGTAGGTTCCAACTGCCAACCTTAAGTTAGCAGCTGAGCATTTAATTGTTGCATCACCAGGTGTCCTTGGTGTTTCAGATAATTTACTGCAAATACAAGTGCAGAGGCAAGAGTTTAGATGTGAAGATCAATGTTAATTTAGTGTGCTTTTTAAAATATAGGGGAAAAATACAACCAATGAGACTGAGTGAAAGAGAAAGCAACAATGATTGTCAACAGTTTCAAATTTTAAGAAGTTTCTCTCTCTACTTCAGAGGAAAGACAAAGGAAAAAGAAATTCCATTATGCAGTCCTGGTGCAAGTGTAACACAGTTACAGTAAACAAGTAAACATACAACATAGTAATTTCAAAGTTATTAAGTTGTTGTGTCAGTGATAGGAAAATATCCATACGTCTACAAGAAAGAGCAGTTAATACCACTGTTATTTCATTTTACGCACCAATCAGTAAGGCCAAAGATGAAGAAACTGAAGATTTTTACCAACTTCTCCAGTCTGAAATTGATCAAATATGCAATCAAGATGCATTGATAATTACTGGTGATTGAAATCCAAAAGTTGGAAAAAAAGAAGGATTTGTAACTGAAAAGTATGGCTCTGGTAATAAAAACAACACCGGTGATCACATGATAGAATTTTTGCAAGGCCAATGACTTTTTCATTGCAAATACCGTTTTTCAACAATATAAAGGATGACTACACATGTGGACGTTGCCAGTCAATTTTACACAAGAATCAAGTCGACTACATCTGTGGAAAGAGACAACGAAAAAGTTCAATATCATCAGTCAGAACAAGGCCAGGGCCCAAATGTGAAACAAACCATTTATTGTTCATATGCAAGTTCAAGTTGAAGTTGAAGAAAAGAAGAAAAAGTCCATGAGAGCCGAAGTATGACCTTGAGTATATATCCCACCTAAATTTAGAGACCATCTCAGGAACAGATTTTACGCTTTGAAAACTAATGACTGAAGAACAGATGAGAAGTTGAAGGACATCATACATGAAGAAAGCAAGAGGTCATTAAAAGACAAGGAAGAAAGGGTAGACCAAAATGGATGTCAGAAGAGACTCTAAAAGTTGCTCTTGAACATCAAGTAGGTAAAGTGAAAGGAAGACATGTAGAAGTAAAAGAGCTTAACAGAAGATTTCAATGGATTGCTCAGCAAGACAAAGTAAAAGATTATAACGAAATATGCCAATACCTGGATTTAGAAATCCAAAAGGCAAGAACGCACACGGCATTCCTTAAGGTGAAAGAGCTGAAGGAAAAACTCAAACCTCGAGTTGCAAAATTGAAAGATTCTATGGAGAAAATGTTACACAACACAGGAAGCATCAAAAGAAGAATGATGGAATACACAGGGTCACTACCAAAAAGAATTGGTTGACATTCAATAATTTCAGAAGGTAGCATATGATCAGGAATTGATGGTAAGGAAGGAAGAATTCCAAGCAGCACTGAAGGCATTGGTGAAAAACAAGGCTCCAGGAATTGACGGACTACCAATTGAGATGTTTCAGAAAATGGATGCAGCACTGGAAGTGCTCACTTGTCTATACCAAGAAATTTGGAAGATAGGAACCTGGCCAACTGACAGGAAGAGATCCATATTTATGCCTATTCCCAAGAAAGGTGTTCCAACCAAATGTGCAAATTATAGAACAATATCAATATCACACAAAAATAAAATTTGCTGAAGATCATTAAAAAGCAGCTGCAGGAGTACATCGACAGGGAACTGCCAGAGGTTCAAGCCAAATTCAGAAGAGGACATGGAACCAAGGATGTCATTGCTGATGTCAGATGGATCCTGGCTGAAAAGAGAGATTACCAGAAAGATGTTTACTTGTGTTTTATTGAAGTTAAAGGCATTCGATGGTGTGGATTATAACAAATTATGGATAACATGGTGAAGAATGGGAATTCCAGAACACTTAACTGTGCTCTTTAGGAACCTGTACTTCAACCAAACGGAAGTTGTTCCAACAGAACAAGGAGACAATGCATGGTTTAAAATCAGGAAAGTTGTGTGTTAGGGCCATGTCCTTTCACCATACTTATTCAATCTGTATGCTGAGCAAATAATCTGAGAAACTGGACTATATGAAGAACGGCACATCAGGACTGGAGGAAGACTTATTAACTCATGTTATGCAGATGATACAAACTTGCTTGAGGAAAGTGAAGAGGACTTCACCAAGCATGTCAACATAAAGAAAACAAAAAATCCTCACAACTGGACCAATAAACAATGTCATGATAGTGGGAGAAAAGATTGAAGTTGTCAAGGATTTTATTTTGGTTAGATCCACAACCAATGCCCGTGGAAACAACAGTCAAGAAATCAGAGGACACATTGCATTGGGCAAATCTGCTGCAAGAGTTCTCTTTGAAGGATTAAAAAGCAAAAATGTCTTTTTAAGGACTAAGATATGCTTGACCTTAGCCTTTGTGTTTTCAGTCACCTTATATGCATGTGAAAGCTGAAAAATGAATAAGGGAGACTGAATAAAAATTGACGGCTTTGAATTGTGGTGTTGGAGAAGAATAATGAATATACCATGGAATGCCAGAAGAATTAATAAATCTGTCTTGGAGAAGTACAGTAAGAATGCTCACTAGAAGCAAGGATGGCATGACTTAGTCTCACATACTTTGGACATGTTGTCGGGAGGGACCAGTCCCTGAAGAAGGAGGACATCATGCTTGTAAAGTAGAAGGTCAGTGAAAAAGAGGAAGACTCTCAACCAGAGGGACTGACACAGTGGCTGCAACATGGGCTGAAAGCAACTTAGCTAGAGCATATAGTGCTTCCTGATAGCAAGTTGTTATATTTTTTAATTCATTTCTGGTGACTGCATATGACCATGCCTCAGAGTTTCCAGCTAGGAATGTGTGTGAAGGTTACACTGCTTCCAATTTGTGGGAAAAAAAAAAAAATCATCTTAAATGAGAAAAGTCTTCTGAGATAAGGTTAAAGCTAAATTTTAAAATCTTTTTCTTCTCCTGCTAGACTATTGGCAGTCTGAGGTTAAACATTGTGGCCTGTTCATTTTTGAAATACTGGTGCTTGAGATAATAATGCTTGGCAAAGATAAGCAGTCACTGATGTGGGTGGAGTTACTGAAAGACTTATAACCTTGAGAAAAGCATTTCTCATGTTGAAAAGAAGGTTAATTATCTGATTACCAAGTATTTCACTTGTCCAGTTATGCTTAGCGCTAGTTTCTCATAACCAGTTGCAACTGAGTTGATTTTAACTCTTTGAGACCCCATGCTGTCAGAGTATAATTGTGCTCCATAGTGTTTTCAATGACTGATGTTTTCAAGTAGATCAACAGGACTTTCCTCTGAGGCAACTATGGATAAATTCAAACCTCCTACATTTTGGTTAATAGTTTAGCATGTTAACTGTGTGCACAACACAGGGACTCCTTAGATTCTCATAAGAAAAACAAAACAAACAAACCAAAAAAACAATTGCTGTTAAGTTGATTCCAACTCATGGTGGCCCCACGTATTGCAGAGTAAAACTTTGCTCCATAGTGTTTTCAATTCTGTGACCTTTTGGAAGTTTATTGCCAGACTTTCTTCCAAAGTGCCTCTGGGTGGGTTTGAATTGCCAACTTTTTGGTTAGTAGTCCAGCACTTAACTGTTAGCACCAACCATGGAGTTTAGTTTCTCATAAAAAAATAACTAAACCCATTGCCGTCGAGTTGATTCAGACTCAGAGTGACACTATAGGACAGAGAAGAACTGTCACATAGGGTTTCCAAGGAGTGACTGCTGGATTCAAACTGCCAACCTTTTGGTTAGCAGCTGTAGCACTTAACCACTGCGCCATCAGGACTCCTAGTTTCTTATAGTGAAGGACAATTTAACAATTCACATAATCGACACTGTTAGCACACAGATCGTTTTGACACATTTGCAGGTGTACAGTTATGCACAGAAAATGCATGCTATGGGGGTGTGTATATATATATATATATATATATATTCCAGATTGATGGATGGACAGTAGTTTTAATGTGCATTACTAGACAGCAGTTTGATTGTACATCCTTATCATGTACAAATATAAATGTAAAAAGATAATAAGAAAGAAAGCAGTTGGGAAATTGACAGCACTTTAGTCTCAATATACTTGACACACATCAAAGATTCTAAATATTTTGTCTAGGTAATAGGTAGACATTTTCTTAAGACCATATCTCAAGGACATATTTGCTTAGAAAACTTCAAATCTACTTCCAAGACTATTACAAGACTATGTACCACAATGACCGTGCCTCCCTACCTTGGTTCATCCTGTGACAGAGCTGCAGCCGCTGTGCATGAAATGTTTGAAAAGCATGGTAATTCCTGCCAGGACCCAAGTTATAAGAAATACGTGGAGGGACTGACTGGCCCTTTTTGGGAAGGACGAGGTATAGGAGGAGGACAAGTTTTGTCTGGTGATGTAGGAGATTTTCACTTGAAGGTTGAGAAATTTGAGCATAGGCCATCAACACTGTGCACTAACATTCTTTGTGCTCCAATTATGAAAACTGAATCAGGTCCAGTGAAGAAGCACTGAGGAACCAGAAGCTAAGTGCCCTTGAACGGGAGGAGAGAGTGAAAGGGGGTGCCGGACATCAGGAACACTTCAAATGCTCTGGGTTTAAAGAAGCAGAATCAAGAAACATATCCCCTTAATGCATTTCAAAAGTGTGCTGTTATCTGCTAACCACCTGAAACAAGTGTAACTTGTTATTCCATCTGAAGTTCCTTGTAGAGATTCTCAGTCTTGGTTACTACACCATAGAATCACCTGGGGAGTTTTTGAAAATTATACTAATGCCTGGGCTTCACTTCAGAGAATTAGACTTTATCTGAATTTAGAATCACCCTAAGAGGAGGTATTTATTTTCTTTGCTCATTTTTGCCTAGTGCCCCCAGGGTAGACTAAGGCCCAAGGTGACTAGAAGAACCCAACATGTTTCCTGAGAACAAAGGGAAAACTGTAGCCAAAGAGTGTATAGTGCCTCCTGGTAGCAATTTTTCTTTATATTTTTTAATTCATTTCAGGTGACTGAGTATGACCACACCTCAGAATCTCCAGCTAGGAATACATATAAAGTTTACATAACTTGTGGCTTGCAGAAAAAAATCAGCTTAAATGAAAGAAGTCTTCTTACATAGGGTGAAGTTTAAGCTTTAAAGTCTGTTTTATTCTTTTGACTGCTAGCAGTCTGAAGCTGAAGACTGGCTCGTTCATCTTAGTAATACCAGTGCTTTGAATAATAATGCTTGGCACAGATAAGCAGTCACTGATGTTGGTGGTGTTACTGAAAGACAGATGACCTTGAGGAAGGCACTTATCATATTGAAAATAAGGTTCAACATCTGATTACCAAGTCTTTTGTTTGTCCAGTTATACTTAGTTCCAGTTTCTCGTAACAAGTTGCAGTTGAGTTGATTTTGACTCATGGTGACCGCATATGTGTCAGAGTAGAATTGTGCTCCATAAGGTTTTTGATGACTGATTTTTTGGACAGAGATCACCAGACCTTTCTTCTGAGGCACATACGGGTAATTTTTGAAAGTAGAAATTATTGAACAATATCATTAACATCACACGCAAGTAAAATTTTGCTGAAGATCATTCAAAAGCAGCTACAGAGGGCTGCCAGAAATTCAAGCTGGATTCAGAAGAGGACTTGAAACCAGGGATGTCATTGCTGATGTCAGATGTATCCTGGCTGAAAGCAGAGAATACCAGTAAGACGTTTACCTGTGTTTTATTAACTATGCAAAGGCATTTGACTGTGTGCATCATAACAAATGATGGATAATACTGGGAAGAAAGGGAATTCAAGAACACTTCCTTGCGCTCAAGAGGAACCTGTACATAGATCAAGAGGCAATCATTTGAACAGAACAATGGGATACTGCGTGGTTTAAATCAGGAAAAGTGTGTATCACGGTTGTATCCTTTCATCATACCTACTCAATCTGTATGCTGAGCAAATAATCCAAGAAGCTGGTCTATATAAAGAAGACTGAGGCATCAGGATTAGAGGAAGAGTCATTAACAACCTGCTATATGAAGATGACATAACCTTGCTTGCTGAAAGTGAAGAGGAATTGAAGCACTTACTGATGAAGATTGAAGACCATAACCTTCAGTATGGATTACACCTCAACACAGAGAAAACAAGAATCCTCACAACCATACCAATAAGCACCATCATGATAAATGGAGAAAAGATTAAAGTTGTCAAGGATTTAATTTTACTTGGATCCACAGTCAACACCCACGGAAGCAGCAGTCAAGAAATGAAACTTTGCTACTTCCGGGCAACATGGCGCTATAGGCAGAAGCACCACGCAGTCCCTCCACAGCAAAGATCAAAAAAACTAAGCCAAATAGAGAAAACGGCAATCCTGAAACCCTACGCATCAAATGAAGAGATAAAGAACTCAGCCAAGCACTGAATGGAATAAGAAACTGACAGAGAACAGAGAGCGAGCAGAAATATATGCAGAGGTCCCCTATCAGCTAACACAGCACGGATCTGCCATCTTGGACTCCTATCAGAGATCAGCGAACAGGGGGTATGAGAAAGCAGCTTCACTGAGCTTCCAGCAGGAGAAAGAACAACAGGTAACCAGCAATAACTGGAACTAATAGAAATATTCAGCATAGTAGCAGGATACAAGACTAACATACAAAACTCAGTTGGATTCCTGTACACCAACAAAGAGAACGATGAAAAGGACATTAGGCAAACAATACCATTTATAATAGCTCCTTAAAAAATAAAATACTTAGAAATAAATCTAACCAGGGCTGTAAAAGATTTATACAAAGAAAACTACAAAACACTACTGCAAGAAACCCAATGGGATCTACATAAATGGAAAAACATACCGTGCTCATGTATAGGTAGACTCTGCTGAATCTTTCTATTAGTTCCAGTAGTTTTCTCATGGAGTCTTTTGGGTTTTCTCTGTGCAGTATCATATCATCTGCAAATAGAGTTTTACTTCTTCTTTACCAATTTGGATGCTCTTTCTTTCTTTATCTAGCCTTATTGCTCTAGCTACAACCTCCAGCACAATGTTAAATGGGAGTGGTGTTAAAGTGCATCCTTGTCTTGTTCCTGTTCTCAAGGTGAATGTTTTCAGCCTCTCTCCACTAAGAATGATGTTAGCTGTTGGTTTTGTATAGATGCCCTTTATTATGCTGAAGAATTTCACTTCTATACTTATTTTACTGAGAGTTTTTATCAGGAATGGGTGTTGTACTTCACCTAATGTCTTTTCTGCATTAATTGAGATGATCATGTGATTCTTTTCTTTTATTTATGTGGTGGATTATGTTGATTGATTTTCTAATGTTGAACCATCCTTGAATACTTGGTATGAATTGTTCTTGGTTGTGGTGTATTATTTTTTTGATATGATGCTGAATTCTATTGGCTAGAATTTTGTTGAGAATTTTTGTATCTATATTCATGGGAGATATTAGTCTGTGATTTTCCTTTTTTATGATGTCTTTGCCTGATTTTGGTATCAGGGTTATGCTAGCTTCATAGAATGAATTCAGAAGTATTGCTTCCTTTTCTATGTTCTGAAATAATTTGTGTACTACTGGCATAAGCTCTTCTCTGAATGTTTGGTAAAAGTTTGGTAGAATTCTCCAGTGAAGCCATCTGTGCCAGCTTTTTTTTTTTTTTTTTTTTTTGAGGGGGTAGTTTTTTTTAATTACCTTTGCAGTCCTTTCTCTTGTTATAGTTCTGTGCAGTGTTTCACCATCATTTTGTGTTAGTTTGTGTAGGTAGTGTGTTTCTAGAAATTTGCCCATTTCCTCTAGGTTTTCAAATTTGTTGGAGTATAGTTTTCCATAATAGTCTGTAATGATCTCTTTTATTTCAGTTGGGTTTGTTGTAATGTCCCCCATTTCATTTCTTATTTGGGTTATTTGCATCCTCTCCTGTTTTAATTTTGTCAGTTTCGTCAGTGGTGTGTCACTTTTGTCAATACTTTCAGAGAACCAACTTTTGGTTTTGTTGATTCTTTCTATTGTTTTTTTGTTCTATATTTCATTTATTTCTGCTCTGATCTTTATTATTTCCTTTCCTCTGGTGACTGTGAGCTTCTTTTGCTGTTCTTTCAATGTATTTCAGTTGTGTAGCTAATGTTTTATTTTGTCCTTTCTTTATTTTTGATGTGTGCATCTTTTGGTATAAATTGACCTCTGAGCACTGCCTTTGCTGAGTCCCAAAGGTTTTGGTATGATGTGTTTTCATTATCATTTGATTCTATGAGTTTTTTAATTTCATATCTGATTTCTTCTATTACTCAGTAGTTTTTAAGCAGTGTGTTATTCAGTTTCCATGTAATTGATTTTTTTTCTTGCTCTTCCAGTTATTAATTTCTAGTTTGATAGCATTGGGGTCAGAGAAGATACTTTGTATTGTCTTAGTGTTTTGAATTTTGATGAGGGTTGCTCTGCAGCCTAAGATGTGGTCTATTCTGGAGAACATTCCATGTGCATTGGAAAAGAATGTGTACTTTGCAGCTGTTGGGTGGAGTATTCTATATATGTCTATGAGGTCAAGTTGGATGATTGTGCCCTTTAGAGATTCTGTATCTTTACTGCATTTCTTTGTAGATGTTCTGTCCTTTACCCAGCGTGATGTGTTGAAGTCTCCTACTATTATTGTGGAACTGTCAATTTCTCTTTTCAGTGCTGTTAGAGTTCGTTTTATGGATTTTGAAACCCTGTCATTGGGTGCATAGATATTTATGGTTATGTCTTGGATGGTCCGTCCATTTAATCACTGTATAGTGTCTTTTTGTCTTTTATTGTGGATATTGTTTTAAAGTCTATTTTACACAAGGTTAGTATTGACACTCCTGCTCTTTTTTTGGTAGCTGTTTGCTTGATATGTTTATTTCCATCCTTTGATTTTTTTTTAACAAATTTACATCTTTGTTTGTAAGATGTGTCTCTTGTAGACAGCATATTGAGGGATCCCATTTTTTAAAAACATGCTGTCACTCTCTGTCTCTTTATGGTTGCATTTAGGCCATTTATGTTCAGTGTACTTATTGATAAGTGTGAGTTATTGCTGTCATTTATTTTGGCATTTTGTTCTTGTATTATTTTCCTGAATTCTTCCATTTTTGTGTCTGTATTTTCCGTGAATTTGTCTACCTTTTCCATAAATTTGTCTATTTTTTCCTCATTTTTGTTTGCTTTTTTACTTCAACTCTTAGATAGCTCTGAATAGTAGAGATCTGAATTCCCTATAAGGTAGTTCCAGTGCCTTTTCTTTTACTGGAAAGTCATCTGGTGTTTTATTTTCAACATCTCTGGAACCATCCTGTCTTTTTTTTTTTTTTTTTTATTTTGATATTGTCTACTGTCTTAGGGACATTCAGTAGTTATTTTCTTCATTTATTGGTTGTAGATTTGTTTGTTTCATCCTGCTTTTTTGTTTTATTTGGTTATGTCTGAGCAGACAGGCTGTGCATCCTTTGTTGTTTGCTCATCTGTAAGCATGATACTTTTCACTTCCTTGTCCAATGGGCAGGGCCAGTCATTCAGCTATGGTGCAGCAGTGCAGGTCCACCTGAAAGGAAGGGGCTTGGATTTGTTGTTTGTGGCACATACTAGGGCCTACAGGGTGGGCTGGGAGTCTGTGCAAGGCAGGTTCTGGTAGGTTGTACCTGCGTTGCTTCGGGGTGTGACGTTCGGCACACGGTGCCGGTAAGCAGTGAGGAGGGAGGAGGCTGTGATGTGTGGAGCTAAGATGGGTACTGTAAAGAAGAGAGAGGAGAGAGAAACAGGAGCCAAAACAAAACAAACAAACAAAAGTGCTGAGGGAGCTTACCATTGGGACCCATGGGCTCAGAGGGGTCATGTGTCCCTAGCTCAGAAGACATGGGTTCAACTGGAGAGAGGGAACCTATTGGGTCTGTGCAGTGCATGACCGCATCGGCACCATCCTGCAGCCAGGCTTCATGTGGGCCCAGATACCTCAGGAACTGAGTAGGCAATGGCCACAGCCCTGCCCTCTTAGGTTGTGGCAGCCAGACATGGAGAACTCCACTGAAGCCTCTGCCTGTCTCCAATGTGATACACCCTGGCACAGATCCCTTACAAGGAACTCCACAGCTCTCAGGCTGGACCACGAACTGCCCCAAAGCAGATGAACAATTCTAATTGTTCATTTTCCGAGCGCTGGTGGCACAGTGGTTAAGAGCTTGGCTGCTAACCAAAAGGATGAAATTTTGAATCTACCAGCTGCTCTTGGGAAACACTATGAGACAGTTCTACTTTGTCCTATAGGGTCACTATGAGTCAGAATCCACTTGAAGGCAATGGGTTTATACTCAACTCAATCTGTGACTTCTTGTTCATAGCTTATAACTTTATCATACAAATATAATCAAAAGTAACATTTTGACTATTGAATGAGGGTGAATGAGGCAGAAACTCACTCCTGGAAATGCCAAGCAACATTGGGGTATATGCATTGGTGCACTATGCCAGAACTTTTTTATATAATTTTGTCCTTTCCAAGGGTTATATGTGCATTTCTGGAGCCCTGATGACACAGTGGTTAAGAGCTCAGCTGCAAACCAAAAAGTCAATGGTTCAAATCCACCAGCTACTCTTTTGAAACCCTATGGAGCGGTTCTACTCTGTCCTATAGGGTCATTATGATTCAGAATCCACTCGAAGGCAATATGTTTGGTTTGTTTGATTTGGATATGTGTGTTTGTGTATTATTTACGTGGGTGAACTACTTTTGAAAAATTATGGTGCTTGCACGTGTCCATCCATGTGCAGTGTATAGTTTCCAACCAGCCCATCAACAAACCTTTCTTGAGCCCCTACCATGCAAGTAACACAGTTCCAGACATGTTTAATATTCCCCTAGGTCAGGACTAAGGGGAACTACATTAATTGCTATAGCTTCCTCCTAAGAGGACATTGCTCATAAATTTAATAGTGATAATTGTACACCAGAGAGTCTTGTTTCAGTTACATCACATCTCTTCATGATAAATAAGGAGAGCTTTAAAAGGGCCTCACATACACTATGGAAATGTGGAGAAGTCCCCCTTGTGCACAAATATAAGTATATTTCTATAGATATCACTTTACAGTTTCTGACAAAGGAATCTTAAAGAATAGAAGATAGCATGGGATCAGAACTCTGAGCAACAGTACACAGTGAGCAAATTATCTACTTGCATTGATTCCCATCAGCTGTTACCAGACAAATTTGCTTTTAAGTTACACCTGTAAAGACCTTGGTATGTTTGGAGCAAAATTAATTAAACACATAGTTTAACTCTATAAATATTTGCAGTTTGCAAATGAAAGGAAGCATTCCAATGTGGGAGATGAAGTTAGCTGTTCAAGACAAAATTTTATTAATTATGATCATAATTTAAGAGCTAAAAGTGAACATGGTCCCTGATTGTTGTGGTTATTAGTTGCTGTGGAGTTGGATCTGACTCATGGTGAGCTTATGTATAACAGAAGAAAATGTTTGTTGCCTGGTTGTGTGCCATCTTCATGATCTTTGTTATGTTCGCTCTATCATGTCAATCTGAGGTAGATGTTTCCTGATTAGTCTCTATTAATTCTAGAAGTGTCCGGTCTACCGCCTCTTAATCTAAATAGAGAGAGCACTGTTCAATTATCCTAAAAACTGCATAGCTCTATCCCACTGTGTCAGTCATTGATATCCCCCTAACACCTCAAAATTAAATAGTGCTGCTTGTGTTGTCTGGAGTGAAGGAATATATTAAAACATTTTATTAGTGTGTGTATCCACAATTTCAGAGATCCCAAAAATAATTCTATATAAAATTGAGATTGCAGATATCCTAGATTTTAGGCAGTGATTGTGTCTGTCTTTGTCTCTGTGTGTTGATGTGTGTGCATGTGTTCGCACTTACAGGTACTGTTCCTGGTACCTCATGTTGTTTAGGGAAAATCAGCATGATATATTTAATAATGTTTTCAGCTCAACTGACATATACAGCTATGATAACAAGTTCACTGCTGCCATTGAACATTGTGAAGGGGAAGTGGCCCAGAAGTCAGGGAGTGGTGGGTCAGGCATTTAAAGTCTTTGTCTAAGGAACCTGGTACAGTGCCTCAGTTTTTACTCCATGAAAGTGATAGTTTCCTAGTTTCTGCTGAATTTACAGTCAAAAATGGTCCAACAAGGTCAACTGTCACAGGATGAATGACTGAGAAGCTTGGAGTCACACTGTTTGGTTCTGTCTTCTCTGATGGAAGAGACAGAAGGACAAAGATGACTTCAATCTCTGGCCCATTGATTTTCTTAGATGGATGGGCAGACACACGGAGGGAGGAATGAGTGATCTTGTGAGCCTTTTTCTTGGAAAAAAAACTGTGGAGTTTGGGAAAAGCAGACTGTCCCTCTAAGTGGCCAATAACCTCAGCAATTATCTCTTTTGGTTAATGAAAAAGTGGCCAAACAAGGTTCTCTGAAGCTCAATGGAAGAGTTTCTCACGTGTGTGGGAATGTATAGACATGGTGCCTCAGGGGTGTGCAAATTTCCACTGGTATGATAATGGTACACACACACACTAGCTGCTGTGGAGTCAACCCCATGTATCTCAGAGTAAAGCTGTGCTCCATAGGGTTTACAGTGGCTGATGTTTTATAAGTAGATTGCCAGATCTTTCTTCAAGGTGCCTTGGGGTGTAACTTCCAACCTTTCAGTTAGCAGACGTGTAGTAACTGTTTATACCACCCAGAGATGCTATGTCAATTTTAGCTAATGTTTATTGTGGGCCTATTTTGTGCCAGGCTGGGTCCTGAGCCTTACATATATATATCCTCTCACTTAGTCCTCATAGCACCTCTATAAGGTACGTACTGTTATGGCTCCCTTTTTAGAGACGTAAAACTTAGGCCCAGAAAGGTTAAATTGCTTATTCAAGGTCATACAGCGGCTAAGGGGCAAAGCCAGGATCTGATGCAATTCTGACACACATGGCAGATGACATTCATATGAGGAACAAAGCTCCAGGGGTGTGTCGGTCATTGATATCCCCCTAACACCTCAAAATTAAATAGTGTTACTTGCGTTGTCTGGAGTGAAGGAATATATTAAAACATTTCATTAGTGTGTGTATCCACAATTTCGAAGATCCCAAAAATAATTCTATATAAAAAAGAAATAAGCATTACTCATTCAATTAAAAGGAGTAAAACCCTACAAAATCCTGCCACTCCATAATGCAAATTTGAATAAAACACAATTGACAATGGGCTCCTTTCCTCCAAGACAGACCCACACCAGTCATTTCATGATGCTGACAATAAAGTAATCTGTGTTTTACACAGCAAGGAACCCTGCTAATGGCATTATACATTGTATAAATTTTCTTAATGTTTTGATTAGCAATATTACCTGTACTCAATGGCTAATATTAATAAGGCTAATGAAAGTGTTTTATTGAATATTAAACTAAATATGTCTTTTTTGATTATGAAATCTTCATATATGGTATAATTTTAAAATGCATTATTAGCATGAGTAATAAAATAATTACCAATTTATTTGCCTCATTTCTTTGTCTTTATTTAGTTATTATTAACCTGAGTCTTCTTATAAGGAATTTTCACAGTATACATAGTTTTTGCATCCTGTAAATGTAGAAGTGTATGTGCTATCTGCAGTTTTTTCCGCTACCCTTGGCCTTCTCTTTAATGCAAATGCATCAGTGAGTACAATGATTTTTTTTTAAAATGCCAACATGACTGTAAAATCACATCTTGCCACAGAAAGACTAGTCTCTCCTTTTAAACATCACAGTGTAGGTGCATTGAAGTGATATTGTCATAGGATGACCTTGCATCTGACCTAATTATAAGAAAATATAAATTATTTGCAAGATTCTTTCCTGTGTTATTACTCACAAAGCACATTACTTGCACAACTTATTTTTCTAATGCTATTGTAAATGATATCTTTTCTAAATTGTGTTGCAGGAATATAGAACACAACTGATGTTTGTAAACTGATTTTTGTGCTAAGCTAATCAGTTTCATTCTCTTGTCATAGCTTTGGATTTCTTATGCATGCAGTCATGTCATTTGTAAGTTATGAGAAGTTTCCTCTTTTCGAATTTATATACCTCATGAGTGAAATAAAGTTCCCCAGGTACTTCCTCAGCTTCTGGAGATGCAGCAGGGAATTAGACACTCAATGTCCCTGCCTGTGGTGAGCTTACATTCGAGTGGGTACTCTCGTAAGAGAGATGCCTGCAGATGCTGTGTTAGAGAGCTGCTACTTAGATTGGAGTTCAGGGAAGACCTCTCTGAGGAGGTGACATTTAAGTTGGCGTCTGAGGATCAACAAGGAGTGGGCCATGCTAAGGTGAGCGGGAAGGGCATTCACTACAGAGAGAATAAACTGGGAATACATTCTGAGTGTTCCACAGACAGAAAGAAGTCCTGTGTGGTAGGAGTGTAGTGGGCAAGGGGCAAGTGAGATGCCAGGACATCAGATAAGCTGGCAGGGGCCTTGTCTTAGTTATCTAGTGCTGCTATAACAGAAAAACCACAAGTGGATGGTTTTAACAAAGAGAAGTTTATTTCCTTACAGTAAAGTAGGCTAAAAGTCCAAATTCAGGGCATCAGCTCCAGGAAGGCTTTCTCTCTCCGTCGGCCTTCTTCTCATCAGTGTTCCCCCAGACTAAGAGCTTCTCCGCCCAGGGACCCGAGGTCCAAAGGACACACTCTGCTCCTGGCACTGCTTTCCTGGTGGTATGAGGTCTCCCTGTCTCTCTGCTCACTTCTCTATTTTATATATAAAGAGATTGCCTTAGGACACAATCCAATCTTATAGATTGAGTCCTGCCTTACTAACACAACTGCCACCCATCTTCCCTCATTAACCTCATAGAGGCAGGATTTACAACATATAGGAAAATCACACAATACCAGGAATCATGGCCCCCCCAAATTGATATGTACATTTTTGGGGGGACACAATTCAATCCATGACAGATATCTTCTCATCTTTCATGATATCAGGGAAGTTTTCTGCCAACAAATCTTCAACAATTCTCTCTGT
>NW_004444083.1:5353412-5361368 GCF_000243295.1 Trichechus manatus latirostris | reverse complement strand
ATGACAGGCCTGATGACTTCATGATTTATTAGTCAGAGTGAAGAATTGGCTTTTATTCATAGTGTTCATGAGGGACCAATTGGATGGCTTTCTGCAAAGGGGTGACACAATCAGATTTGCAATAAACATTTGCACAGGTTAATAAACAAGATATTTTCAAGCCGACACGAGTTCATTAGTAAATAAACTAAATAAATGAGATACTTTCAGAGTATTACCCAAAGCCAGCCTGTTAATATAATACTCCCACAACATCTTGCATTTATCTGTTTCTTACCCTATTTTTACACTTCCACACTTAGCTCGCTTTCTCAGATCTCTGCTTCTTTTACAGATATAAACTTTTCACACACAGAGTTCCTTCCTTCTGCCCTTTCTCTTCAATGACATTTTGTGTGAAGGTACATATTTTTAAATAATGGTTATAGCCATAAAATTCTGTCATCAATTTTTATGATATCTATGAGATTTTTATTTAACTACTTAATTGTGGAATTTTTTAAATTCTCTTGCACTGTTAGCTACATTGCACTTAGCTAATCTATGCAGAAGGGGAAGGAGGGAAGATGGGTGTGGTCACGGGGGGCTAAGGTAGATAATTCCAGGACAGCAGAGAGCGTGGTTCTGAGACTACCTTCATGCATTTGGAGAAAGAGAAAGGCCAGGAGCATGAGGGGCAAGAAAAGTAGCTTAAAAAGAGATTTTACAGACAAGCAGATGCCAGAGCATGAAGGTCCCAGTAAGTCATGGAAAGGATTTGGATGTCATTTCAGGAGAAAATGGACTTGTTGGGAGGGTAGGGATAGAAAAGGCCACATATTATTCTTTGTGGAGATGAAAATTAAACAGTACCATTAATTAAATTACAAATATTTTTAGCTGTCACTGAGTTGGCCCCTGACTCATAGTGACCCCAAGCAAAACAGAAGGAAACACTCCATTGTCCTGCACCATTCTCATGATAGGTCGTGGATCTGACTGTTGTCATCCACAGTGTTTCCATTGGTTAATGTCTGTAAGTAGATTTCTAGGCCTTTCTTTTTAGTCTCTCTTAGTCTGGAATCTTCTCTAAAATCTATTCAACATCATAGTAATACTCAATTCTCCACTGAGAGATGGAGGTGGCTGCACATGATGTACATTGACTTGGAGACAAACCCCCATCTCTCTGCTTGGAAAGCAAGAATTCTACCAATTTGTCACCACTGTCCCAAAAGGAAAAAGTACACAAGAGAAAACTTTCATCTAGTCTAAAAAAATAAAAAACAAAATTAAAAATGAATTTTTTTTTTTTTAATCTATTCTGGTATTTATTCAACTAAAAAAAAAACAAATTGCCATCAAGTCGATTCAGGCTCATAGAAACCCTATAGGAAAAAGTAGATCTGCCCTATATGGTTTCCATGGAGTGGCATGTGGATTCGAATTGCCTACCTTTTGGTTAGCAGTTGAGCTCGTAACCAATGCATCACAGGTGCTACTCCTATTAAACAGTATTAAAGATAACAGTGTTAAGGCTTATACTCAGTGGAGATTTGCAATGCCAGCTCTCCCAACCAAGCGCATACTGGAAGAAAGGAGTGAGCAAGCTCAGGAAGAAACTGGAAGATATTAAGACACCTACATATGGAGCAGTGGACCAAAGGGTTGGGGTGCGGAGGAAGGGCCTGGTAACCTCAAATCAAATCCTTAAGGAGGCACAGCCAATATAACTCAGATGTGAAGACTACTGTTTCATGAATTCTTTAAAACTCAGCTTTATTTTTGAATTTTTATGTACAATAAAATTTTTCAATTTTAAATGTATAGTTCAATGAGTTTTGATAGACGCCTTGTTACATAACCACCACAATAATCAAGATCTAGAATATCTATTACCCCTAAAATTTCCCTTATATCACCCTTAACACTTAATAGTGTTTTCTAACACTGGACAAGAAATATTCTTTGCTAAGCATGGGAATAGTAAAGGCAAGGGGGGAGGGATACTGGGACATTCTGTTTTTAACCGTTATAAAATCAAATAGGCCTTATTCAGATATTCTTAGCAATAGTGTAAGGAATTAAAGAATAACTGTGGATCTCATCATTATTTGTTTTCTAATATTAGTATTAAAAACACAGCTATTACATTTCTGGAAAGAAAAATTACCTAATCAAATGGTTGAAAAAGTTGGAACTTTTTGTTTGAATTTTATCTTTAAATAGATACATAAACTAGAGGGTTTTGGTGGGAAGAACTAAAAGCCTTGGACAAGAAACTTTCGTGTGCCCAGTTCTCAAATGCCTACTTCCAGCTTCTGTGAGTCTATGAGCCTGTGTGGAAACAGGATCAGAAAGATGCAAAGTATTTACTGCTCCATGATACAATTCAAATAATAAAAGGGTCAGGGTTCCTTAAGGAGAAATAATTTATTGATGCCTTTAATTCATATATCTGTCTGCAGGGATCCACAATCAACAAACATGGAAGCAGCAGTCAAGAAATCCAACGATGTATTGCGTTGGGCAAATCTGCTGCAAAAGAACTCTAATGTGTTGAAAATCAAACCTGTAATTTTGAGGACTAAGGTGTGCCTGACCCAAGCCATGATATTTTCAGTCAGCTCATATACACACATGAAAACTGGACAATGAATAAGGAAGACTGGAGAAGAATTGATGCCTTTGAATTATTGTTTTGGCAAAGAATATTGACTATATATCATGGAATACCAGAACTCACAAGTCTGTCTTGGAATTAATAAAGCCAAAGTGTTCCTTGGAAGTTAGGATGGCGAAACTTCATCTCACATACTTTGCACATGTTATCCGGAGGGACCAGTCCCTGGAGAATGACCTTATGCTTGGTAGGGAAGAGGGGTAGTGAAAAAGAGGAAGACCCTCGACAAGATGGATTGATACAGTGGTTGCAACAATGGGCTCAAACATAGCAAAGATTGTGAGGATGGCTCAGAACTGGGCAGTGTTTCCTTCTGTTATGCACAGGGCCACTATGAATCAGAACTGACTTGATGGCAGCTAACAACAACAACAACAACTGCAGGGAGGTCTTTATGTCCAGTTATATTTCTAGGAGATCTAGATTAAGTGGCAAAAGAGCAGGTCTGAAACTTGGAATATAAGCACTACTCTTCCATATAATTAAAATAATAGGGAACACATAAAACATAAGGCACAGGTAGAATGCTCCTTAGAAGTCATGGAGGATGACTAGATTTTGTCATGCTTACTTTGGACATCATCAGGAAACACCAGTAGCTAGAAAAGGACATCATGTTTGGTAAAGTTGAGGGTCAGTGAAAATAAGTGAAATCCTCCATGAGATGGTATGACATGTGACAGCAACAATGAATCCAAACATAGCAAAGATTATGAGAATGGTGCAGGATTAGGCAATGTTTCATTCTGTTATACCTAAGGTCACCATAAGTTAATGCTTCAGACCCATCCAAGCTGGTGGTGTTAATTATTCTTTGGGTGCTAGGAATGTAAGAATGCCATTGAGAACTCAAAACACCAACCTAACATCCCATCTTTATGGAAATACTTGCATCATTTAAAACCCTCCAGTTCCATACTGACATAGACACATGTTTAGGTAAAGAACTCCCAGACCATTCCTCCTATGCCTTTCTCTTTTCTCTCACTTTCCTGTGCTGATATTGCGTTCATATTTCTACTACAAGATATTCCAAGGAAGAAAAGCCATGGGAACTCCTTATCTCTCCAGGAGGTCAGCAGGGTTTGGGCACCTTAGAACATGGTTATGGCAGTGGTGACACTGAAAAAGAGGTGATGATGGTGGTGGTGATTAACATTAGGATGAGAGATCAATAGCAGCACCAGTTCAACAAAGTAGAGGGACCAGGAGACTGAAACTGTGACCAGATGTTCAAATGCTTGGGTTTCTGCACAGAGATGTCACATCAGTTAGAATCTGGACTTTCATCCCGTCATTCTACATATGTGGTCTTGGAGTCCTACCAGAAGACCCTACAATAGGTGAGAAAGCAAAAACAAGGAAATCATTCAATACAGGATGAGTTTCTCAACATTTCCCACTCTTCGCCTTGTCTCCTGCCTTTGGTGGTTCTTGTAGCCCTGGGGACCACTAGCCCAGGGTCTCTGCCCAAGCAGGTGGGGTGAAAAGGCACTAGTAGACATCTTTTCCCCTCCTGTATTTGACCTTTTTTACTTAACTGTCCCTGTAGTCTCAGAAAGTGGGGAAGATGGTAAAATCTACATTTCTAGGTAGAGATACCATCATGTAGCTCCAGGGGCCGAGATCCAGTACTGATCTCTGTCAGTCTTGCTCTAGGGTATGGAGCAATTGCAGTAGAAATAGCCCAAACTGTGGAAACTGCTTCTTACAAGATGACCATGGCCCGAGCCCTTGGGTGGCTGCTGCTGCTGCTCTTCTGTTCCTCTGCTCAGAGTTTTCTCCGGAGACGGACTCGGGGTGGCACATCGACGAAAGAGATGCATCCTACAGATGACTTGTTCTGGCAAAAGTTTGACCATTTTAGCAAAAAGAGTTCACAGTTATGGCGACAGGTAAAAACTAATGACCAGGGCAAGTGACAACACGTGGGGGATGGTGTCAGCTTGAGGTCTTATGGAGGGTGCTGTAGAAGTCTAGGAGGTGTAGAAGAGATGGGGAAGGTTTTCAGTCCCAGGGTAATGCAAACAGTTAAGTGCCCAACTACTAACATGAAAGTTAGTGGTTCAAACCCAGCTAGAGGTACCTCAGAATAAATACCTGGTGAGCTGCTTCTGGAAGTTCACAGCCTTGTAACCTCTATGGAGCACAATTCTTCTCTGACACTCCTGGGCTTAGGATGATTCAGAATTGACTTGATGGCAATCGGTTTTGTTTTTTGGTTTTAGGACATTTCACTGAGCTAACACCATTATTCGCTGAACCATTTAGTTTTAAAGAATATTTTTAGTTATTATTATAGTTTACTTTTCAGATTGCATAAATGTTCTATGAATTGGTTGCTGGATGTATAGAATTTATCAGTTTTTTTTTTTTTTTTTTTCTTTTGAGAGAGCAGGGGAGAAAGTCTACCTCATAATTGTGAGTTCTTTCATGTAGAGATACAAAATGCCTAATGTGCTTTTTATTTTTATTTTTTCTAATTCTTATTGTGGTAGATATTGTTGATGCCCAATGCCTAGATCTCTTAATTCATATTGGAGTTTGAAAAATTATAATACTAATTTTTTATTTTTCATTTGTTAGCTAGAATATGTGTAGAAAAGAAATTCCCATTATCTATTATTTGGTTATGTAGTGACATAATTTGTATTGGAAAGACAGTATGAATGCTTGACTCGTTCTCTTTATGTACCATATTTTTAAAGGACATTAAGGATTATAGATTTAGAAAACTACATAATCATTCATTTTAGTTACCTCATATTACTTAGCAGTCTCAAAATAATAATACCAACACTCCCACCAGTAATATAATTACTAAAAGATTTAAAAAATTAACTTTGCAGTCTATTTATCCACAAGATTGATTCTACTTGAGATGTACAATTAAATTACTGACTTTTAAGTCACTCAGAATTATTCCTTTCTGTGTGGTTGTGTGTTAATCAGATAACTATTTATGTCTATTTGTTACATTATTTTTAAAATTTGTTTTGTAAAATTTAATTTTGTTTTATAATTATATGTTTATATGGTTCCAAAGTCAAACTGACAAAACAAGCTATTTCAGTAAACTCTATTTTGACTGGTTGTATGGAGGAAGACTCATTAACAACATGCAGATGGCACAAACTTGCTTACTGAAAGCAAAGAGGACTTCAAGCACTTACTGATGAAGATCAAAGACTACAGTCTTCTGTATGGATAACACCTCAACATAAAGAAAACAAAAATCCTTCCAAGTTGACCAATAAGCAGCAGAGAAAAGATTGAAGTCGCAAAGGATTTCATTTTACTAGGATTCACAATCAACACCCATGAAAGCAGTCAAGAAATCAAAGGGCATATTGCATAGGGCAAATATGCTGCAAAAGACCTCAAAAGTGTTAAAAAGCAAAGGTAACACTTTAAAGACTAAGGTGCACTTGACTCAAGATTTGGTGTTTTCAATCGCCTCATATGCATGCAAAAGCTGGTTAATAAATAAGGAAGACCGAAGAAGAATTGATGCATCTGAATTATGATGTTTGCGAAGAATATTGAATATACCACGGACAGCCAGAAGAATGAATAAATCTGTCTTGGAGAAATAGAGCCAGAATACTCCTTACAAACAAGGATGGGGAGACTTCATCCCAGGTGCTTTGGACATGTTATCAGAAGAGGCCACTCTCTAGAGAAGGACATCCTGCTTGTTAAAGTAGAGGGTCATCGAAAAAGAAGACAACCCTCAATGAGATGGATTGACAAAGTGGCTGCAACAATGGGCTCAAACATAGCAAAGATTATGAGGATGACACAGGAACAGGCAGTATTTTGTTGTCTAGTACATGGGGTTGCTAGGAGTCAGAACCAACTGGATGGTACCTAACAACACCAAAAAAAAAAAACATGATTATTCTTACTGCTTCTCTTTACGGTTTTATAAAAGATGAAGTCCTTCTTCCCTTTGCACTATAACTTTCCACCTTTGCTCCTTTCCTTTCCTATTTTTGTTAGTGTTATTATAGTCATAGCTTTCTTTTTTTTTTTTTTTTGTCAATTTATTTTGTGTATTTTGTTGTGGTTCGGAGTAGACACAGTCAAACATACTCTCTAGTTCAACAGTTTCTACATGTACAATTTAGTGATATTGATTCCATTCTTAGAGTTGTACAACCATATTCACCCTCCTTTTCTGATTTGTTCCTCCTCTGTTAACATAAATTCACAGACCCCTAACATTCCTGTCTCATCTTTCGAGTTTCTTTTGTCAATTTGATCCAACGTACATAGACCTTAAAAGAGTCTAACACTCAAGGCAGACATACTTTACTAATAAAGCTAAATCATTATTTGGTTTTAAAAAGACTTTAGGGGATATTTTTGGTTTGAAGTTTTAAGATTATCTCATACATAGCAGGTAGGAGTGAAAAATAGTACAGCCTTTTTAGAGTGACTTTATCAATATTTATAAAATTATACCCTCTTTCAGGAATCTGCCTTGAGGATCCACTAACAAAACTATGAAAAGATACATGCACAAACTATTCATTGCAGCAACATTTACAATAAGAACAGCTCTCAAATAAATCAAATATTCATCAATAGAATACTAGTTTAATGATTAAGGTATATCCACACTTGAAAATAAATTGTAGTTGTAAAAGAGAATGAGGAACATTTCAGCATCTTAATATACTGTTATGTAATGATCTCAAAGATATGATGTTGTGTGACATGCAGAATGGCACCCTAAGAAATGGCAGAAAAGTTATATATGTGTGTGTGTGTGTGTGTGTGTGTGTGTGTAAAAGAAAATAATGAAAGAATAAATAAAAAATTAGTAAAAATGGTTACATATAATGAGAAGGAGGTAAAAGCTTTAGGAAATAAAATGATCTTAGTCTGTTCTGAATATACTTTCCTTTGCAGGTTTAGATTTGGAACCATGTACATATTTCCAATAAGACAATTAAAATTGAAAATAAAATGAAAACAAGGAGCTAATTTTTTATTATGTTTGTAGCTTAACTAGAGAGAATTATCTTAAGTGAATAGACAGCTCAGTACTTTGACTTCATATCTCTTTTTTTTATTTTATTTTTTTTAAATTATACTTCAGGTGAAGGCTTTCAGAACAAATAGTTTCTCATGAAACAGTAGTACATATATTGTTTTATGACATGGGTTAACAACCCCACAACATGTCAACCCTGTCCCCTCTCAACTTTTTTTTTTTTTTTGGTGAAAATATACATGGGCAAAGATACTCCATTTCAAAAATTTCTACATGCACAGTTCAGTGACAT
>NW_004444083.1:5321792-5347578 GCF_000243295.1 Trichechus manatus latirostris | reverse complement strand
TTTGGCTATGTCTGAGCAGGTGG
The DNA here is from genome assembly GCF_000243295.1 of Trichechus manatus latirostris. NCBI lineage: Eukaryota > Metazoa > Chordata > Mammalia > Sirenia > Trichechidae > Trichechus > Trichechus manatus. Next base: position 5,347,555 of record NW_004444083.1, on the reverse strand, counting down.
GCTGTGTATTCTTTGTTGTTTGCTCAGCTGTGGGCACAATACTTTTCACCTCCTTCTCCAATTGGAAGGGTTAGTCCCTCAGATATGGTATGGCAGGGCAGGTCTAGCTGAAGAGAAGTTACAGGGATGGGTTGTTTGTGGCACTTACTACAACCACCAGGGTGCGTCGATAATCAGGGCAGGGCAGGTTCCAGTAGGCTGTGTCTGTGCTGCTTGGTGGTGTGATGTTAAGTGCAGGGTGCAAGTATGCAGAATGTAGTGGGGAGATTGTTATGTGTGGAGCTAAGATGGATATGGGAGAGAGGAGAGAGGAACAGGAGCCAAAAAAATACAAAGAAACAAAAAAGAATGCTAGGGGAGCTTGCTGTTGGAGTGGAGAGATGAGAGACTATGAAATGTAGAAAAACAAAAAGGGGAACTGGAAGAAAAAGAAAATAAAAGAAAAGAATGAATAAAGAAAAATCAGAAAGGGAAAAGAACAGCAAAGTTCCCAGGGATCCCACCGGTGTGGCTATGAGGTCTGAGGAAGTTGTTCTCAGGTGTTGCAGTATAGCCTGGCTAGAAGGTGTAGAGGTATACACTGCCAGGTATTCAGGGAACAGAAAGAGAAGGAAGATATAGAGAGATGAGAAACTGAGTAATGAAGAAAGACAAAAAGGGAAACAAAGGGAAAAGAAAACAAAACAAATTAAAAAAAAAAGAATAAGAAAAGCCCCTAAAAAAACAGGAAAAAAAATACAAAACCAGCAAAAAGAAATGCCCTCAGGGATCCCTCTGCACGTCTGTGCAAGCCGAGGGGGAGGTTCCAAGCCATGCAGCACCGCCTGGCCAGAATGGGCTCCCAACTCAAGAAAAGGAAAAGAAAACAAACAAACAATTTAAAACAAACAAATGATCAAAAGCCCAGGGATCCCACCAGAGCAGCAGCCCAGACCGGGAAGCAGCTCCACACTCAAACGGAGCTCCACAGCCCCTCAGGAAGAAGCAAAGTTGGTGCACAGAACCAGGTATTTGAGCAAAAGGAGAGGGAGGTAGTGAGAGGAAAGGAAGAAATCAAAAGAAGCAGAAAAAAGCAACTCTACCAGCAAACAAATGGCACTCAGAGAGCCAGCTGGTTCGGGTGGGTGGAATCCAAGCAGCTGGTGCTTCCTGGACAAGAGATTGTGGCCGGGGAAGTAGAGGAGGCCGAGTGGGGGTGAAGAAGGGTGGGGGGTGGGAAAGCATATATCACAAATTACCGGTTGTTTTGTCTCCTGCTGCAAGCTCCGTGAAGCTGCTTTCTCATAACCCCTGTTTGCTGGTCTCCGATAGGAGTCCAAGATGGCAGATCTGTGCTGCGTTAGCTGATATGGGACCCCTGCATGAATCTTTCTTCGCTCTCCGTTCTCTGTCAGTTTTCTCACTCCATCTGGTGCTTGGCTGGGTTCTTCATCTCTTCATTTGATGTTTTAGGGTTTCAGAATTGTTGTTTTCTCTGTTCGGCTTAGTTTTTTGGATGTTTGCTGTGGAGGGACGGCATGGTGCTTCTACCTAGAGCGTCATTTTTCCGGAAGTCCTCTGACTTTATATCGCTTGTAGGATAAATTCTAAGTATACATACACAGACAATCATTTGTAAAGAAATCAGTTTTCAATAATCATAAAATGATTCTTTTTTTTTAAATTGTGTTTTAGGTGAAAGTTTACAGAGAAAATTAGTTTCTCATTCAAAAATTTATGCACAAGTTGTATTGTGACATTGAATTCAATTCTCGCAACGTGTCAACACTCTCCCCATTTCTACCCCGGGTTCCCTTTCTAACTCAGAACTGAAGCCACCCATATTATCTCAATATTGTTGTTGTTTCTGCATGTCATCGTGTTGATTCCAACTCATAACAACCATATACGACAGAGTAGAACTGCCACTCAGTGTTTCCTAGACTGTAATATTTATGGGAAGGAGCCCGGGTAGTGCGATGGTTAAGGGCTAAGCTGCTAACCGAAAGGTCAGTGGTTGAATCCAGCAGGCACTCTGTGGGAAAAAACATGTGGCAGTTGGCTTCCATTTATTCCCAGGGGCAGTTGGTAGGTTTGAATCATAGACCATTCAGTTAGTGGCCTAGCACTTAACCATTGCAACACCGAGGTTCCTTTTAATATTGCTATTGTCATGCTAGTGCGTGTATTACTTTACATTATTTGCATAAAGCAAATAAATAATTATGTTAATGTTAGGAACCCAAACTTTCAGAGTATAAGAAAATAGTTACAATTATAAAATCAAACAAGAATGTGACATTCTAATTTTGAATTTGAAGTATTAGCATGAAATGTAAAGAAACAGGAGTGATGGCTGCGCATTGTGAGTGCAATTTACACCACTGGATTATACACTTAAAAATGGTTGAAATGGCCTATTTAGTGTTGGGTCTATTTTACCACCAAAATCAAAAAACAAATCTGTCCGGTGTGTAGGCTCAGTGACTTGAACAATGTCACTGATTTAGATGGCATCTCAGGACCGTAACTAGAATCTGACAAATTAAATTATGCTGCCACCCAATTATCAGAAACCACAAATTGCAAGGCCTACTGAGTTAGTGACTTACAAGAATATTTTTACTTACACAGAGATATTTCATTAATGATGCCTTCTACAAACCTGGAGGGCCAGTATTTCTGATGATCGGAGGGTCGGGGATGGCCAGTAGAAACTGCATGTCAAGGAATTTTACCTGGATTACATATGCTGAGAGACTGGGCGCCCTCTGCTTAGTTCTGGAACACAGATTTTACGGACACAGCCAACCAACAGGGTAAGTCTAAGTTTTTTCCTTTTTGTGGCTGTTCTTGTTGCTGTTGCTATTCTCCCCTCTTTATAATTTAGTCGACGTTAACCCTAAATACATTCCTCTTTCAGGAAGCTGAATATTTGAAAACTCAAATGAAAAGAAAGAAAAACCATAGGTAGAGGTTGGGGTTAGCAGTGATGTTCTCGATGAAAAGATTCGTAGGATATTTCCTTTGAATAAAATGTATTCCTCATGTACTATAATTTCATGTTGAAACTTTGCATTTTTCTGAACATGCTTATGCAAAATGGCATACCTACTAATTGTTTTCTACTCCAAAGGAATTTTGTACCATGAAAATTACTCTCCGCATGGAAAAGGGGTTAGCATTTTGTTAAAACAACTCATCAAAAGTAACTGGATGTTATATTAAATTTCAGCCTGCAACGGCAGAACAAGAAGCAAGAACATGAGACCTATTTTTGCCATAATAGCTTATTCTTACCACCTTCTATTTTTTCCCCAGTAGAAAGATATATTTTTAGCTTTACCCATTGCCTTCCTGACGATTCCGACTCGTAGTGACCCTGTAGGATAGAGTAGAACTACCCCATAGGGTTTCCAAGGAGCAGCTGGCAGATTCAAACTGCCTGCTTTTTGGTTAACAGACGAGCTCTTAACCACTGTGCCACCAGGGCCCCATTTTTAGCTTACTTGCTTAAAATTATAAAGTATTCATTATATGAAGTCAAGCAAATAGAATGGAGTTTAAAAAGTGCCTGTGATTGTTGTGAAAAATCCAATTTGATGTCAAAATCTTTTATTCTCATTAAAATAAGAAGTAAGGATTGCTTCCTACAACTCTGAGAATGTGATTAGTGTCAGTGAAGTGATACCTTTATCACACGAATCATAATTCTTGACACCTTTTATCATGACAGATTAATAATTAATGAAGTTTTCACCAGCTTCTTGCTAATAGTGACTCCACAAATGTGATGTTTGAATTGCATGTCACTTACCTTTTGGTACTGAGGTGACACTCCAGTGATTCCATCAGTTCTACATTTCTTCATTAGAAACTGATTTGTGTGTGTGTGTGTGTGTGTGTGTGTGTGTGTGTGTTAATGATGCTATGACAGTCTATAAATAGTTTTAAGTCTAGGTTTTCTTTATTAATCTCTCTAAGGAAGTAAACTTCTGTTCAAGAATGGAATAACTAACTTGTGTTACAGCAAATAACTTGTTTGCTATCCAAATTAACTTTATGTGGTACATCTCAGTAAGAGAATGTTAGAAAGAACCTAAAGCAGAGTTTGGAATTTGACTGAGCAATTTGGGGGAGAGTCTAAGGATCTGATAATTTGCTCTTAGAAAGTGGGTTGAATTCTGTGATTGGGCATTTCAATAAATCTTATTGACAAGTTTCCAGTAACATCCCATTGGCTTGATCTTAATCAGTAAGTCTACATCTGGCTAAAAGGGTGGCTAGGATGTGTAGTGTTTATTATTGGCAGCCATGTGCCCAGATATAATTCAGGGATTTGATTATGTAACGATAAAAGGGAGAGTGGATATAAGGGGAAAATTAGCAGGTTCTGCTGTAGCTTCTTAGTAGTAAAGTTGCTAAACCAAGGTAAACATATTGCCTCTTGAAGTGCTTATTATATGAGGACAAATTGCTTTCTGAATGATTCTACTAGTCAATACTTCCATAAGTGGCATAGGAGACAGCCTGCTTCATCACATCCATGCCAACACTGAGTATTAAAATAAATCTTGCCAGTTTGATAGGAGGGGAAAAATACTCAGATTTGTGTTACTTAGACCGGGCTAAACATTTTCATGTGTCTGCTGGCCATTTGTGTTTCTTTTTGTGAATATTCTATGTCCTTTGTCTACTTTTAAATTCATAATCAGCTAGTTATAGTGTCATGCAGTGGGAGGGAGATTTGTTTTTCCATTAATAATCAAGATTAAAAATATCCAAGGTTTATAGGAAACCTTATTATGGAGGAAACACCATTGAAAAGTAAATAACAAAAATTTTACTTAGTTTTCTTATGACTGACAAACTTAGGTTCAAATAGGGCTTTGTTTAGATGTAGCAGCAAAACAGACTGGAAAATAGCATCAGTCCAATTAACTATGGATTTTCTTAATGGCTTGCAAACAATTAAATCCCTGACATTTTAGCCCTTTCAAAAATGGGCTCCTCTCTGAGTCAGGGTTATAATGTGATAGTTGTGGTTTATTCAGTGTATGGAGAAAGGTCACCACATGGGTGGGGACAGGCATTTGAAGCTCCTTCAGAGTGGTGACAAGACGAAATGAAAGAACTAAAGTGAGACAAATGCTGGCAATTATTGCTAGTTCCTGCATTTATGTGTCACTGTCACCCAGATTATGCTAATTAAAATTTCAGGTTGGACCTAGTATAAATACTGAACACGTTTTCATGATATTCATTTTTACTTTATAGTCAAGCTGATGTTAAGCCTCTCCTTTTCTACTTTGCAGTCACAGAATATTCTTTTGTTTTAATTGCAGAGATCTGAGTACTGCCAGTCTCCGCTACCTCAGCAGCAGGCAAGCCTTGGCTGACATTGTCAACTTCCGAACTAAAATAGCAAAGAAAATGGGGCTCACCACAAATAAATGGGTTGCATTTGGCTGCTCTTATGGTGGCTCCCTTGCAGTGTGGTTGAGAATAAAACACCCTGAACTGTTTGATGCAGCAGTGGGCAGCAGTGCACCGATACTAGCAAAGGTTAATTTTTATGGTGAGTCTATCTATAAATGGGAGTCCTTGGGTGGCACAAACGGTTAACACTCTGGGCTGATAACCAAAAGATTGGAGGTTCAAGTCCACCAAGAGGCACCTTGGAAGAAAGGTCTGGTGATCTACTTCCAAAAAATTCAGCCGTTGAGAACCCTATGGAGCACAGTTCTACTCTGACACACCTGAGGTCACCACGAGTTGGAATGGACTTGGCGGCAACTGGTATATATATATATATATAAAAACACACACTTATAAATATATGTGTGTGTGTATATATACATATATACATATACAGAACCCTGGTGGCACAGTGGTTAAGAACTCGGCTGCTAACCAAAAGGTTGGCAGTTTGAATCCACCGGTCACTCCTTGGAAACCCTATGGGCAGTTCTATTCTGTATAGGGTTGCTATGAGTAGGAATTGACTGGTTTTATATGAATACTTTGAAGTTGTCTTTCAATTTTCTTCCCTGCTATCTTACTTTATAATAAACTATTTATAACTAATGGCATTAGGGTTTTTCCAGGTGGATAAATACTCTTTATTGGCAATTTGAGCTTCTGTATACCTGTTCCCATTAAAATGAGTAAAGTCTTTAACTTCTACTTAATTAAGTTTTTCTTACAAAAACAAAAACAACCTCCCTCTCCTAAAAAGAGATACATTGCAGGGAAAAATTCTTTTAATGTTTGAACTTTTCAAAGGTAAATATTTCAGGTTTCTGTAGCCTTGATAGAATCTTATCTGGTCCAATAAATCTAAAAGGTGTAAAATTGAGGCCTTTCTCTCCCTAACACTTTTAAAGAGTAAAACCATGTCCCAGTTCATTAATAGATCAGGATTTGCCAAGCATGGTTATAAGTATCTGTTTACTAGAGACTTTTCTTGGCATTCTGACAAAATCCTTTAATTTTGCATCTTCTTGACTTTGTCATAAAATGGAAGTAATTGCAAACTTGAGAGAATTATATTTTATAAATGGTTACAATTAAACCATACTAAATGCATTGACTTTTTTTTTTCCCCCATATTCTTAGAGTACTTTGAAGGAGTTCAAAGGGCTCTGGTAGCTCATAACAGCGAATGTTTAAAAACAGTGAAAGAGGCTTTAGATCAAGTTGTGGAGATGCTGAAACTTCCAAAATACTACCCTAAACTTAAAAAGGATTTAATGTAAGTGAATTGGTTTGTGTGTGAGAGGGTCTGTGCCTAAATAAAGTCTGGTATTTACTTGAAATTGCACCATTAATGTCATTTCCTTATATTAAGCCTACTTACCTGGGTAGAAAAGGAGACTGTGAACAGTTCAGTTCCTTTTATATATTGTTTATATTAGAAATTTTTAGATATATAAGAGTGGCTGGACCTGTGTGAATGTTTTTAAATCTGGTGGGATTGTAGCTCAGAGGGCCAGAAAAGAATGGGTGGCACCCTTGCGGTCCTTGGGCAGTCAAGGGGCACCCAAAACACTTGCCTATGGAGAAGAGGGGGCATCCAAAGAGAAGGGTGGCTCTGAGGACAAACTTTGCCACTTTCCATGAAACAAAGAAAGGTGAAGTTTTCTACAGGGTTTGAATTACTAAAACATAATGTAGTATTGAAGGATTTCAGGAACTAAGAAAAAGTATTTTAATGTTCAGCTTTCTTTCTCCTAAGAAATAAGGAGATCGTTGTTTAAAATCTGGAGCAGAGATTTCCATGGTAGTGGTAGAAGTTCTTTCTGAGTTATTTAAACTTAAGCAAACGAACAAAAAAGTTAAGATCTAACAATTATGTTAAAATATGTTTTCCTAGACTCATAGAATAGCTAGAATGTTAAGAATAGTAGGCTTAGTGTCATGCACTACACAGACCACCTGCCCTGCTCACTGCTCTGCCCAGCTTCCAGAATCTCCCTCTTCTCTCAGTCACCTGGAAACTCATAAACTGAACCCCTCAGTGAGCACTTATTTATGAGCATTGCTATTCTTTTCCAGTCAGAACTCAAACCTAGCAAATGCAGGGACCATTTTCTATAGGCCCACACAGTAGGCTCAACTTCTATTTGTCAATTGGTTTGACTTGGAGAAAACATGTAAATTGTGAAAATGTGCAAGATGGTTTGCTTGTCTAAATATAGAATATCAAGCAGGAAAAGAAAATATATTCAGCTTCAATCATTGTACTAGAAATACATATTTTACTACATGAATTTGAGGGGGAGGGTGATTGAATGGTGGAACTCTCAACTGAAAGAGCCCCACTTCCCAATATCCATATTCAGGTTCTTTGAGATTTTGGATCATGCCTCTTTGACTACTGTCTAATCTATGGGATTATGCTGACTCTGGAAATATGAAAATTTTGCTCTTGTGAAATCTCTTTTGACCCAAATCAATTCTATATGGAACCATACTAAAATTTCCGTTGTAGAGGATAGATAAACCCTCAAGTGGCATACCTGAAATCTTTTAACAGAAAGTTGGATTTTTTTTTTTTATTGTATGTTGGATGAAGATTTACACAACAAATTAGCTTCTTCTCATTAAATAAATAATACATCATATTGTTTTCTGACATTGGTTGTCAAACCCATGATTTGTCAACACTCTCCCTTCTGACCTAAGCTTCCCCATTATCAGCTTTCCTGTCCCCTCCTGCCTTTTCCCTCCTTGCTCCTGGGCTGGTGTGCCCATTTAGTCTCCTTTTGTTTCATGGGCCTGTCTTATCTTTGGCTGAAGAGTGAACCTCAGGAGTGACTTCATTACTGATCTAAAAGGGTATCCGGGGGCTATTCTCTCAGGTTTCTCCAGTCTCTGTCAGACCAGTAAGACGGTTTTTTTGTTTTGTTTGTTTTTGTTTTTTGAATCACGGTTTTGTACTACATTTTTCTCCAGCTCTGTCCAGGACCCACTAGTGTGATCACTATCAGAAGAGTTGGCGGTGGTAGCCAGTCACCATCTAGTTGTGCTGTATTCAATCTGTTGGAGGTTGTGGTAGTTGTGGTCCATTAGTCCTTTGGACTAATCATTCCCTTGTGTCTTTGGTTTTCTTCATTCTTCCTTGCTCCTGATGGGGTGAGACCAGTGGAGTATCTTAGATGGACACTCACAAGCTTTTAAGACGCCAGACACTACTCACCGAAGTAGAATGTAGAACATTTTCTTTATAAAATATATTATGCCAGTTGAGCTAGATGTTCCCAGAGACCGTGGTCTGCAAGTCCTCAGCCAGTAATTTGGTCCCTCAAGGTGTTTGGATGTGTTTATGAAGCTTCCATGACCTTGCCTTGGTCAAGTTGTGCTGGCTTCCCCAGTATTGTGTACTGTCTTATCCTTCACCAAAGTTACCACTTATCTACTGTCTACTTCGTGTTTTTCTGCCCCCACAGATGTGTAAATGTGTAAACATTTTCATGAGATTTTACAGTCATGGTCTCATACAATATTTGTCCTTTTGTGATTGACATATTTCACTCAGCATAATGCCTTCCAGATTCATCCATGTTGTGAGATGCTTCGCAGATTCATCATTGTTATTTATTGTTGCTTAGTATTCCATTGTGTGTACATACCATAGTTTGTTTACTCATTCATCTGTTGATGGGCATCTAGGTTGTTTCCATCTTTTTGCTATTATGAACAACGCTGCAATGAACATGTGTGTGCATATGACTATTTGTGTGACAGCTCCTATTTCTCTAGGATATATTCCTAGGAGTGGGATTGCTGCATCATATGGTATTTTCTATTTCTAGCTTTCTAAGGAAGCACGATGTCACTTTCCAAAATGGATGTACCATTTTGCATTCCCACCAGCAGTGCGTAAGAGTTCCAATCTCCCCGAAGCGTCTCCAATATTTGTTATTTTCTGTTTCTTTGATTCCTGACAGTAATGCTGGGGTGAGATGGTATCTCACTGTGGTTTTGATTTGTATTTCTCTGATGGCTACTGATCTTGAGCATTTCCTCATGTGTCTGGTAGCCACTTGAATGTCTTCTTTGGTGGTCTGTTCATTTCCTTTGCCCTTTTTTAAATTGGATTATTTATCTTTTTGTTCTAGAGGTATTGGATTTTCCTGAAGATTTTAGAGATTAGATCATTGTCGGATTTGTAATAGCCAAAATTTTTTTCCCAGTCTGTAGGTTCTATTTTTACTCTTTTGGTGAACTCTTCGGATGAGCATAAGTGTTTAATTTTTAGAAAATCCCAGTTATCTGGCTTATCTTCGGGAGTTTGTGTGTTGTTGGTTGTGGTTTGTATCCTGTTAATGCTGTGTCTTAAGTCTTGTAGGTTTGATCTTATTTCTTCTTCCATGATCGTTATCGTTTTTGGTTTTATATTTAGGTCTTTGATCCATTTTCAATTAGTTTTTGTGTATGGTGTGAGGTATGGGTGCTGTTTCATTTTTTTTCAGATGAACATCCAGTTTTGCCATAACCATTTGTTATAAAGACTTTCTTTTTCCCATTTGATGGACTTTGGGCCCTTGTTGAAGATCAGGGACCATAAGTTGATGGATTTACATCTGGGTTCTCAATTCTGTTCCATTGGTCAATGAATCTGTCCTTGTACGAGTACCAGGCTGTTTTGACTACTGTAGCTGTATAGTAGGTTCTGAGGTCAGGTAGTGCGAGTCCATCTACTTTATTGTTCTTCTTCAATAGTGCTTTACTTATCTGGGGACTCTTCCTTTTCCTTATAAAGTTAATGATTAGTTTTTCCATCTCTTTAAAGAATGTTATTGGTATTTGGATTGGGATTGCATTGTATTTTTAGATTGCTTTGGGTAGAATTGTCATTTTCACGATGTTGAGTCTACCTATCCATGAGCATGGTATGTTTTTCCATTTATGTAGATGTCTTTTGGTTACTGCAGTAGTGTTTTGCAGTTTTCTTTGTATAGGTCTTTTACATCCCTCGTTAGATTTATTCCTAAGCATTTTATTTTTTTAGGGACCATTATAAATGGTATTTGTTTCCTGATTTTCTTTTCATTGTTCTCTTTATTTGTGTATAAGAATCTAACTGATTTTTGTATGTTTATCTTGTATCCTACTACTCTGCTGAATCTTTCTATTAGTTCCAGTAGTTTTCTCATGGAGTCTTTAGGGTTTTCTATGCGTAATATGGCATCATCCACAAATAGAGACAGTTTTACTTGTTCATTTCCAATTTGGATGCCCTTTATTTCTTTTCTTGCATTATTGCTCAGCTAGGACTTTCAGCAAAATGTTAAATAGGAGTGGTGATAAATGGCATCTGAATTTTGTTGAGAAATTTTGCATCTTTATTCATGGGAGATATTGGTCTGTAATTTTCTTATTTTTGTAGTGTCTGCCTTGTTTTAGTATGGGGGTTATGCTGGCTTCGTAGAATGAATTCAGAAATATCCCTTCCTTTTCTATGTTCTCAAATAGTTTCAGTGGTACTGGTGTAAGTTCTTCCCTGAGTGTTTGGTAGAATTCTCCAGTGAAGCCATCTGGTCCAGGGCTTTTTTTGTTGGAAGTTTTTTTTTTTTTTAACCTTTTCAATCTCTTCTCTTGTTATGTGTCTGTTCAGATTTTCAATATCATTTTGTGTTAGTCTAAGTAGGTAGTGTGTTTCTAGAAATTTGTCCGTTTCTTCTGGGTTTTCAAATTTCTTGGAGTGTAGTTTTTCATAGTACTCTCTTATGATCCATTTTATTTCAGTTGGGTCTGTTGTAATGACCCCCATTTCATTTCTTATTTGGGTTATTTGCATCCTCTCCTGTTTTTCTTTTGTGACTTTGGCCAGTGGTTTGTTGATTTTTGTTGATCCTTTCAAAGACCCAAATTTTGGTTTTGTTGATTCTTTCTATTGTTTTTCTATTCTCTATTTCATTTATTTCTGCTTTGATTTTTACTATTTCTTTTCTTCTGGTGGCTGTGGGCTTCTTTTGTTGTTCTCTTTCTTTGTGTTCAAGTTGTGTAGTTAATGTTTTGATTTTGTACCTTTCTTCTTTTTTGATGTGTGCATCTATTGCTACAAATTGACCTCTGAGCACTGCCTTTGCTGTGCCTCAAAGGTTTTGGTATAATGTGTTTTCATTTTCCTTTGCTTCTAGAAATTTTTTGATTCCATCTTTGATTTCTTCTATTAACCAGTGGTTTTTAAGCAGTGATTTACTAGTTTCCATGTATTTGATTTTTATTCCTTGTTCTTCCTCTTGTTAATTTCTAGTTTGATGGTGTTGTGACAGAGAAGATACTTTGTATTATCTCAGTGTTTTTTATTTTGTTGAGGATTACTTTGTGGCCTAAGATGTGGTCTATTCTGAAGAATGTTCCATGTGCGTTGGAAAAGAATGTGAACTTTGCAGCTGTTGGGCAGAGTGTTCCGTATATGTGCATAAGGTCAAGTTGGCTGATTGTGACCTTTAGGTCTTCTGTATCTGCTGAGTTTCTTTCTCAATGCTCTGTCCTTTACCAAGAGTGGTGTGTTGAAGTCTCCTACTATTATGGTGGAACTGTCAATTTCTCTTTTCAGTGCTGTTTGTGTTTGTTTTATGTATTCTGGAGTCCTGTCATGGGGTGTATAGATATTTATTATGGTAATGTCTTCATGATGGATTGTCTTTTTAATCATTATATAGTGCACTTCTTTGTCATTTATGGTGGATTTTGTTTTAAAGTCTATTTCACCTGTGATTAGTATTGCCACTCCTGCTGTTTGTTGGTAGCTGTTTGCTTGATATATTTTTTCCATCCTTTGATTTTTAATAGATTTATATGTTTGTTTCTAAGGTGTTTCTCTTGTAGACAGCATATTGATGGATCCTGTGTTTTGTTTTTTTTTTTTATCCATTTGTCTATCTCTGTCTCTTTATGGGTGCATTTAGGCTATTTTCGTTCAGTGTAATTATTGACAGATGTGAGTTTATTGCTGTCATTTTGTAGTGCTTTTTTTGTGGTTCTGCTGTTTTCTTTGTTTCTCTTACTCTCTTGTGCTAAATTCCTTTTTTTGGAGTTTTTTTCATTTCTTTCGTTTTTGTAGATTTTATGTTTACTGAGACTTTATGGTTTTCTTCTTTATTTTGATGAGTAGGTTTGTTAACTTTCTTTGTGGTTACCTTGAATTTTACCGTTATCTTCCTAAGTTTGAATCAGTCTTTTATTACTTGTTATGGCTTTGACTTCCTCTCCATTTGAAAGTTGTATACCTACACCATTTATTCCTTCTTTTATTTTTCTGACGTTGTTGTCATTAACAGATTAACCTGTTTGGTTCACTGTTGTAAATTTTTTAGTTTTGATTTATCCTTGAGAGTTCATTACCTAGGTTGGTATCTGGCTGATGCTGTCTTGCATCCTAGATTCAGGCTGTCATCTGATGTTATTGATTCTCTAATTGAAAGACTCCGTTTAATAATTCTTGTAAGTGTTGTTTTGTTTTTACATATTGCCTCAATTTATGTTTATCCTGAAATGTCTGAATTTTACCATCATATTTGAGTAAGAGTTTTGCAGGATATATTATTCTTGGTGGCAATTGTTTTTCTTTCAAGGTTTTATATGTGTCATACCATTGCCTTCTTGTCTGCATGGTTTCTGCCAATTAGTCAGAGCTTAGTCTTATTGCTTCCCTTGTGTAGGTGACTTTTTGTTTTTATTGAATTGCTCCCAGGATTCTTTCTTAGTCTTTGGTTTTAGAGAGTGTGATTATGATATACCTTGGTGATTTTCTTTTGGGGTCTATCCTATATGGGGTTCATTGAGCTTCTTGGATGGTCAGCTTTTCATTTTTCATGATATTAGGGAAGTTTTCTGTCAGTAATTCTTCAATGATCCTCTCTGTGTTTTCTGTTTTCTCCCCCTGTTCTGGACCTCCAATAATTTGCAATTTTTTTCTTTTGATTGTATCACATCCTTCTCAGGGTTTCTCCATTTTTCTTCATTCCTTTCTCTGATTTTTCCTCAAACAAAGTGGTATCCAAGGATTTGTCTTCAATTTCACTGATCTTGTCTTCCTTTGTTTCAAAACTGCTCCTCAAACCTTCTATCACACAGTCCATTTCTGAAATCTTGTTGTTTATCTTTGGATTTTTAATTGCTGTTTTTATATAATTTCTAGTTGTGAATTTATTTTGATACTTTGTTCCTTTATTATTTTCCTGAATTCTTTCATTGTTCTGTCTGTCTTTTCTGTGATTTTGTCTATTTTTTTCTTCATTTTTGTCTGCTTTTTCCTTCAACTCTTGGATAACCCTGAATATTAGACATTTGAATTCCATATCAGGTAGTTCCAGTGCCTTTTTTTCTACTGGAAGGTCATCTGGTGTTTTATTTTTGACATCCGCTAGAACCATCCTATTCTTTTTTTTAAATGTTTTGATATTGTATGCTGTCTTTGGGACATTCAGTAATTATTTTCTTCATTTATTGAATATATATTTGTTTGTCTTGCTTTTTTTTGTTTTATTTTGTTATGTCTGAACAGGTGGACTGGGTGTTCTTTGTTGTTTGCTTGTCTGTAGGCACGATACTTTTCACCACCCTGTCCAATGGGCAGGGTCAGTCACTGAGCTATGGTGCAGCAGGGCAGGTCCAGTGGAGAGGGAGGGGCTGGAACATACTGATGTGGGACCGAAGGTCAGTGTAGGGTAGGTTCCAGTTGACCATTCCTGTGCTTCTTGGGGGTGTGATGCTCAGCACATGGTGCAGATAGGTAGGGAGGGGATTGTGATGTGTGCAGGTAAGTGAGTGTGGGAAAGAAGAGAAAGAGGAGAGAGAAACAGGAGCCAAAATAAAAGTGCTGAGGGAGCCTGCTGTTGGAGTAGCATAGACCCAGGGAAGCCGTTTGCCTGTGGTTTTCTACCTGGGAGATGAGGCACAGCCCATCAAGAAGGTACAGATACAGCACACACAACTAGGTGGGCAGGAGAAAAGAAAGGAAGGAAGTGAGAGACAGATAAGAAACTAAATTTAAAAAAAAGAGACAGAGAAAAAGGCATATGCAGCTAGGTGGTCAGGAGAAAGGAAGAAGAAATATAGAAAGAAACAGGAAACTGAGAAAAAGGAAAAAAGGTCAAGTGGTTGGGAGGAAGAAAGGAAGGAAGACAGAAATAAGAAAACAAGAAATGAAAAGAAGAGGAAAGGAAAAAACAGTGCCCCAAGAGAGCCACTGGTGTGATGGTAAATACCAGGGAAGTGGCTCCCCAGTCGAGTGGCACTGCAGAGCCCATCTAGAAGGAGCAGAGATGGCATATGGCACTCGGTATTCAGGAGAAGTGTAAGGAAGGAAGGTAGAGAGACACAAGAAACCAAGAAAAAAAAAGAAGAAAAAAAATTCCCCTGGGAGCCCACTGGAAGCGGGTCCCCAGCGGAGCAGCACTGCACAGCCCATCAAGAAGTAACAGAGATGGCGCATAGTGCCAGGTGCTCAGGAGAAGGATAAGAAAGGAAGGTAGAGAAAGATAAGAAACTGAGAAAAGAAAAGAAGAGAATTTTTTTTTAAAATGCCAGTAGACCAGGTACGTGGCTCCCAAGCTGAGCAGAGCTGCACAGCCCGTCTAGAAGAAGCAGAGATGGCACACAGAGCCAGGTATTCAGGAGACTGGAAAACAAGGAAAGTAGAGAGAGATAAGAAACCTAGAAATGAAAAAAAAAGAAAAAAAAAATATCCCCACGGAGCCCACTAGCATGGCAGCGTGGACTGGTGAAGTGGTTCCCCAGCCGACCACCACTTCACAGCCTGTCAAGAAGGAACTGAGATGGCACAAGGTGCCAAGTGTTCAAGAGAAAGGAAACGAAGGAGGTGAGACAGAGAGAGAAGAAATCAAAGGAAGGTGAAGAACGCAACAACAGCAACCAAAAAATGGCACTGAAGGAGCCAGCCAGTGTGGGCGGGGCAAATCCAATACGCAAGGAACTGGCATCTACCTGGCCGAGCAACCGCAGTCCACCAGAAAGTGGTGGAGGCAAAGCAGGGGGGAAAGTGTGGGCAGTGGGAAAGTGTGTATCGCTGGTTACCAGGTCCCCTGTCTCTTGCTGGGAGCTCCATGAAGCTGCTTTCCTGTACTCCCTGTCTGTTGATCTCAGTGGCTAAGGAGTCCAAGATGCCAAATCCATGCGCCTTAGCTGATCGGGGACCTCCACTCTGTATCTCTCCTCACTCTCTGTTCTGTCAGTTTCTTATTCCATTCAGTGCTTGGTTGAGTTCTTTATCCTTCATTTGATGCTTAGGGTTCCAGGATTGACCTTTGTCTCCATTTTACTTAGTTTTTCAGGTCTTTCCTATGGAGGAATGGTGTTGTGATTCTTTCTATAGCACCATGTTGGCTCCGCCCCTCAGATTGATGGATTTGTTGATGCAGTCACAATTTTGAGTTAGGTCATTTTATAAAATGAATGAAGTAAAGTAGATTTTCTTTTTGTCTTAGGAAAATTTTTTTTTCATTTATCAGTACATACTCTATTTATTTTAAGAGTAATATTAGCTTCAACATTATCAACTAATGTTAAATTTAGCGGAACATTTTTAGATGGTTTCTGATCTGAAGTGAATTCTATTTGAGGGCATTTAAGTTCTCTTAAGTGGAAATTCTGCCATGAATGTGTCAGTTTGTCTTACTGTGTGAGTTTGTGTGTTGTCATGATGCTGGGAGCTAGGCCATCAGTATTCAAATACCAGCAGAATCACTCATAGCAGACAGATTTCAGCTCAGCTTGAAGACTAGGACAGACTAGGAAGAAGGACCTGGCAATCTAATTCTGAAAAGAATTGTCCAGTGAAAACCTTATGAATAGCAAGGAACATTGTCTGATACAGAGCCAGACGATGAGCCTCTCGGTTGGAAAGGCACTCAAAAGACAATTGGGGAAGAGCTGCCTCCTCAAAATAAAGTTGACCTTAATGACCTGGATAGAGTCAAGCTTTTGGGACCTTCATTTGCTGATATGGCATGACTCAAAATGAGAAGAAACAGCTGAAAACATCCATTAATAATTGGAACACAGAATGTACGAAGTATGAATCTAGGGAAATTAGAAGTCATCACAAATGAAATGGAATGCACAAACATCAATATCCTAGGCATTAGTGAGCTGAAATGGACTGATATGGGACATTTTGAATTGGACAATCATATGATTTACTACGTCAGGAATGACAACTTGAAGAGGAAAGGCATTGCATTCACAGTCAAAAAGAACATTTCAAGATCTATCCTGAAGTACAACGCCATCAGTGATAGGATAATATTCATATGCCTACAAGGAAGACCAATTAATACAACCATTATTCAAATTTACACACCAACCACTAAGGCCAAAAATGAAGAAATTGAATTTTTACCAACTTCTGCAGTTTAAAATTGATTAAACACGCAACCAGGATGCATTGATAATTACTGGTGATTGGAATATGAAAGTTGAAAATAAAGAAGAAAGAACAGTAGCTGGAAAATAGGGCCTTGGTAATAGAAATGATATGGGTGATCACAAGATGGAGTTTTGCAAGACCAACGACTTCTTCATTGCAAATACCTTTTTCAACAACCTAAATGGCAATATACATGTGAAACTTGCCAGAAGGAATACACACTTGTCTAGAATTTAATTTGTTGAAGGGCTCTTAAGGATCATATAGTTATAACTATGTCATTTTATAGATTTAAAAAATTGATACCTAGAAGCTTACCTGACTTTTCTAGATCATAATGTAATTTGCAGTCCTCAGAACTCTTCACACCTCTAACCTTCAGCAGAATAGTCTTTCCATCTAAACTACCCCAATACTGACAGTTCCCCCAGAATACCCATCACTGAAAATGTTTGCCATTATGTATTCATAAACACTTCTACATTTACTTTAGCCATCTCCTTATACATGATCCCTGGTTGTTTACAGAAAGTAATGTATCTCACAGGTATTTAATCTACAGGATCATTCATTTCTCTGTTGTGTGTATCCTTGACTTTCCATTTCTTGTATTACCTATTCTAAAAGACAAGTCAAAGTTGCCTATGTGGAGTAAGGATTTTTTATAAGGATTTTGTACTTGTGCAAGGATTTTGTTTTTTCCATGTCATCTGTTTAACATAGATTAACTCCTTTTCATCCTGTACATCTCAGAATAAGTGTAGCTTCCTTGGGGGAAGTCTTCCCAGATCTCTCAGATCAGATGGGATATACCTGTTGGTAAATACTGGGATTGGAAACCTACACTCCTCCCTGGTAACTCTCAAGACACTTGTAATAGATTAATGTCAATCTTCTTCAGTAGACTCTGCACTCTATGAGGGCAGAGACTCTATCTGTCTTAGGCACCGGTATCTCTTTAGCACATATCATGAACATGGCTAAGACTCTGGGTTGCAAGCAATAGAAATACAACTCATCTCACCTTACATAAGAAAATGAATCTGTGACTCATGTAAATAAAAAGTCCAGAGATTGAGATGAGTGGTTTCATCATAGTTGGGCCTCTGGATTCCATTTATGTCCTTTTGTTGCTTTTATTTTTAGATATGTTCTGCTCATGTGGTGGCTAAGATGATACTGATTGCTCCAGGCTTATCTGATGCTTGATACCTCCAGTCTTAAAAACAGATTGTTTTAGCAAATATCCCAGCCAGAGTTTTCGTCTGTAGGCTTGGGACACGGGCTAACCCATGAATCCACCACCACAGATTAGGAGTGTGGTATCCTGACTTCCTTAGTTGGGCTCAAAAGACCTTCTAGAAACTAAGAGTAGAGGTCACCCCTACTGACTCACATGGGTTAATAGTAGAATGAGAGTGATTTCCAAAGGGATAAAAGAGATTCCCTTACTAGACCAGGGGGAATGGATGCTGGGCAAGCAGAAACATCTGATAACAATCAGAATATTAACAGGCAATATTTATGGAGTGCTTTATTTGGATTTATATTTCAGATGTCCACTAAAATGCTCAGTTGCTGTTGAAGAAATGAAGGAAGGAATGAATACAAAATTTCATGCTTAGGCCATTGAACATTGTGGGTTATAATGACGTATTAGTAATATTATGACTCAGTATTATTATCATTGGAGCCATGGTGGCGCAGTGGTTAAGAGCTACAGCTGCTAACCAAAAGGTCAGCAGTTCAAATCCACCAGCCACTGCTTAGAAACACTATGGAGCAGTTCTACTCTCTCCTATAGGGTCGCTATAAGTTGAAATTAACTCGGCCATAGGTTTGCTTTGATTTTTATTATTATCATTATTGTTATTGTTAAAATTGACTACTAGGTACTTTGTAATCTATCCTCATCAGTTACAAGTTGTTTAGGAATTTTTCTCACCATTTATTAAAAGGGAATATGAAAGGCTACCATCCCTGTAGTTGTCTCTCTTTCCTCGTGTATTTAAAGAACTTAGTACATGGCTCTATTTGTTTTGCAATTTGCATCTCATTTCTGGCTTTATTTTTCTGATTTTATCACAATTACCTGCTATCTCCCTGTGATCTTTTGGGTAAACTGACCAAGTCTCTTCTTGTAATTTTGATTTGTATTTTGGGTGTTTGCATAGTCAGTGCACCTTCTTCCCACTCCTTCTATATTTATTTCATAAAAGTTAGCTTTCCACCAGAAATCCCAACTACCCCCCTTGGAGTCTTTCTGTTGCTTCTTCTACTACCATTCAACTTCCCTTGATTACTTTTCTGTTTAAAGTGGGGGTCAATGAGATTTTGCTATTTTACTAAACCTATTACACTTGGCTTTCATTTTGTTATTAATTTTTCCTATTTTCATTTTCAGTTCCCCCATATTTTTCCTAAGTATTCTAAGTTCTGCACTAAGAATTTCCTGTTTTTTCATTGAGTTTTAACCTTTTTCAAGGAAAGTTAGTTATTAAAAAATTTGCAAAACTCCTGAAGCTACTTAAACTTCTGTTTGACTGTGAATAGATCCATTTTCCAGGGGAAAGGTTGATGGCTCTGATTAGAGTTCTAGTTTATGAACCACGAATGTTTCACAGTTGTGATCTCCTCACTATATATAATACTTGCTGATGATTTGTTAACAGGTGTTTGGCTTGTCCAACAGAGGGTGAGGGTATCTTTTTTTTTTTTTTTCCCTCCATTATTGTGTCTTGACTTTTGGCCCAATTTTTTATGTACACTGGGGAGGGTTTCAAAAGATGGGAGACCAGACTGTCAACAAAGCAATCATCTGTCCTGAGTCAGTGGCACCCAAATGATAGACTTCTTATCACAAGACAAATAGTCTTTGAGGATTTCTGCTACTTGGGAAGGTTATCATCTTAGGATGCATCACCTTGCCCTCACCCCATGATCTATCTACAAAGGCAGCACCCACTCCTTTTCCAGATTTCCCCTATTTGCGAGATTGTTGTTGTTGTGTGCTGTCAAGTCAATTCTGACTCATTGTTCTGTAGGACAGAAAGAACTGCCCTGGAGGGTTTCCTGGGATGCAATCTTTCACAGAATAAATTGCCAGGTCTTTTCTCTTGCAGAGCTGCTGGTGGGTTTGAACTGCTGACCTTTTGGTTAGCAGTCCTAAGCTTAACCATTGTGCCACAGGCCTGCTTTTGTGAAATTAGTGACAAATATGTATGCTGTCTTCCTCTCTATTTGCTCACAGAGAACAATAAGTCTCCCTTTAATTCTTAGATAGAAATTAATTTGTATTGAATCTGGATCTACAAAACCCACATCAGGCAGCAGCCTCTTCCTGTTCTTTCTTCTTTGGGTCTTAAATTCCTTTGACATAAATGATGTCATTGTGCTTTAGTTTACCCTCTGTCCACAAGGAGGTATTTTCAGTCCTCGCTACATGTTTACTAGGTTTCTGACACTTAGATCTTTCTTCTTCCTTCACAATTTGCCCACACTGCTAGGCACCATGTCTGCAGCTATCAGCAAGGCTGGAGCTGGGCGAATAATTCCTGCAGAAATCCATGCCACGCTAATGACCATGGGGTAAGGCAAGTTTCAAACACAATAGACTACTTGTAAACAGCAAGTCTTTGGATTAGAGAGGAGATGAAGGTCAGTGCTATGAAGCCAAGGGCTCTGAGACAGGCAAAGAAGAGGTCAAAGGACTAGGGCCAGGATGTAATGGGCTAGCGGGATTGAAATGTATGACTGGGTTAGACAAAATAAAGTGTCAGAGGCAAAATGGATAATCCTTGTGATTCTTCCCTATAATCTAAGACTTCATCTGCATCTCTATTTCAGGGTTAGTGACCTACTAAAATATACAGTGCGTGTGTACATGTATGTGTGTAATGGCATAGAAATGGGATCAATATATATATACTGTTGGTCAGTGTGATTTGGAAGAGCATCAAATATCATTTTAATCTCAATTGATTATATATTATAGAGACATATTCCTTAAAAATGAGTCTGCTATAATCTTAGATTTTCAGAGATAACCACTGTCTCAGAATGGTCTCAGGATTTTTGTGGTCCTAAGATTGATTTAAATGAAAGCATTTTGATAACAGTAGTGTTAACCAAATGTTGGATGTGATTATCTTCATAGATATATTTTGAAAACTTAAAAATAAGGACCATATTTTATTTCTCCTTCAACAATATAAATGTAATGAAGAAACCAAGTATTCATTTATTTTGGACTGTTTTCTATATTTGGGTTTTGAAGTTCAAGTGAAATGGTACTTCACTTGTGTTTTCTTTCCACAGGTTATGTCAACCTCTTAAAATTAACTCAGTAATGGATGCAACCTATTTTCTAGAGAGTTTGATTATGCTTATTGGGTCCTTTGTTCAGCATAATAAGAATCAAAAAAATAACAAGGTAAGAAAATGAAGAAATAAAGGAGAGGAAGATAAGGAGAAAGAAAGAAAAGCTCACACAGGCATTCACTAGTTGTCTGTTATTGTTGTTAGGTGCCATCGAGTCAGCTCCGGCTCATAGTGACCCTATATACAACAGAACGAAACACTGCCCGATTCTGAGCTATCCTCACAATCCTTGTTATGCTTGAGCCCACTGTTGCAGGCACTGTGTCAATCCATCTTGTTGAGGGTCTTTCTCTTTTTCGATGATCCTCTACTTTACCAAGCATATTTCCAAAGTCGAAATAGAAACATCTCTAATATTTTTCCTCCTTCCCCCACTTCCTCTTCCACCTACCAACACTCTATTTCTCTCTTCCTCACTTGCTTCCATCCTCCTACACGGAGTACCAATTTAGTGCCAGGACTGTTCTGTGTGCTGGGATAGACTGGTAAAAGCAGACAGTTTCGGCCATGCCCTCCTTCACTGTTATCCCTCCCCTATTCTCATGCAATAAGGATGCATTGATAATTACTGGTGATTGGAATGTGAAAGTTGAAAACAAAGAAGAGGTATTGGTGGTTGAAAAGTATGGCCTTGGTGATAGAAACAATGCCAGAGATTGCATGATAGAATTTTTCAAGACCAGCGACTTCATAGCAAATACCTTTTTTCAACAACATAAACGGCGACTATACACATAGAGATCATCAGATGGAATATACAGGAATCAAATCAACTACATCTGTGGAAAGAGACAATGGAAAAGCTCAATATCATCGGTCATAACAAGGCCAGGGGCCAACGGTGGAACAGACCATCAATTGCTCATATGCAAGTTCAAGTTGAAACTGAAAAAAATTAGAACAAGTCCATGAGAGCTGAAGTATGACTTTGAGTATATCCCACCTGAGTTTAGAAACCATCTCAAGAATAGATTTGACGCGTTGAACACTAATGACCAAAGACCAGGCGAGATGTGGAATGACATCAAGGACATGATACATGAAGAAAGAAAAAGGTCCTTAAAAAGACAGGAAAAAAGAAAAGGACCAAAATGGATGTCAGAAGACTCTGAAACTTGCTCTTGAACGTCAAGTAGCTAAAGCAAAAGGAAGAAATGATGAAGTCAAAAGCTGAATGGAAGATTTCAAAGGGTGGCTCAAGAAGACAAAGTAAAGTATTCTAATGACATGTGCAAAGACCTGAAGATAGAAAACCAAAAGGGAAGAACACACTCAGAATTTCTCAAGCTGAAAGAACTGAAGAAAAAAATTCAAGCCTCAAGTTGCAATATTGAAGGATTAAACGACGCAGGAAGCATCAAAAGAAGATGGAAGGAATACACAGAGTCACTGTACCAAAAAGAATTGGTTGACATTCATCCATTTCAGGAGGTAGCATATGATCAGGAACCGATGGTACTGAAAGAAGAAGTCCAAGCTGCATTGAAGGCATTGGCAAAAAACAAAGTTCCAGGTATTAACGGAATACCAATTGAGATGTTTCAACAAACAGATGCAGAACTGGAAGTGCTCACTTGTTTATGCCAAGAAATTTGAAAGACAGCTACTTGGTCAATTGACTAGAAAATATACATATTTATGCCTATTCTAAAGAAAGGTGATCCAACCAAATTCAGAAATTATTGAACAATATCACACGCAAATGAAATTTTGCTGAAGCTCATTCAAAAGTGGCCGCAGCAGTATATAAACAGGCTATAAATCCTAATTCCGGGTGTCAACAGGGCCATGTACCCTCTGGCGGATTTAGGGGAGATCCTTTCTTGTCTCTCTCAGCTTCTGGTAACCTTAGGCATTCCTTGACTTGCAGCCTCATCGTAACTCCGTGATTACACGGCTGCTTTCACTTCATTATTACATGTCTGTCTCTCTGTGTCTCTTATCTTCTTTTATACAACACCACTCATATTGGATTAGGACTTACCTACTCTGGTAGGACATCATGTTAACTTACCTGATAACATCTTCAAAGACCTTATTTCCAAACAAGGTCACATTCATAGGAATCAGGGCTTAGGTCTGCAACATTACTGTTATGGATTGAATTGTGTTCCCCAAAAATGTCTGTCAACCTCTCTAGGTCATGATTGCCAGTATTGTATGATTGTCTACCATTTTGTCATCTGATGTGATTTTCCTAAGTGTTGTAAATCCTACCACTATGATGTAATAAGATGGATTAACAACAGTTATATTGATGAGATCTACAAGATCAGATAGTGTCTTAAGCAAATCTCTTCTGAGATATAAAAGAGAGAAGCAAGTAGAGAGACATGGGGACCTTCTACTACCAAGAAAGCAGTACCAGGAGCAGACTGCATCCTTTGGACCTGAGGTTCCTGCACTGAGATGCTCCCATATCAAGGGAAGATTGATGACAAGGACTTTCTTCCAGAGCCGACAGAGAGAGAAAGCCTTCCCCTGGAGCTGACACCCTGAATTTGGACTTGTAGTCTACTAGACTATGAGAGAATAAATTTCTCTTTGTTAAAGCCATTCACTTGTGGTATTTATGTTATAGCAGCACTAGATAACCAAGACAATAACTTTTAGAGGGAAACAAATCAATCTATAACAGGCATTCAATAATAACATATGTGGAGTGACTAGCAAGGAAATATTTGTAAAAATAAACCTTAAAGTCTTGGTAGAAAATCATCTTTCCAAGAAAGGAAAAAATACATTTTGTAAATATGTCTGACTTTGCATGAATTAGAAGTTCCTGGGTTAGAGATTGACTTGACAGCAAAAGATTGGGTCAGCGATTACTTTAAGGAAACTTAAGACCAATGCTGGGTTCAGAATCCTCCGAAAGATGAAGTCATTGTGAGAAATGAGCTGCCCCTAACTCTTGGCAACACATGCTGGGAATAACAAGGTCAGGCTGGGGAGCAGGAACTCCCAACACCTTCTCTCCCCAAACACCGTTGCTTAGGGTTTGAAAGAGCAAAACCATCCACGCCCACTTTCTTTTCTCCAACCCCCACCACACCTGGATATTTTAGTTATTCTCTTTGGAAGTAGTTTCTGCAGACAATTCTTAATTGTTTGTAAAGGATCATTCAAGGACAGACTTGGTTTAGGATGTGTGATTCATATATCTGTTTTCTTATGTGAATATCATACATAAGTCTTTTATTACTGAGTAATTAATAGTTATTGAATAGTTGAGGTGACTGTATAGGTTTTCTTTTTTTTTAATCTCTTTAAACATATGCAAGGCCCACATTTCACCAAAATTAAAACAATTCTTCAGGTACAGATATTTCCCTGTAATTTAATCTGTTTCAATTTCGTGCCCACCTTCTTACTCAAAGGAACGGAGGATTTGCTGACTTTGTGACTGGTCTTCAGTCTGGCTGGCAGAAATTCTCAGCAAAGATGAAAATCATTCCAAGACTTAGAAGCCAAATATTATACGACTAGCCTTCAATGGTCTTGGGAACAGTTTAAAGGTTACTTTTGAAGCTGATAGTTGTTCTGTCAGAAGCCCTAGATCATGCGATTTGATCTTTTGCAAATGTAAGGGACTTGTATCAAAATAAGTTTACCTAGAAATGAACATTCAAAGGCCTTGATCTATTCCATATTGCTAATAAATAGAAATGATAATAATGAAATAATGATATTAATAACAACTACCACAGACCAAGGACTTATCCTGTCCCAGACTCTATTCTAAGTAGTTTATATTTTTTATCCTAGAAATTCTCACAGTATCTCTATGTTAGTCCTATTTTACAAATGAGTAGCCCAGGCATCAAGGCTTTAAATCACTTGCCCAACGTCACAAGACTACTAAGGGGCTGAGTCCAAATTTCAGTGTGAGTTTCTCTGACTAAACCCATGAGTTGACTACTGTGATAATATATATTACATTTTCTTAGCTTCTTTTTCAAAAGATTCCAAATTAACTACAATATTTCATCCTCACTTGCTTTTCTCTTTCTTTTGTTCCTTTTTCACTCTCTGCCTCTGGTCTTTCTTTCTTCCTTCTCTCCTTTTTACTAAATTAAATGTTCACTCAATCATGAAAAATAAAAGATTTATTGATCACCAACAGTGATGCAACACTCTACAGAACAGAAAAAAATAATTTATCTCATTTAATATACTCGCATTTTATGTCCACATTTAAAGATATGGACCCTGATCCTCAGAGAGGCCAAGTAACTGACCTGCAGTCACACAGCCAATATGAGGCAGAGTCAAGAGGTGAGACTGCTCTGCAGATGATGGCAGATAGTGTCTTCCTGGAAGAACCTTTAAAGGAAGCCTGTGTGGTAATTAATATTCAAACTTTAGGCTTTACAAGGCAGGTTCTTTCCCTCAGCACCTGGTAGCTTGGTGATTTTAATGAATAATACCCAATAATTTCTTTTTTTTTTTAATATTTTATTGTACTTCAGGTGAAGGCTTACAGAACAAATAGTTTCTCATG
>NW_004444083.1:5295658-5315688 GCF_000243295.1 Trichechus manatus latirostris | reverse complement strand
TCCATTTCTGAAATCTTGTTGTTTATCTTTTGGATTTCTAGTTGTTGTTTTTGTATAATTTGTAGTTGTGAATTTATTTTGGCATTTTGTTCCTACTCCATCTTCCTGAATTCTTCGAATTTTTTGTCTGTATTTTCCATGAATTTGTCTATTTTTTCCTCACGTTTGTCAGCTTTTTGCCTCAGTTCTTGGAGAATTCCGATTATTAGAGATTTGAATTCCCTATCAGCTAGTTCTAGTGCATTTTCTTCCACAGGAGAGTCATCTGGTGTTTTATTTTCGACGCCTACTGGAACCATCCTGTCCTGTTTTTGTAAATGTTTTGATATTGTCTGCTGTTTTGGGGGCATTCAGTAGTTATTTTTCTCATTTATTGACTGTAGACTTGTTTGTTTCGTCCCTTTTTTTAAAAAAAAATTATTTGACTATGTCTGAGCATGCAGACTATGTGTTCTTTGTAGTCTGCTCATCTGTGTGCTCAATACTTTTCGCCTCCTTCTCCAACTGGCAGGGTCAGTCACTCAGATATGGTACAGCAGGGCAGGTCTAGCTGAAGATGAGTTACTGGGATGGGTTGTCTGTGGCACTTTCTACAGCCACCAGGGTGGATCGGTCATCAGTGCAGGGCAGGTTCCAGTAGGCCATGCCTGTGCTGCTTGGTGGTGTGATGTCAAGCGCACGGTGCAGGTAGGCAGGATGCAGCGGGGAGATTTTTATGTGTGGAGCTAAGGTGGATATGGGAGAGAGGAGAGAGGAATAGGAGCCAAAAACATACAAACAAACAAAAAAGTTTGCTAGGGGAGCTTGCCATTGGAATGGAGAGATGGGAGACTATGAAAATGAGAAAAACAGAAAGGGGAAGAGGAAGAAAAGAAAAGATTGAATAAATAAAAATCAGAAAGGTTAAAGAACCGTAAAGTTCCCAGGGATCCCACCGATGCAGCTATGAGGTCTGGGGAAGTCGCTGTCAGGTGTTGCAGTACATCCTGGCTAGAAGGCGTAGAGGTATACAACCCCTGGTATTCAGGGATCAGAAAGAGAAGGAAGCTATAGAGAGATGAGAGACTGAGCAATGAAGAAAGGCAAAAAGGGGAAAAGAAAACAAAACAAATTAAAAAGAAAAATAACAAGAAAGGACCCTCAAAAAAACAGAAAAAAAATGAAAAAAGAAATGACCTCAGGGATCCCTCTGCATGTCTGTGGAAGCTGAAGGGGAGTTCCTTGCCACGCAGCTCTGCCTGGCCAGAAAGGGCTCCCAACTCAAGAAAAAGAAAAGAAAACAGACAAACAATTCAAAACAAACAAACAAACAAAAGCCCTGGGATCCCACCAGTGCGGTAGCCCAGACAGGGAAGCAGCTCCACACTCAAATGGAGCTCCACAGCCCCTCAGGAAGAAGCAAAGATGGTGCACGAAGCCAGGCACTCCAGCGAAAGGAGGGGGAGGTGGTGAGAGGCAAGCAAGAAATCAAAAGAAGCAGGAAAAAAAAAAGAAAAAAGCAACACCAGCAGCCAACAATTGGCACTCAGAGAGCCAGCTAGTGCGGCTGGTGTTTCTGGACAAGAGACTGTGTCCACAGGAAGCAGAGGTGGCCGAGTGTGGGTGAAGAGGGGTAGAGAGTGGGAAAGCGTATATCACAAATTGCTGGTGCTCTGCAGCCCCTCAGGAAGAAACAAAGGTGGCACATGGAGCCAGGTACTTGAGTGAAAGGAGGGAGAGGTGGTGAGAGGCAAGTGAGAAATCAAAAGAAGCAAAAAAAAAAAAAGCAACACTAGCAGCCAACAGATGGTTCCCAGAGAGCCGCCCGCTTGGGTGTGTGGAATCCAAGCAGCCGGCACTTCCCGGTCAAGAGACCGCGGCCGCGGGAAGCAGAGGAGGCGGAGCCAGGGCGAAGAGGGGTGGGGGATGGGAAAGCGCACACCGCAAATTAGCGGTTGTTTTACCTCCTGCTGGATGCTCGGTGAGGCTGCTTTCTCATACCCCTGTTTGCTGGTCTCTGATAGGAGTCCAAGATGGTGGATCTGTGCTGCGTTAGCTGGTAGGGGATCTCTACATGAATCTCTCCTCGCCTCTGTTCTCTGTCAGTTTTCTCACTCCATTTGGTGCTTGGCTGAGTTCTTTATCTCTTCATTTGATGTTTTAGGGTTTCAGGATTGTTGTATTCTCTGTTAGGCTTAGTTTTTCAGATCTTTGCTGTGGAGGGACAGCGTGGTGCTTCTGCCTAGAGCGCCATTTTGCCAGAAGCTCACCCAATAATTTCTTGAGGTGTATTTTGGAGTTGGGAAGTGGTTGGAAAGTCTTGGTCAAGTATAAACTTTTCTCTTTGATGTTATTTGTTTATTTATTAATATTTCCATGGTTATTGTTTATAACGGGCTTTATTCTACCTTTTGCTTCATGACTCAAGCCTCAGAGCATTCTTAGAAATATGTGGATTAGCAACTACAAATTTAAAATCTTTACAGCATAGAATTTTCTTATGTAAAAATCTAAATTTTTTCCAAGAATAGATCAAACTTAGAGTTGGAGGATTTTTATGTGCTGTAAGGGGAGGTGAATGGTTTCAAATTCATGTGGTTTTCTTTTTGCTGAACTAATATACAACTCTGGTATGAAAACTGATATTTAGATTTTCCCTTTGAAGAACCTAGTAGAAATGAGGAATGTGTATTAATCCCTTGATACCTAATGTGAGGCCACGTGCACAGATGATGCTCAGGAAATTACAGATTTTTGAAGGCTTTTTCCCTTACTCAAGCAAACACTGCAAATCTATGCCTTCTTTTCATAGGGCTTCAGAGATACCAAATCAAACCAAATCCCCCTGAAATGCCAGTATATAAGCTACATGGTGAGAGTAGTTTTTTCTTTCAATATCAGCATCTAAGATGGTTTAGGTCTACCAGAAGTTCTGAAATTGTGTTGAGGACCAATTTGTAGCGCAGTTACCTGAAATGCATGTTAACAGTGCAGATTCCTTGGCCTCACTGCCAGTCCTCTGGAGTGGGAACCAGGAGTCAGTTCCTCAAGTGATTCTTATGGAATTTAAGTTGAATTAAAGACTGTCTTCTACTAACTACTCATGCCCATCCGTACCCCTCCCCATAATCCCGTAATAGGAAAAGTCATACTGCATGTGAGATAAATGAGTTAATAAAGGATAATTACATTTCCTTTCATCACATTCAGTTTCTGTGTTGGTAGTCAGCTTAATTTTCTGTGCAAATGTAGCATTCAACCAACTTGTTGCTCTCAAGTCGATTCTGACTCATAGTGGCTCCTTGTGTGTCACAGTAGAACTGTGCTCCACAGAGTTTCCATTAGATGATTTTTTGGAAGAAGATTGCTAGGCCTTTCTTCCGAGGCACCTCTGGGTGGACTTGAACCTCCAGCCTTTGGTTATCAGCTGAGCCTGTTAACCATTTGCACCACGCAGGAACTCCACATGTGGCATTAGGGATTCCTAAGTCGACAGACAATTCACCAAGTGTAATTCAAAAAGTATAATTCTGCCAATAGATTTAACATTCATCCACACTAAAACTTTTATAGTTTTTAATAGGTAGCAGATTTGAAATAATAAGTTTTATAGTTCCTTTAAAACTTTCCTACCCAGGCCCTTTATCCCACTGATGTTGATAATCAACAAAAGTGTAAGAGTTCCATAATCTAACCACATTCTATGATCAACAGATATTTTCAGTTTTTGTTTTTGTTTTGTTTTTTCTTTTGGACAGTTCTCTTGACTAAATAATAATAATAATATGGTAATGGTAAAACAACATGATGATCATAATTAATATCACTGAATTGTATATGTAAAGACTGTGGAAATGGCAAATGTCCTTTTACCTATGCACTTATCACAATAAAAAATGGAAGAAGAAGTATAATAATTATTATAATAACAATATTGCTGTTTATTGAATGATCTTTGTTCCAGGCACTATCCTAAGAGCTTCTTTCATTTAATCCTAACAGCAATCTTATGATTTATTCTTATTAGCTTATTCTTATTGTCCCCGTTGAGCACATGAGCAAACTGAGGCTCAGACAGTTAAGCAACTAATTCAAAGTCACTCATTCAGGTCTGTTTGATCATCTCTTTAGACATTGCGTATCCCCGCCACCACTTCTTCAGACATGTTGCTCCTCTTATCTGAAATGCACTCTCCTTTTTCAATTTTTATTGTTGTAAAAATATAAAAACCCAACATTTACGAATTCAATATTTTTCACAAGTACAATCCAATAAAAACAATAACATTAAACATGTTGTGCAACCATCATCAATACTTGTTGCCAAATTTTCCATCCCTATTTAAAAAAAAAAATCTGTATTACCTAAAAAATGGTTCTCCCATTTCTCCATCTCTCTTTGCCCTGTAACCACTATTAAACTCTAATCTCTATACCTTTGTCTATTCTAGATACTTCGTATTAGTGAAATCATATAAATGCACTCTACTTATTTCTACTTATTTAAATCTCACACCATCTTCCAGGTCCTCCTCAATTCCTACCTCCTCAAGAAGCCTTTTCTCATGATTCTGGTCCTCACAAAACTCTCTTAGAAACCCCAGAGTAGCTCATTACTGTTTTCATATTTTGTGTATCTTATCTTCTTCAACTGGATCCTTCCGAAGGGTTGGTTCTCATCTTTTACACCTCCCACAGGTTCTAGCACTGCTCTGGCAAGATACTGCATGCTCAGTCAAAACTTTCCTATTTGTAAACACTTTAAATACCAACCTGAATGCCAAAAGTGTTTGTTAAAGCAAGTGCTTTGATGAGCTATGTGTCTTGCACAAAGGATGTTGGCTCACTTCTAATAGACTGTGCAACCCATACAGGTGAGCTGATAGTTTTCAGAAGTTGATCTTCAGGCCAAGTCACCAAAGAATATTTGTACCTTATTTAAATTAAAAGCAATCACTTAAAGTATTTAAAACAATTTTGAAGCTCAATTCCATTTGGAACTGAAAGTCATCCCATGTATATTCTTTTAAAGATAATTGGAATCTTGATTTTTGCAGGGAGAACCGGTATTAATCAGCATTGATGAGTTTTGTGACACAATGAATAACACCTTACTGGGTTCACCATATTATAGATACATAAAAATTGTAAATTTAATTTTCAAGACTGAACATTCGCCTTGCCTTGCTACAAGTTACAAGGATAAACTGGAAGAGTTGTCTGACTCTTCCATAGACGACCACTATTCTGCAGCAGGTAAAGTGTTATCTGGTGAAAATGAGGAATTATAAAATAACCAGAGCTAAGGGATTTACTCAAGCATGGGAAGAGAGAGTGAATGAGTCAAGGAGCTGGACATACACAGATTAAATCATGTTAATAAAATATTCAGAAATACCAAATGTTTAGGTTTGCAAGAAGCAGAATACAGAAATTTGCCCCTTAGTACTTTTCAATATTAAGCATCACTGATGCCAAGAAAATACCTCACCCCACTTCAAATTCTATATACAGCAGTTCTCAAACACAGTTGTACTCTGCAATGACCTAACCTGTTGCTGTCCAGTCAATTTCAACTCATGGCGACCCCGTGTGTTATCGAGCAGAACTGCACCATAGGGTTTACTTGACTGTAATCTCTACAGGACCAGATCACCAGACCTTTCTTTCATAGCACTGTTGAGTGGGTTCAAATTGCCAACATTTAGGTTAGTATTCAAGCAAAATTTGATGGCACCACCCAGGGACCCTCTGTCTACCATTAGTGTGTTTGACATCCAATATAACTACAACGTCAAGCTATTTTCAGTATGAATAGTTCTCAAAATTTTTAACTAAATTGCTCAAAGTTGTGTGAATCCTTGATATAGCTGCTAGACTTTCAATGAGCTAAATTCCTAAGTTAATATCCACAATTTGATGAATTGATTTACTTCATCTTACCAACATTGGTGACCTCTGGGAAGAAGTTGCAGTTATGGCATGACTGAAGAGGACAAATGCACCGAGTGTGCATCCGCGTTTCAATAACCTTCATGGAGAAGAGCCTCGGGAATCCTAAGGGGGAGTTAACTAGAGGCAAACAAAGAGAGAATGGGGCATGTTTCCAGCAGATTCTGGAAATAGAGGATGGACAGTGGCACAGAACTGAGGTGTACGTAGAGACGGTCCTGGGGGGAACGAGATAAGGTTACTGCAGAAGCATGTGGGATCCTTGCCAAAATCTCGTCATTGGACGTAGTTTCAGGTCTTTGTGTGGTAATGTTGAACATGACTAAAAATAATATTAATAATGATGTGATCAAATTTGTTTTAGAAAGTCACATGCATCATGTAAATTAGAGTACTTAAAATTTTTTAAGCTTTATAACTGGTCATTGACAAAAATTTCATTTCTGGTTAAGTCAATTGATGTTTTGCTTTCTAGGCAGGCAATGGTTCTATCAGTCTTGCACTGAATTTGGCTTCTTTAAGACCACGGATTCAAAGAACCAGCCCTTCATTGGACTGCCTCTCGGGTAAAGACTCTGCTTTGACTTCATTTTGTCACTAGAAACTATGACTGTGGATTGTTTTTGTTTTTGTTTTTCCATACTTAAATTGATCACATTGGCCAATTTCAAGCTGGTGAAAACTTAAGAGAGAAGTCTTCTGGATGGAAATTTGAGAAATCAAAAATATTCCAATAAGATATGTAGAACCAAATCTCAGATTTCTGAATCTAATTTAATTAGTAGCTGGCAGGAAACGCTCTATAGTTTGTATACGATGAATTAAAAATAAATACACTAGTAGCCTCTGTATTACTAGTTGGCATTACAAGGTCATTTTATTTAATACTCTTTAACCAAGAAGGTACTTTATGTGTTTGTTGAAAAATCTAATTAAGGAACATGGGTGATAGCAAAGTTGCAAATAAAGAAGGCAAGTTGTTCACCTGTTTTGAATTTTAAGTTAACCAAGATTTGCTGGTTGTATGAAGCAAGACAGACAGATCACCCTTAGTCAACTTTATTCTCATTGTTTTATGATTGTTCATATTTACTGGGTTTGTAGAGCAAGATGTGATTCCTGACCTCTAGATTTGTCCACTAGAAACAGAAGCTGATGAATATGAAGAATTTTCAAGTCAATTTTATACTTAAAATTGCTGGATGGGGATTCTTTATATGTATGTAGGTGTGTATGTGCAGATATGTTGTACATGAAAATGCATAGATATGATAATATGTAAAAATATCTTGGAGGGTAAAATCATAATAGAAGTATGAACTTGGAGCCTATAGTTTCTCCTACCAAAGTCCCCAAAGATTCAAATTCCTGATAAGGAATGGATCTATGACTTAGTCAAAGTCAGGTGTATAAATTGGACCACACTTTTAAGAGTGATGTCTATGGTGAAGGTACCTGAATTGGGCAAATACCTACTGTCGTCTCATTTCTTTTGGTGTCTGCTCCACCAGTGTGGAGAGAAGGCCCATCCACCTTTTCAGCCCTTTGTTCCTTAACATATTAGTTTTTGCTCCTAGGACACAAGAGTGGAAATCTTGCTTTTTGATTGGCTCCCTTCTTTAGTTTTTCTTTGATGTTCTAAACTCTCAGGGCTAGAATGACAAGAACTAAGTAGGTTTGAGGAGCCCTGGGTCATGCCTCTCTGTGTTGGAGGTAGTCTCTCACTCTCACTGCATCTATTCTCTCTTTATCCTTAACTGGCAGGCAGGCTATGCACTGAGTTTTCTTCCTTCCACAGCAGTTACTAGCCTAGGTTCAAGTGTGGACTTGGTAGGAAGGCAAAGAACAGGCTTTTCTGCTTTCTTGTTCTAAAGCCCTATGTGGAGTCCTATGTGGTGTCTATAGCTTCCTCACTAAGATTCTGCTTTGAGTTGGCCAAAGATAGACAAGTACTTTGCTAGCCACATTCCTCTGTGCTCACCTGCTAGAGGACCTCATAGTGGAGTGACTTGACTAGGATAGATGGATAGATAGATAGACAGATAGATAGATAGATTCTTTCTTAAACTGAAGAAATCCTTTCAGCTATTTTAAGTAACTCCGATTCTCAGGGGAAAACAAAACAACTAAAAAATCTAAAAACCACCACACACTTTCTGTAGATGTCTGTCTTAAATTCCTCAACCCTTCTCGCCAGCACCTAAAATTTTGTCTCATTTTCTTTGTAGTTATTTTTTAAAGCAATGTTCTGATGTCTTTGGCCTTGAGTTCAATTACAATTCACTGAAGATGGGTGTTATGTCCACCAACATGTACTACGGTGGCTTCAATGTGACAGGAAGCAAAATCATCTTTCCCAATGGTTCTGTTGATCCTTGGCACACTCTAGGAATCACAATGGATATCAGTAAAGATTTGCCTGCTGTCTTCATTAAAGGTAACACATTGTGAATAATCAGAGACCCACAAATAGGATGAAATATGTCAGCATGTAATAATAAATTAAGGAGGTTACAGTGGTTCTGTGGTTTAATTCTTGCCTTCAATGTGGGAGAACCACGTTGGATTCCTAGATGATGCATATCATGTACAGCCATCACCCGCCTGTCATTGGAGGATTGTGTGTGTCTATGATGCTGAGCAGGTTTTGGTAGAGCTTCCAGACTAAGGCAAACTAAAAAGAAAGGTTTGGTGATCTATTTCTAGAAATCATCCAATGAAAACCCAGTGGATTACAATGATCTAATCTGTAACCAATCATGGGATGGCACAGGACCAAGCAGCATATAGTTCTGTTGTGCATGGGGTTGCCATGAGTTGGTGGCCGACTTGAACCCAGCTAACAACAACATTAATAAATTACTTTTGCTATTGTTATCAACAAGAAACACAAAATATTTCCAGCAGGAGATAGGTAGATAATTTAGTCTTCACCAATAGTTCATCATCTTGCTGGCATCTAAAATACAGCACCTTAAAAAAGTACTAATCAGCACAGAAAATATGTGTGTCTGTAAAATTAACAATTTGTCTACCGTTGTCCCTATTGTTTCTTCTTTTTTTAAAATAAGAAGTGTATTTGGTTTCATATAATCAAGTAATAAAAGGTCATTTTCTTTTGTGAATGTAATTACTCATTAAAATAAGTTATTTTGTCTAAGGTCTCTGAACACTAGATAAATGAATGTTCTGAGAGCAGTAACCTCAGTTGAAACACATGATCTTTCATGTGATCCATTTTACCTGTTGAGGTTACTGAAATTAGTTTTAAAATAATATCAATAAATATATTTTTAATACTAGGTAAAATGTATATTTCTACTGTAAAATAAAAATTTGCAGCTTTTACGCTAATGTGACATTTACAAAAGCCTTCACGTAGTTTTCAGCTCAAAGACCCTCAAAGCTTTAATATGAGAATGGAAAAACTGCCATTGGATTTTGTGACCTGGGCCTGTCTCACTGTGTGTCAGCAGAAGTAAGGATAAAGTACATTGAGATAGAGGAGGTAAAGAAACAGAAATAGCAAGCATAGGCACCTCAGTTGTGAAGGGTAGAAGGGAAAACAGCACAGCTTCTGGAGAATGGAAAAAGATTAAGAAGAATGACATCACACTAAAGGGAAGGCAGGAAAAGAAAGGGTCCAGCAACACATGGAGGACCAGCCTTCACAGGTGGCTTTGCTGAAACTGGAGTGAAGTACTCAAGTATGAGGGGAAACACAATAGTTTTATATTCTTGGTGATGGAATTTGAGAAATTTCCTGGGTTGGAAATACCATTCTTACAATTGTGTTGTTGTTGTTAGGTACCATCTAGTCACTTCCGATTCATGGCAATCCAGTGAACAATGGAACAAAACACTGTCTGGTCCTGTGCCACCCCCACAAGCCTTATTATGCTTGATCCCACTGTTGCAGCCACTGTGTCAAGCCATCTCCTTGAGGGTCTTCCTCTTTTGTGCTGACCCTCTACTTTACCAAGCATGATGTCCTTCTCCAGGCACTGATCCCTCCTGATAACATGTCCAAAGTACGTGGGACGAAGTCTCACCCTCTTTGCTTCTAATGAGCATTCTGGTGGTACTTCTTCCAAGACAGATTTGATTGTTCTTTTGGCAGTCCATGGTATATTCAATATTCTTTGCCAACACCATAATTCAAAGTCATCAATTCTTCTCTGGTCTTCCTTTCTGCTGGTATTTGAAATATCAGAGGCATAACTTCCAGAATTATAAAATAACATGCAAGCCACTACAGTATGACAAATTGACAGATAGGCGGTGGATTCACAAATTACAGGGCTATATTATTCAATAAGATGGTAAGCATAAAATACTTTGTAGAGAGCCTGAATCATAGCAATTACTCACTGATTATTGTCTCTGAGGCAGAAGAGTTAAGTGACTTGGGATAGGCAACCTTAATGGACCAAGAACACTAGACAACCTTTCTTATTCATAGAATTATTTTACTACACGAACACAAATCTTTTGTATCTACTTCTGAATGAATGTCTAACACAAAATTTTACAATGAATCTACTTATTTTTAAACGGATATAATTGTTTTTGTGCCTAAACCAAAAACCAAACCAAACCCATTGCCACTGAATCAATTCTGACTCATAGCAACCCTATAGGGCAGAGTACAACTGCTCCAGAGTGTTTTCAAAGCTGTAAATCTTTCTGGAAGCTGACTGCTGTATCTTTCTCTGAAGGAGGGGCTGATGGGTTCGAACTGTTGACCGTTGAGTTAGCAGCCAAGTGCTTTAACCATTGCACCACTAGGGCTAACCACCATTTTTTCCAGTACTATTTAATAGTAGTATAATTTGAGCTATACATTTGAAGCACATATGAAATTTTAGATTTTTCAAGCACATAAAAAATCACACAAGCAAGTCAACTTTAACAGTATATTTTATTTGACCCAATCTATTCAAAATATTCTTATTTCAATGTGTAATTAATATAAGAGGATTGTTAACATGATGCTTAGATTTTTTTTTATAGACTAAGTATTCAAAATCCAGTGTGTATTTTACTTAAGGCATGTCTCAATTTGGACGAGCCATATTTCACCTGATTTATAGCCACAACAAGAACATAGCCACATGTAGCTCGTGGTGACTACTGCATTGAATAGTGCAGGTCACACTTTACATGTAGAATTTCATTATATCCTCCTAACAATCAAAGGTAGTTGCTATCTCAGTTCTCATTTTACAAACGAGTCAACTGACCGTAAAACCAATAAACCGGCTGCTATCAAGCTGACCCCGGCTCAGGACCCTGTATGTGTCAGAGTAGAACTATGCTCCATAGGGTTTTCAATGGTTGATTTTTTTTTTTTTTTTTCTGGAAGTAGATAGCAAGGCCTTTCTTCTGAGGCAACTTTTCATGGAATCAAACCTCCAATCTTTTTGTTGGCAGGCAAATGCCTTAACCTTTTGTACCACCCAGGGACTCATACAGAAGTTAAGTCAACTGGCCTAAGACTCAGTATAATAAGTAGTAAGACCAGAACTCAGAGCCAAGGAGCCTCACTGGATGTCACGCTCCTCAACTGTTGTGCCACCTGCCTCCCAAATGGCTTGGAGATATAAGTTCTTATAATTTCAAAAGATCTCGAAAACATGACAAAACCATTGCAAATCCTACTTTTTCACGGAAATTAGAAAGAAGGAGTTCTCAGATTCATTAATTTAAAAATATTTATGGAGGGTCTAATTGTGTCAGATGCTGTGCTGGGCACTAGGGGTGTAAGGGTGCACACAGTCACTGCCCCCAGGAGCTACATGTAATACATGTGAGACAGACATCGATCAAATAACTGCACAGAGAGCTTTCCTGGGTCAGAGATTTCTGAACAGAATTGAGAAAGAGAAGGAGAAGTTTAGGATTCACCCTCTAGGAAGCAATCCCCTTGATTGCTGGGACCGAATCTTACTCACCTTTGAATCCATGGTGCCTTGTGCATGGTTGATGTTCAGAGACTGCATGCTGAGTGAAAAATACTACTTGCCCCAATATAATAATGAAGTTCAGAGAATCTGTAAGGAGGTCAAAGTCTTTTCTTGAGGGTGCTCATATTGGCTGATGAAAAGGCCACTTATTTCTAACTAGAGAAGAGTTTGAAGCCCTGATCCAAATTTTGTAGATAAATATGCCTTTTCCACTTCACCTTCATTTCCACATCTCTTTATTATCCCATTTCTATTTGATCTTGTGTTCAATTAGATTTTTGTGCTCATTGAAAATACAGTTTTATGGCTCCATATATTAGATAATAATAAAATCAAGTTGATATGATAACCTGCTTTTTCTTTTATGAATTTAATTATATATTCTTGGAGATTCATAATTTAAGTATGGGTCAGAACTATCATTTCATACTTTGGCATGCTCACATTTGGCCAAAATTAAATGCTGTAACTCAGTTGAAGCAATTCAACGATTGAGAATCTTTATAATTTTTATTCAGGAGGCAGGAGGAACAAAATGGGGCTAGAGTTGTTATGGTAGAAAGTGGTAGTTACTCATGTCAGCCTGGAGAGATGGGTAGTTTGTTACCTTTGTTGTTGTATGATAAAATAACTAGGCCTCATGTGTTTCAGAGTAGGACTGTGCTCCATAGCATTTTCAGTGACTGAGATCTTCTGGAAGGAGATTGCCAGGACTTTCTTCCAAGGCACCTCTGGGTGGATTCAAACTGCCAACTTTTCAGTTAGTAGCTGAGCACTTAACTGTTTGCATCACCCAGGGACTCCTTGTGGTTGCAGAGTGTCCTTGTTTTTGTCTTATGCTCAGGCATGATTACAGGGTAGTCTAATTTGTGCCTAATCTCATCACAGTCACGGCGTCACCTCATCTGAAGTTGAAATTCTGTGAAATTGTTTATGTTTACAGGGAACATCTGTCAGTTGTCAGGGCCTTTGCTTCTTTCTCACAGAATTCTTACCCTTCCTAGTATGTCTCCCTCCTAACCTGTTAGAGAGCCATCTCTATTAGTTTCTTGTTCATCTTTCCAGTATTTTTTTTTCTTTCTGCAAATCAAAATTAAAAAAAAAAAAAAAATCAAACCCACTGCCAGCAAGTTGATTCCAACTCATAGTGATCCTACAGGACAGAGTAGAACTTCCCCAAAAGGTTTTTACAGCTGCAAATCTTTATAGAAGGTGACTGCCACATCATTTTACTGCAGAACAGCTGGTGGGTTCGAACCGCTCACTTTTGGTTAGCAGCCGAGTGCTTTAACTACTTTGCCACCAGGGTTCCTGCTTTTTGTGAATACAATCATGTTAATTCTTATCTGTTTGCAAACAAAAGGTAGTATATTATATTCACTGTCCTACACCTTGCTTGTTTCCTCTTACCAGTATACACTGGACATTTTTCCATCTAAGTACATAGAAATCTTTCCTATTGTTTTTTAATGGCTGAATAGTACTCCATTGTCTGGATATGCCATAGTTATTACATAATTTTAGCTTTTTAACAGCAATTAAGGAACCATGGTGGTACAATGGTTAATTGCTCATCTGCTCACCAAAACATCAGCGTTCAAACCCACCAGTTGCTCTGCAGGAGAAAGATGTGATTGTCTGTTTCCATAAAGATTACAGCCTTGGAAACCCTATGGGCAGTTTTATTCTGTCCTGAAGGGTTACAAGGAGTTGGAAACAACTTGATAGCAAGGGTTTTCATAACAGCGAATACACTGTACCCCCAAAATAAATAATACCATGTGGACGGATGCTTGCAATGCCTGGGTGGCACAAATGGTTAAGCGCTCGGTTACTAACTGAAAGATTGATGGTGCCTCATTAGAAAGACCTGGCAATCTGCTTCCGAAAGATCACAGCCATTGAAAATCCTATGGAACATAGTTCTACTCTGAAACACATGGGGTTGCCGTGAGTCAGAATCGACTCTAAGGCAAATGTTTCGTTTCATTTTGTTATGCTTTTGGTTTGGCTGGATGCTTATTTATAAAACATTGAGCTCATATTTGACAGTATTTGATATATAAACCAGCCTGTGACAGACACTCTGGTCAACTGGGTTCAATCTTTAGTTCCATCAGCAATTTTCTTGACAAGTGACTTAAACTCACTGAGGCATTCCCATCAAATTTCATCTGTTTGATCTTATTCTCGTATTTTATACATCTATCAATGATCTCTCCATAAGAAAAAAAAAAAAAAAAACCCTGATTTTTAGCATCTGCTGATTTCCATGTTGTAAAATACTCCTATCATGGCCAATTTCAAGTTCACAGTTTAACAACCACCTTGAAAAAATCGTGAAATTTGAACAGTTGGCTCCAGGAGCTGGTACAGTGCAACTCCAGAAGATCACTGGGAAAACTTTCTACAATGAGTCTCACTGAGATTCAGAGATTGTAACCTCCTCAAATGGAACTTAAGTTATATCACACTTGGGTTGAACAAAAAAGAACCTAAACACATTATTCTCTAAATCTATTACCTTATTCATTCTTGGAAACATTCACTAATTTATAACACAAAAGGATTGCATAAATGCCAGCAGTAACTCACTTTAATTAATATCATGTATTTATCCAGCCTTAATCTACAAAGAAGCTTCTTTCTTTCATTTAAAGCCTATTATGGTAGTAAACTAATTATTTGTCTTCATTATGGCTGCACAGTTTAACCAGCTTTTGAAAATTACTGCTACCCAGCCCCTCCCTAGACTAATTAAATCAGAACGTCTGCAGGATGGAGCTCAGATAATAGTTCGTTTGAACAGGGTTTCAGGTTGTTCTAATGTGTAGCTGAGTGTTAAGGACATCTGGTCTTTGGATACTTGGTATGTAAGTATTCTGACATTTCTCTTTCTCTTTTTAGGTGGAGGACACTGTGCAGATATGTACCAACAAATCAATATTGATTCAGCTGAACTAACTCAAGCACAAGAAAAAATCTTCCACATTCTACAAAATTGGCTAAAGGAATAGATCTCTCTGAAAAACAAACTCAGCAGAACCCAAAATCTGGCCTCCCATTTTATTGCTCAAATGTAAAACATCCTGCGAGGCTGAAATTAAAGCAGATCCAAAAGTCTAATTCCTCTGTGTAGGATTTAAGTTTGTTTTGTTTTCATGGAAGGTTACCTTGCTCCTCCTTTCTTGCTGGCTTCTTGAGAGGCATCAGAACATCCCAGCAGACAAGAAATTAATTTCCCTGCATACACACAATGGCATACTATGCAATGGTAAAGAACTATGATGAATTTGTGAAACATCACAACATGGATGCATCTGGAGGGCATTATGCTGAGTGAAATAAGTCAATCACAAAAAGACAAATAATGTATGAGATCACTATTATAAAAACTCATGAAAAAGTTAACACACAGAAAAAAACAATCTTTGAAGGTTATGAAGGAGTGGAAAGGGAAAAACACTAACTAGACCATAGATAAGTAGTAACTTTGGTAAAGGATAAGACAGTACACAATATTGGGAAAGTCAGCACAACTTGACAAAGCAAGGTCACGGAGGCTTCATAGATACATCCAAACTCCCTGAGGGACCAAATTACTAGGCTGAGGTTCTGTGGGGACCATGGTGTCAGGGGACACCTAGCTTAACTGGCATAACATAGTTTGTAAAGAAAGTGCTGTACATCCTACTTTGGTGAGTAGTGTCTGGGATCTTAAAAGCTTATGAGTGGCCATATAAGA
This sequence comes from Trichechus manatus latirostris, assembly GCF_000243295.1. Classification (NCBI taxonomy): domain Eukaryota; kingdom Metazoa; phylum Chordata; class Mammalia; order Sirenia; family Trichechidae; genus Trichechus; species Trichechus manatus. The sequence goes on along the minus strand of NW_004444083.1, from coordinate 5,300,046 downwards.
TACGCCACTGGTCCCATTCAATGTGGAGCAGGAGAGAATGAAGAAAAGCAAAGACACAAGGGAAAGACTAGTCCAAAGGATGAATGGACCACACCTACCACAGCTTCCACCAGACTGAGTCCAGCATAACTAGACGGTGCATGGCTACCACCACTGGCTGCTCTACAGGGATCACAATAGAGGATCCTGGACAGAGCTGGAGAAAAACGTAGAACAAAATTTCAAACTCACAAAAAAAAAGACCAGACTTACTGGTCTGACAGACTGGAGAAACCCTGAAAGTAAAGCCCTCAGACACCCTTTTCATTCAGTACTAAAGTCACTCCTGAGGTTCACCCTTCAGCCAAATGTTAGACAGGCCCATAAAACAAACAATAATACACGTAGCTCAATCATGTATAGGAGACTAGGTGGGCACACCAGACCAGGGGCAAGGACGAGAAGGCAGGAAGTGACAGGAAAGTTAGACAAATGGAAATGGAGAACCCAAGGTTGAGAAGGGAAAAGTGTTGAAGTGTCTGAGGGTTGGCAACCGATATCACAAAACAGTATGTGTATTGTTTACTGAGAGACTACCTTGCTCTGTAAACCTTCATCTAAAGCACAATAAAAATAGTTAGATGATAGATAGATTGATAGTTGATAGATAGACAGACAGATAGCTAGATAGATAAAGAGCAGCTTAAGCAAGCAAGAAAGAAAGCAAACAGACATGAGGGAAGATAGATGTCACGCCACATGTAGATTGGCAAGAGACTGAGGAACAGAAGCTGAAAAGTGACAACGACCTTCCCCTGGAGCCAACAGAGAGAAACGCTTCCCCTAGAGTTGACGTCCTGAATTCGGACTTCTAGCCTCCTAAACTGTGAGCAAATGAATTTCTACTCATTAAAGCCAAAAAAATAAATAAATAAATATTTCTTATGATCTGTGTGTTTGTGGCTTCACGTGAGAGGAGCTTTTCAAAGCTGAAACTTACAAAGAACTATTGGCAATTTACCATGGTACAGTCAGGGCTTTCTTTCTCACTGAAAGTGAGTTGGTGAAAAGCACTGATTTCAAAGTCATTCACAAGTTCACAGCTTTGAAGGCAAGGACAGGAAAGTTCTGATTTAGTCGAGATGTTCACTATGTGCTGAAATGCCTGTTTATTTTTATAGTATTATTTCATTTATGAATACTTTTCTATATTCATTTGTCTACAATTGCTACATTATTTGAGCCATTATTGATTACGGAAACCTAATCCATTAATGTATCTCATGTAGCGGTAATGAATTAAAATGAATTAACATTAAAATGAACATAATTTTGAAAAAAATTCACTATTTTTTTTTTTATTAAGCCAATTCCATTGAAATTTGGATGACACATTTGCAGTAAACTCTTCTTTGTCCTCATTTGAAACAAAACTTCCTTTTCTTTTGTTTCAACTTTTCAGGGCAAAGAGTACTAAAAGTAAATCAATGCTTGAAAGCAGTATAATATATCTTGGTACTTAAACCCACTGCCATCGAGTACATTCTGATTCACAGCTACTCTATAGGAGAAACTGGAACTGCCCCCAAAGAGTTTCCAAGGCTATAATCTTTACATAAGCCAATTGTCACATCTTTCTACCCCAGAATGACTGGTGGGTTTGAACTGATGGCCTTTCGGTTGGCAGCCAAATGCTTAACCACTATAAACCAGGGTTCCTTCCTTAAAGATACAGAAATGGCCTATTTCTAGTGAATTTATATATATGCATAAGTATATAACTTTATAAATATAAATGAGTATTATTTAACCTAAAGCTTTATTTTATATTATTTATTTTATTTAACCTGAAGTATCAAAAACTGGACCAATAAGCAACATCATGATAAACAGAGAAAAGACTGAAGTTGCCAAAGATTTCATTTTACTTGCACCCATAATCAATACCCATGGAAGTAGAAGACAAGAAATCAAACGACGTACTGCATTGAGCAAATCTGCTGCAAAATACCTCTTTAAAGTGCTAAAAAAGCAAAGCTGTCACTTAGAGGACTAATGTATGCCTGACCCAAGCCATGGTATTTTCAGTCGCCTCATATGCACGCTACAGCTAGACAATGAATAAAGAAGACCAAAGAAGAATTGCTGCCTTTGAATTATGGTGTTGGTGAAGAATATTGAATATACCATAGACTGCCAGAAGAATTAACAGGTCTGTCTTGGATGAAGTACTGCCATAATGCTCCTTAGAAGCAAGAATGGCAAAACTTCATCTCATTTACTTTGGACATGTTATCAGAAGGACCAGTCCCTGGAGAAGGACATCATGCTTGTTAAAGTAGAAGGTCAATGAAAGAGAGGAAGATCCTCAACTAGATGAATTTACACAGTGGCTGCAACAATACGCTCAGGCACAGCAATAATTGAGTGGATGGCACAGGACCTGGCATTGTTTCGTTCAGTTGTAAATATGATCGCTGAATGAGAACTGACTCTATGGCCCCCAGCAAGAACACAACAGCTTCTGTGGGCGTTGATAGTGGATCCAAGTAAAATGAAATCCTTGACAACTTAAATATTTTCTTCGTTTATTATGATGTTGCTTATTGGTCCAGTTGTGAGGATTTTTGTGTGTTTTTATGTAGAGGTGTAATCCCTACTGAAGGCTGTAGTCTTTAATCTTCATCAGTGAATTCTTCAAGTCCGGTTAGATTCCAGCAAGCAAGTAGTTTGTGTCATCTGCTTATTGCATGATGTTAATGAATGTTCACAGAATCCTGATGTCACGTTCTTCTTCATATAGTCAAGCTTCTCAGATTATGTGCTCAGCCTACAAGTTGAATAAGTATGGTGGAAGATTACAACCTCGACGCAGACGTACACCATTCCTGATCTTTAACCAGGCAGTATCCCCTTGTTCTACTGGAAAGGCTGCCTCGTGGTCTATGTACAGGTTCCACATGAATAAAATTGTGTTCCTGAATTCCCATTCTTTGCAATGTTGTCTATAATTTGTCATGATACATTAGGTGCTATTTTATTTGTTTATATATTTCTTTATTGATTCTATGTATTTTTTACCTTTTTTGTATTGTTGTGCTTTTGTTTTCATATATCTGGAATTTTGCTTTTTTCCTTTCCCTTTATATTGTGTACCTTCCTCTGTATTCTTTTAATTGATGTTGTTTTGTAGGATTGGTTTTTTATGAGTATAATGCTGCTGGTTGGTTGGTCTATGTATAGGTTTGGTGCTGTCATTTGGTTGGATATGCATTCTTCTCACTGGTGGGCATGGTGGGTTGCTCCGCCAGGAAGGGGATGGGCAGTGCTGGCAGAGCAGAGTCCCTCTAAGCTAGGGTTGGCTAGGCAGGGTAGGGCACAGAGTCCCGTTTAGCCTGGTAGGGGTCAGCTTCACATGGTTGGGAGTCCAGCTCAGCTAGGGGGTGGGGGAGCCCACAAGGCCCTAGTGTCCAGGAAGGGGGGTGGTGGTGAAGGAGAGCCTACCATTTTTTGCACAGAAGATCTACATCTCAGGGAGTAGAAGAGGGTGAGGTGATGTTTATGCTCCCTAGTGAAGATGGCAGATACATCTGGGAAGGGATGAGAGTGAAGGGGAGATTGCAGGGACATGAGGGGGTGATGGTTTGCACAGGGCTGGTTCTGCAGGGGCTTCTAGTTGTTGCTCTGCAGGTTGACTTTTCCCTGGGCATCTCTCGTCTAAATGGCTAGGCACCACTACTGTACTAATTCATAGCTTCCTCCCTTCTTGCATTTGCCAGAGGGACTGGAGCTTACACCTGCCCTTCTGTACCTCCCCTTTGCTCTTTGGCAAATGTGCACTCCTTCTCTATTCTCTCTCCTTCCCTTAGGCTCCCATGACTCAGTCTGTCACCCTTTGCTCTAGGAGCACTTCCCTGTGGCTCCCTGGCTCAAAACTATGCCACTCCTGTGCTTTCCTCTCTCAGGGATGCCCCGCCCCAGGATGCATCCTGTCCACTTTGTCTTTTCTTTCCACAGTTGTCTGCACAGAATTTCTGACAACGACTGTGTTCTCCTGAGATTGCTTTCCTGGGTTCCTCATTTTAGGCTGTAGCTTGATGGCTATCTCAAAATTGCCACTCTGCTTAGCTCCAGCTGACAAGGCTTAGTCCATCTGCAAACCTCTGTTTTTGTGCTGGCCTGCTTCTGTGTCTCCTTCCAGTCTTTGCTCAGTCTGTTTATTCAACTCTCCATTTGATGTTCTGGGATCCTAGGTCATTATGTGTGTCTGTTTTTTACTTATTTTCTGGAGTCTTTGTTTTGGAAGGTCGTTAAGGTGCATCTACTTAAGCTGCCATCTTCATAATTTTTTTAAAATATTTTATTGTGTTTATAAAGAAAATGTTCTACATTCTACCTTGGTGAGTAGT
>NW_004444083.1:5194608-5295558 GCF_000243295.1 Trichechus manatus latirostris | reverse complement strand
GTTTATAAAGAAAATGTTCTACATTCTACCTTGGTGAGTAGTGTCTGGGGTCTTAAAAGCCTGTGAGCAGCCATCTAAGATATTCCACTGGTCTTACCCCTTCAGGAACAAGGAAGAATGAAGAAAACAAGATTCAAAGGAAAGATTAGTCCAAAGGTCTAACGGACCACAACTACCATGGCCTCCACCGACTGAGCCCAGTACAACTAGATGGTGCCCAGTTACCACCAATGACTGCTCTGACAGGGATCACAACAGAGAGTCCTGGACAGAGCTGGAGAAAAATGTAGAACAAAATTCTACTCACAAAAAGACTAGACTTACTAGCCTGACAGAGACTGGAGAAACCCCAAGAGTATGGCCCTCAGAACCCTTTTAGCTCAGTAATGAAGTCACTCCCGACATTCACCCTTCAGCCAAAGATTAGACATCCACATAAAACAAAAAAAAGATTGAAGTTGTCAAGGATTTCATTTTACTTGGATCCACAATCAACACCCATGGAAGCAGCAGTCAAGAAATCAAAAAAACACACTGCATTGGGCAAATCTGCTGCAAAACACCTCTAAAGTGTTGAAAAGCAAAGATGTCACCTTGAAGACTAAGGTGCACTTGACCCAAGCCATGGTGTTTTCAGTCACCTCATATGATCAGGGAATGAATAAGGACAATGAATAAGGGAGACTGAAGGCGAACTGATGCCTTTGAATTGTGGTGTTGGAGAAGAATATTGAATATACCATGGACTGGCAAAAGAACAAATCTATCTTGGAAAAAGTACAACTAGAATGCTCATTAGAAGCAAGGATCGGGGGGACTATGTCTTACACGCTTTAGACATGTTGTCAGGAGGGATCAGTCCCCGGAGGAGGACCTCGTGCTTGGTAAAGTATAGGGTCAGCAAAAATAAGAAAGACCCTCAACGAGATGTATTGACACAGTGGCTGCAATAATGGGCTCAAGCATAACGATTATGAGCATGGCACATTACCAGGCAGTGTTTTGTTCTGTGGTGCATAGGGTGGCTATGAGTCTGAACAGACTGGACGGCACCTAACAACAACATAGCAATTTCACGGTAAAGAAAGTGTTATGGGGAATTTTGACAACGAAAATGTTGCTTGATAATTTTTAAAAAAGAATATTCTAACATTTGGACTTCAAAGAGCATATCAACTGAAATGGTAAACAGGAAACCCAAGTAGTTGCTTATTCCATTAAAGAGATGAAACTGATTAACAGTTGAAGCATGGTTTTCACCCAAGATGAGCACTTCACTCAGGACATTTTTGAGGTGAAAGAGTAGGCAATTATCTATAATCCCAGCCATGAGCTAATTCTGTGGCCTCCAGAAGAGGGTACTAAAATTGGGTTGTAGAGCATACAGCTTCACAATCCTCCAGGGACTCTGCATTTTTGCCAAAGTCATTTTCCCTGTTGTTGTTTTTTGAAGGATTAGACAAGCAGCACATTTGATGAGAGTGTAAAAAGTGATAGTGGCAGTTAGGGATTGAATTGTGTCCCCCTCAACATATGTGTTGAAATCCTAAGCCCTGTAACTGTAAATATGACCATTTGGAAACAGGGGTTTTTATTTTGTTATGTTAATGAGGGTACATTAAGTGAGGGGTGGATCCTAAACCTAATCACTTCTGAGTTATAAAATGACAGATCAGACACCGAGACACACACAGGGAGAGGAAGAAGACACAACAGAAGAAATGTTTCTACAAGTGCAGGAATGCCAAGGGTTGCTGGCAGCTATTAAAGCTAAAATAGACAAGGCAGGACCTCCCTCCTGGAACCATGTCTTGAATTCGATTCCTAGCATCCTGAACTGTGAGAAAATAAATTTCTGCTCTGTAAAACCGCCCACTTGCGATATTTATGTTAAGGTAGCACTAGGTAACTAAGACAGTAACCAAAAGGAATACTGAAGCCTATTATTCAAATCCAAAGCATAGTCTTATTTACAACTTAGCTTGAAAATCCAACTTTTAATGATGTACATATGAACAAAGCCACACAGAAACTATTTTAAGAAGCATGGATCTCCTCCAGAAACAAACAGATGCCTCATAGTATGGGGCATTTTGCAATGGGAAACTTCTGATTTCCCAGTGCTGTAGACCTGCCCAGGAGTCAGGGAAGTGTTGGCTTTCTTGCTAGAATGGACTCATTCATGTGTGATCCTTGCCATGTGGATGATGTTAGGAAATTCTCATTTCTGGGGTGTGGTACCCATCTGTTATGGATTGAATTGTGTTCCCTCAAAATATGTGTTGTAAATCCTAGCCTTCATGCCTGTAGTTATAATCCGTTTTGGGAATGGGTTGTCTTTGTTATGTTAATCAGACAGGATTAGTCTAGCATTTGTCTTGAGCCAATCTGTTTTGAGATATAAAAGAGATTAAAGACGAAAGTAGAGAGGGGGAAGCGAGATGCCAAGCCACATGAAGAATGCACAGAAGTTCAGAGATAAGGAAGGACCGTCCTCCACAGCTGACCGAGAGCCTTCCCCTAGAGCCGACACCTTGAATTCAGACTTTTGTCCTTCTCAACCGTGACAAAATAAATGTTTTTAAAAGCCACCCACTTGCGTTATTTCTGTTTTAGCAGCACTAGTTAACTAAGACACTATGATTCATTCCAAGGAAGAGTAACAGTAACATAGGAAAGATGGAGAAAAGAAGGGGAAACTCTTAATACAGTTACACATTCAAGCTGTACCATAGAAGGTAGTACATATTGGTTTAGAAAGGGTTTTTATTGTTAATTCTCAACTTTTCCCAGTAGTACCTGTAAACATCCATATGATTTGAACACAGGTCACTTGAAGGAGAGATTATAGATTGTTTTGCATCATCATCTGCAACACTTGGGCTTAAAATTATATTGGAAACATTTTCTTTCATGGAAGGACTCCGATTTTCAGACTTTCTAAATGATCAAGGCAAAGCTAAGGGGCCATACACTTCCCAAATCCTCTAGCTCAGGAAAAGCCAAGGGAGTGAATGTTTTTTCCACTAGAGTGTTCAGAAGATAAAAAAGGCCACAAATTTGAAACCACTCAATAGAATATGATGGGCTTATTTGACTTCAGGAATCCAAGAGAGTGTCTTCGAGCTAAGGTAGAGGAAACTTCTCTCCTGGGCTTGGGTTATTGCTTAGAAATGTCTCCATAGAACCATCCAGAGCCTTTCTGGGTAGATTTCCAGTTTACTAGGCTTTTGTTAAAAATTTCTCCTTTATTTTTTTGTCAAATTGGTTTAAATTGATTTATAGGGCTTTGCTATTACTCCTTATTTACAGAAAAGATTATTTAAAGGGGAAAAATCACATTAAGTAAAATATCCTGTAAATCTCGTTGTCTCATTTAAAATTAAAAAAAAAAAATACACACACACACACAAATAAAACAAAAACCGAAAACAACCCACTCAAACTGCATTTAGTAGATATAGTTGCATTGCTTTTGAAGAAATACAAGAGGGGTCATCAGCTTCAAAAATAAATATCCTTTATGACTAGGAATTCACTGAAGAAACAATGATACTATAGTTAAGGAATTAATATTATATAAAATGATATAAGAAGTTAATTAGCAGATTCCCCTGGAGAATCCTTGAGACTTCTTGTTGTTGCTAGTTGCCATCCCGTTGGTTCCAGCTCATGAAGCCCTTATGTACAATAGAACGAAACACTGCCTGGTCCTATTTAAAGTATTTAAAGTGATATTTAATTATTTGTAAAACCAAACCAAACCCTTTGCCGTTGAGTCGATTCCGAGTCATAGCGACTCTATAGGACAGAGTAGAACTGCCCCATAGAGTTTTCAGCAAGGGGCTAGTGTATTGGAACTGCCAATCTTTTGGTTAGCAGCCAAGCTCTTAATCACTGCGTAGAGCTTTGCTCAATTACTCAGTCTTAATCACCACTAGCTTCTCCAAATGACGTTAGCAAACCCCGTACCTAGTTTTGCTCTATCTCTCACTCCTTATTGTTCTAAGATTAACCCTATGTGCTCACTGTGGAGTTTCTTTTGATCTCTCCATTAACTCACCCTCCCCTGCCCATTCTCTCCCTACATTCACTCCCTCTCTATTTATCACTAAGTTTATTCGGGAAGCCATTAATTCAAGTAAAATACTGTACATTGTTTAGAAAAAGGCAATATAAATACTAATCTTGGCAATTCAAAATCAGTTTACTCTTTTATAAGATGTTGTTTTCTGCAAAGCAATTTTTAGAAGTATTTAATTGGCCCTGGTGGTGCAGTGGTAAAAGCCCTAGGCTGCTAACTGAAAGGTTGGCAGTTCGAACCCACCAGCCGCTCTGTGGGAGAAAGATGTTGCAGTCTGCTTCTGTAAAGATTTACAGCCTTGGAAACCCTATGGGGATGCTGTGAGTTGGAATCGACTTGACTGCAGTGGGTTTGGTTTTTGGTTTTAGTTAATTAGCAGAAGGTTAGTCCCTGGGTGGTACAAATGATTAAGCACTCGACTACTAGTCGAAAGGTTGCCATATCTTTCTCCTGTGGAGTGGCTGGTGGGTTCAAATAGACAACTTATTGGTTAGCAGCCAAGCACTTAACCTCTGAGTCATCAGAGAACCTTACAGGTTAGTAGTTGAGCGAAAATTGTTTGCACCACCTAAGGATCTTAATGATATCTGCTGTTGTTAGGTGCCTTAGAGTTGATTTTCAACTCAAAGCCACCCCGTGTGACTGAGCAGAACTGCCCCACAGGGTTTTCGGTTAGTCATTCAGCTGCTAAGCGTAAGGTCGGCAGTTAGAATCCACCAGCTGCTCACTGGAAACCCTATGGGGCAGTTCTACTCTGTCCTATAGGGTCGCTACGAGTTGGAATCAACTCAACAGCAACAGGTTTTTCAATCTTTAGGGGAACAGATCTCCAGGTCTTTCTCCCATGGAGCTGCTGGGTGGGATTAAACTCCTCACCTTCCAGTTGGCAGCCGAGTGCTTAACCTTGGCACCAGCGTAACAAATCCAAATGAAGAAATGAGGAGAGATGAGCCAAGATGCTGACCCAAAGATCCAGGAACCAATAGAAGTCGAGGCCAAGGCAGGATGGAGCTAGGAATGAAGGTGGGACTGATATCTTGGGCCAACATTCAGCTGATCAAAGGGCATTCTATTTACATATTAAAATAAAGCAGTGGCTCTTTTTGAGGGCAAAACTAAAAACTGTTAAATGAGTCTTGAGGGATCAGAGTTCTCATCCAAAATATTCTCTTATCACTTCTGTGCACACAACTTTTAAGTATGTGTTTCAAGCCCTATCCTCCCTCTTCACTATGATGTGATAATACTGGCCAGTGGATTTTCAAACTAGAAAGATAAAAACTCAACTAAATGTTTCCTTCTTTGAAGGTAGAGACTCTGGAATGGCTGCTGAGGGTGGATGTAAGATGGTTATTCTCTTGCTTGCCTTTTGGGCCTGGAGCAAGTCAGTTTGGATGCACTGCTGCTTTTGATGGCTGGGGGAGGGAGTGGGTCAAAGGGTGGAATCTGTCAGTGGTCCCCGACCTGGCTGAGTAGCAGTCCCAGCTTTGATAAAATACAGATCTGCCAGGATAAGCTAATAACCCTTCGGTAACAATCCCTGAATCTCAGGGACTTAAACTTATTTTTCACTCAGGCTATACGCTGAACAAGGTTTGGTGATGGTGGTGGTGGTGGTATCTTTGTTCATGGCGGTCACTCAGGAACTCAGAGGGACAGAGGCTGCATCTCCATGTGCTTCCAAGATAACTGCATTAAGGGAAGATATTTTAACCACTTACTGATTTTAAAGCCATTGCCTGAAAGTGACACGTCACTTATGTGCACCTTTCACTGGCTTAAGGAAGTCATGTTTATTTGTTGTTAGCTGCGGTTGAGTAGGCCTCTACCTCATGGAGACGCCATTTACAACAGAACAAAACGTTGTCTGGTCCTGTGCCATCCCCATGATCAGTGAAGGATCGGACCATTGGGATCCACAGGGTTTTCACTGGCTGATTTTGGAAGTAGATTGCAAGGCCTTTCCTCCTAGTCTGTCTTAGTATGGAAGCTCTGCTGAAACCTGTTTAGCATCAGAATAACGTGCGACCCTCCACTGAGAGAGGAGGTGGATGCGCATCAGGTGTATTGGCCGGGAATCGTACCATAGTCATGCCTAACTTCAAAAGAGACAGGAAAGTACAACCCCAGCAGAGTTTATAAAGTGTAGAACTGGATCTGTGAACAGCCCTAATAACTACCAAAACTCTCAAGATCTGAATGTATCATATCTTCCCAAATCATTCTAATATTCTCCTAGATTTGGAAACTACTGGCCCGTCTAGTTGATCTTTGGAGAAACTCCCAGCTGATTTCTGAGTCCTTTGCCTGACTTCTCCATAAAGCATAGTAAGTATTGGATATGGAATTACATTCAGTAGATGTCCAATGAACCACTTTTAGCAGCAACTCACCCACCTTTCATGAGAAAACCAAATGCAAAGTAACTGTACTTTTTATTTCTATTAACAACAAAATACTTCCATAATTTTTCACATCCTGTTGTTTTTAAGAGACATATATTACAAATAAAGGAACTCCACAAACTTTAAAGATTAGTATTTATCAACACTTTTGTACACATACACAAATATTTTAATATCATGGTATCTGAAATGTTAATCATATAATTTTAGTTCTGTCATTAAGTCTTAACTAAAAAGATTCTTTTAAATTTGGTAAAAATCATATTTTACAATCTTCTATTTACATTTGAAATATGCTTCAATGTTACAAAAACATTCACTTTAACCTTTAAAATATGCGTACTAGGACTTGGTATTGAACATACTAACTGACAGCAAACTTAGCGTTTGCTTTTGAGCTACACATTGATTGGAATTTCATGGCAAATATTCAGCTTGGCTTGCTCAATGCCACTCAAAGAAAAACATCACAGGGAATGTGCAAATCTGGAGGCTGGCAAAATTCTCAAGCTAGCGAGGTAAAAATATATCTATATATATATTAACACCATAAAAACTTCAAATAAATTAAATCTCTTTCTCTTCCCCGAGATTAGCTGCAAATTCCAAAAGTTCTCTTAGAGGTGTGTCAAATGCTGGGGACTCAACACCTCAGCACTGGATGAGACAGAGACAGCTGGAAGGGTTGGGGTCGCCTTGCTAATTACCCGAGGGCAGGTTCGCTCCACTGCGCGCTTTGATGGGTCGTCCCGGTATGTAATCTTCAACCAGGACAAGATGAAATGGAACGAAACAAATAGAGAAGTTAGTATTCATATTCCTGAACTCAAAATTAACACCTAGACTAAAAAAAAAAAAAAAAAAAAAAAAACGGTTGCTGTCGAGCCGATTCCGACTCGTAGCCACCCTATAGGATAGAGCAGAACTGCCCCATAGGGTTTCCAAGGAGCAGCTGGTGGATTCGAGTGGCCCATCTTTTGGTTAGCAGCCGTAGCTCTTAACCACTGTGCCATCAGGGCTCCTTTACTCCCCATGGGGAATGTGCACATTTAAAAATTACACTTATAAAAGTGAGTTCTGAAAAAGTGTTTTTCCAAGCCCACATAAGAGCCATTTTGGCAAGACAGCGGTAGTTTCACAATATTCTTTAACTTTCAGATATAAAATTGTCAGTGTTCAAGTGAGCCTTATAAATGCATCTGAGCAATTCTAAGTAATTGTATCATTTTCTAAAAGTTGATACATGATGTTGTCAAATCTACCAAAAAGGTGAAATGGTGAATTACCAAAATGTTGAATAAAATGAAATCTAATTTTTTTTAAATCATATGGAAATATAAGGAAAACATGTATCTTGGCCTACTTTTCGTTTTGAAAATATTACTAATCTGCCTAAATATTTTCCTGTCAGATCTGTTTGCATAATGACGTCCACACACAATAACAAGAGCAACAGCAAACATCCCAGCACCTCTAAAATATATATTGTACAGAAGACATTTTATAACTATTTTCAATTGCTAGTTAGGAAGATTTTCCCATTAACTTTGCACATTACCACGCTGTGCTGTGATCTTTAGTTCACCCCACTTCTAAAACTGAATTGTCATTCCTGTCCTTTGTAGTATACCCAGCATCCAAGCATTCTATATTACCAAAAAAATTCTCCTTATGATCCATGTCACCAGGCTCTGCATAAATAATTTGGCTAATAGTGTGTCCAAAGAGTCTTTGAAACACTAAGACAGTATGTCTTTGCATCTCAACTGCTCAGCACCATAGCACAGCAAGTCTGTTCCTATTTACATATTTTACTTCTTATTTCAAAGGAGCCCTGGTGGAGCAGTGGTTAAGCGCTTGGCAGCTAACCAAAAGGTTGGCAGCTCAAACCCAGCCAGTGGCTCCAAAGGAGAAAGACCTGGCGATCTGCTCCCATAAAGATTACAGCCCAGAAAATCCTATGGGGCAATTCTACTCTGTCGCATGGGATGGCTATAAGTCAAAACTGACTCAAGGGCACCTAACAACTACAATAGCATGTTTTTTTAAACGTATTTTATATATGTATATATTTTATTTTCTGTTTCTTAGAAAAGGCTTTCAGGAATAGAAATGATTTTGCTCAACCCTTAATCACCTGGTCTTTTTGTGGTTTTGTTTTAGCACTTTGGAGTATAGTGTATCTTTGCTTTGGGTACAAATGAGCTCAAATATGTTTCAGAAGTCAGTGGAACATGCACTTTGTTATTAAAAGCTAAGCTCTTAATTTTAATCAGTAGGTTCTTTTCATATTGGTCTACTGTGAAATGTAAATAAAATTATTCTAATTAAATAAAAATTTAGAGAACACTAGCCATTACGGAAATCTCTGGGAAGGATGAACAGCTAGGAAGAGAGAGATAAAACACAAGGCCACAAAGGACAGCGTAGACGTAAAGGAAGAAAAACATACCACTTTTGCTTACAGTACTGAGGGAAATACTAGACACAGAGGAACAGAAGCTGTATAAACATGGACCGCGACAGAGCTGCCAGGAAAAAAAGAGAAAAACATTTTTGCACGAAGGTTCAATATCAGATGCAATTTACTGCTGAGGAGGAATGTTCCTTCACCATCTTTCCCTACATTCAGATCCACTGTTTGTTCTTTTTGTTTCATTGTCAGCTTTACGATTTCCCCCATGCGATCAAGGCATTTCTCCTGAGTATTTCATTCCCATCACTCATTAAAAAGCCCAAACCATAAGCACCTCCTCTCGGTATCCTATCCAGGAAGAATAATCCTCTCAGATATAAGTCTATAAACCTTTTCTTTTTCTATCTACTATAGAGACTTAAAAATGGGGGTAGAAGGAAATGGGAAAAAAAAAAAGAAAAAAGAAACATATTTGAGGAAATGCAATTAGAATAAAGGATCCTTATAACACATTTCATGTTTTGTGAAGTGTTAATAGTGCTAGCCACGGTAAGGAAAGGAAGGGGAACTAATATTTAATAAGTGACTACTACGCATGAGGCATAGTTAGGAGATTGGTTCCAGTTCTCCCAACAAATATTCTGTATAAAACACATCTAACTCCTAGAAGGGACCATGGGTGATGAGATGTCCAGGTAAGAGTGTGAGGGTTGATGGATGCTGGAAAGTAGGTCAAAGGAGCAGCACTTGACTTTTGACCACTTGATTCTCAGCATGCCCAAAACTGTTGTGATAACTGAATATCCACATTTTGGTCACAGCCCTACAGAAAATGCTAGATACATGCCAGAAATCATGGCTGACTTGCTTATGGGGTGAGGAGTTGAGCTTTATCCCAACTCTTTACATCTTCATGAGGTCCAGTTTTGGCAGAGAGAGTCTTGATGGTCAACGACCAGGACCTCAACTTGGTATTGCTTCTGAGTTTGCAGAGATCCCTAGTGTCAGAACATGGAACTCATTGTGGAAGGAAGTCCATTCCACATCCAAGCTGAGAGGTGGGGGCAGGGGAGGGTTTGTGAGGTCCTCAAACAGTAATGATGGAAGTAGTAGCAAACCCTAGTGGGAATGCCTCCCAATGTTCCTCAGTGTCTAAGAGGACTCATCTGTTCTAGAAACCAAAAGCTCATATGGTTTGAATACACACCTCTGAAAACTGCAGAAAGCATTGGGTTCTATCCTCTTTTTATAAAGTCTCCACCCCTCAACCCTTCTCTTCTCTATTTTGAGGCAAGGAGTGCTGTGAATAGGGGACAAAACAATTCAGTAACATGGTGTTGACTTAAGGTAAAGTGATTTCAGCAGCAGCAAGAGAAGAGACTCTTTCTAGTCCTTACACTAAGGATGAAATAGACCCCGTCCATTTACTAACTGCTCTGGCCACACCAAGGAGGGCCTCACCTGCTCATTCATGACTGCAGAGAGTTCGCTGAGCATGTCCTTATAGTGGGACCTCAATTCTTCCTGGTACTCCAGCTGGTCCTCCTTGATTAGGCGCTCATTCACATCAAGGGCCTGCCCACACGCATCTGCAAATTGCCTTTTGTGACAGCAATAAGCAAATTAAAAACCAGCCATAGAAGTGGCAACTCAAAGTTGAGTTGCCGATATACCCTGCTCCCAAGAAGAGGGTTTGCTGGGCAGCTTCCCGGGGAATTCATGATTCCCTGTCTGAAGGAGCTCAAGGAAGAACATTCCCACAAAGAAAAGCTTACCTGAAGATTTCCTTCAAAAGCTTTACTTGGTTGTCAGGGTATTTCTTTGCATTGGTTTCTTCAAGAAAAGCTCGTGCATAGGCCATTGGTCCAGCGTTAACCTATTGGGGAGAAGACTATTGGCTGAGGATGAACCCATCTCCTCTGTGGAACCTTCTCTGGCCTCCACAGCCAGAAGGAGTAGCAACGGTCTGCACCAATCACGTGGCATCCACTTCTCTCACACTACCTTGTAGTCTATTGCTTGGTGTGCCTGTCTTGTCTGCTGTCCTCCAACCAGTCAGTAAGCTACTAAACCCATTGCCATCCAGTTGATTCTGACTCCTAGCGACCCTATAGGACAGAGTAGAACCGTCCTAGAGTGTTTCACAACTATAATCTTTACGGAAGCAGACTGCCACATCTTTGTCCTGTGGAATGGCTGCTGGGTTTGAACCATCGACCTTTCGGTTAACAGAGTGCTTAACCACTGCAACACCAGGGCTCCTTCAGTAAGGTACTAGAGGGGTTAAATATCAGTTGCTGTTGAGTAGACTCTGAGTCATAGCGACCACATGTGTGTCAGAGCAGAACTGTGATCCATAAAGTTTTCAATGGCTGATAACTCAGAAGTAAATCACCAGGCCTTTCTTCCAAGGTGCCTCTGGGTAGGCTTGAACCTTCAACCTTTTGGTTAGCAGCTGAGAGCATTAACGCTTTGCACCAGGCAGCAATTCCACTAGAGGCATATCTGAGCTATAGTCTTCACTGCCATCCTTCCCAAACTTCAGTCACTTCCCCACTTCACATTTTTTGTCATATCTGCATACTGATTAAGCTGTTATTTGCATAATATCTTTGAAAAAAGGCTCACTTTTACTTACTTAAATAAATTTATTTAAATGAATACATTAAAATAAGCATGTAAGTATTAAAAAAAGACATTTGACAGTGGTAGTGGTATATGTGCCGCCCTGGGGATCACTGTTTTACAGTATTCCACTTGGCAGTCCGGCTCAGTGGAATTCACGTCCAAGGATGCACTTCTAAGACTTGCTGAATGAATGCACAATGCCAGGTGCTATTTATGCTCATACAATAAGCAGACTCACACTAAAGGAGGAGTCTAAATCACTGCACAAAATCTTTTACTTTGGCTTTGGGACTTGGAATAAATAAGGGAAAAAAAGAAGGAAGCTAGGACTGTTTGAGCAGTCCTCAGATGCCCGTGACCACAGGGATTGCCAGCGCTGCAGAATGCGGCAATAGTACCCGATGTGTTCCTTTGCTCCACCAGGTCACTGTCTGCACTCTCCTCCACTCCGATCTGTGCTCAGGGAGGCTGTCCTTTATGGACTCCAAGAATGGCTCCCTGGCCTTATGGCTTTTTGTTGGGATCAGCCGATGGGGGAGGCAGACACGGGACAGGTGGGGAAAAGGAGAGGGAGGTCAGTACCGGGATCAGCATTACCGATTTTCCCTTTTGCCTCAGGTGCCAAGACGGCTTAGCAGGGCAGTATGATTGATTCTGTCTTCATTTAAAATATTAATATTGCGTTTATCATATACTTTTTTGCGTTAATGTTAGATTTTTGTAAATAATGCATCAAACTATTATTTATCTTGATTACTGGTTTTTGGGGGCCTCACCCTAGTCCAGGCCCTGGTCAGGGTATTCAGCCCCAGAGCTTCCTCCTTGCAACCAGCCAGCAAAGGCCACACTTGTCTATCATCAGGTAGCTCTCTGGCTCCCCCCTGTGGCTTCCATTAACCCTCCTCTTCTTGCAGCTTCAGGTCTCGGGGTGGTAACAGCTCTGCAGTGTTGCTAACCCCTGCCGGACCCTTGCTGGCTTTTCTAAATGCTGCTCACACTTTTGCAAATAGTTTATTCTCATTCACCTCCTGGGAGACGACATCTGTTTCCTGGCAGGACCCTGAGAGACAAACACTGACGTCTATTTTATGAACTAGTAAATATTTCCAAGATTTGTTTTTAAACAGGGTAAAAACAGTGTGGGGATCACATCTGACCTCCTCTGACTTCACAAGGGGGAAGGAGAGAGGAGGCATGTCTGACTTCCGCCTCATAGGGACTAGCCTTGGACTGCTTATACTGATTCTCCTGCCCCTTTGCAAGGTTACAGGAGGTCAGATGCCACCCCCATGCCGTTTTTACAGTTTTCTAAGGCTCTTAATGACAGATATGTATGAGTGTGACATGTTTATTCATTAATTAATTCACTCATTAGAATATAGGACAGAGTTTATCCAGAGAAGATGGGGTGCGAGGAATGAGGAAAAAGAAATTTTATTTTAGATCCTGGGTGGTACAAGCAGTTTGTTATCGGCTCCTAACCGAAAGGTTGGTGGTTGAAACCCACCCAGCCAGTCTGTGGAAGAAAGGCCTGGTGATGTGCTTCCACAAAAGATTAGAGCCAAGAGAACTCTTTGGAGCAGTTCTACTCTGCAACACATGGGGTTGCCATGAGTCAGGGGCCTACTCCAGGGCCACTAACAACAACAGATTGAAGGAAGGTATATGTAGAATGGTGTTTGGTATGAACACGCATTTATAACTAAACAGATTTTTAAAGACCCAGATAAAGGTGTTGGTGGTATCACAAACAGAAAAACGTTTCTTACATCCTTTGTTAAAATAAAATTTAAAAAAATTCCAAGGGTATTCTCTACCAAGTCTCAATGAGCCACGTGCATCTCAGCTCTGGGCAAGGCTCACCTTCACGCTGACACTTCCTTGGAGCTTGAGCTGCAGTCTGATCATGTCCACCTCTTCCATGGTGCACAGCTGATTGAGTTCAGAGACTTTCTTGGACATTTCATCAATGGCCACTTCAATAGGATTCAGTTCAGTGCTTGACTGGCTTATGACTTGTATCCTCTTCTTCACGTAGGGGAAAAAGTGACTCGCTGCACAAAAGCAATACAAGGGAATTCAAATGTTGAGGATTAGTAAAGAGTCAAGGATTCCCCCAACTCTCAGAGGATCTGGTGACTTCCCAGTGCACATAGCCCATCCCATCCTGTGTGTTATTTGTGTTCGTGAGTTATTTTTTCTCCTATATATCATACTCTCTCACACTTCCTCCTAGCTTTGCCCCAGCTGCTTTAGCTGGACATGCTGTTTCCCCTTAGCTAGTTGGTATGCACTCATCGTCAGGGCTGGACTAAGACCTTTATAGCCTCTTAAGACTAAAAGGATTCTATCTTTCATACTAACACATAATTCAGCTGTACTAAACCACAATAAGGAATGCTTAAATATATACTAAGTCGTAGGTGTTGGAAGAAGTACAGCAAGAATGTTCCTTAGAAGTGAGGATGGCGAGACTTTAGGCCTCATGTATTTTGGACATGTTATCAGGAGGCACCAGTCCCTAGAGAAGGATATCATGTTTGGGAGAGGGTCAGTGAAAAAGAGGAAGACCCTCAACAAGATGGATTGACACAGTGGCCCCAACGATGGGCTCAAACATAGCAATGACTGTGAGGATGGCACAGGACTGCGCAGTGTTTTGTTCTGTTGTACACAGGGTCGCTATGAGTAGGAACTGACTAGGTGGCAACTAGAAGCAACGACATATATTATAGCAGCCCTGGTGTGGCAGTGGTTAAAGTGCTCGCCTGCTAACCGAAAGGCTGGCAGTTCAAATCCACCAGCCAATCCCAGGAGAAAGATGTGTCAGTCTGCTTCTGTAAGGATTTACAGCCTTGGAAATCCTATACAGCAGTTCTGCTCTGTCCTGCAGGGTCACTGTGGGTTGGAATCAACTTGACGGAAATGTTTTTGGTTTTTTGGTAGTATATATTATAAGGATCTCTGGTGGTGTAACGGTTAAGTGCTTGGTTGCTAACCAAAAAGTCGGCAGTTTGATTCCACCAGCTGTTCCCTGGGAGACAGATGTGGCAGTCTGCTTTCATAAAGGTTACCTAAAAAACCAAACCCACTGTCATCAGGTCGATTCCGACTCATAGCAACCCTGTAGGACAGAGTAGAACTGCCCCATTTGGTTTCCAAGGCTATAAATCTTTATAGAAGCAAACTGCCACATCTTTCTCCCATGGAGAGGCTGGTGGGTTCGAACCGCCAACCTTTGGGTTAGCAGCCGAGTGCTTTAACCACTGAACCACCGGGACTCCCTCCATAAAGATAACAGCCTTGGAAATGCTATGAGGCAGTTCTAATCTGTCCTATATGGTCATTGTGAGTCAGATTTTACTTGATGGCAACAGGTTTGTTTTTGGTTTTAGTATATTTTATAAGAGTTTTGTTTAAAAAAATTATTATTACAGAAGTTCTGGATAAGTTTACTGACAGCAGATGTTTCTCATAGTTTGGATGTCATGGTTGTCCCTATGTCTATGGTATAAACCAGTACTCCTCCTCTCTCAAGACAGCTTAGATAGAATTTTCTCCAGAATCCCTTCACCCAGCTCCTTCCCCATCTGGGTACCTTAGGAGCTCTTCCTGTGTGTTCTGTTCCCATTTCATCCTCATGTTGTGCTCACCTGAAATTCTTGATTTATTGGGCTCTTTCTCCTACCAGCCTGTGGACACCTTGAGGGCAAGAATCATGTTTTATTTATGTAAAATGCCAGCATCTGCCCAACACCCAACAGGCACTCATTGAATGTTTGGTAAGTCAACAAAAGGATGACTGACTAGCTCATCAAATAGATCTCTTTAGGACTGGAAGGGATGTTGGAGATCACTGTCTGCATTCATTTTATAGATGAAGACCTGAATGCCAGAGTGGTTGATAGTCTTGCCTCAAAGCACACAATTATGAGAGATGCTGAAGTGACTGAGGGTAGATTCACGGACAGAGCAGAGAGGAGTGGACAGTTGAGTGCCTTTCCCAAGACACTGACCACATGGCCCTGATAATGGTAAGACCTAAAGGGAAGAGGTGGTAAAGTAACTCTACTGACAAGTTCCCTTCTGGTTAACTTCTCAAAGTTCTCACTCTGAATACAGAATAAAAACCAGTTATCATCCAGTTGATTCTGACTCACGGTGACCCCTTGTGTGTCAGAGTAGAACTGTGCTCCATAGGGTTTTCAATGGCCATGATCTTCTGGAAGCAGACTGTCAGGCCTTTCTTTTGAGGCTCCTTTGGGTGGACTCAAACCTCCAACCTTTCAATTAGCAGCTGAGCATGTTAACCATTTGCACCACCCAAGGACTCCTAGTACAGAATAAAGAGGGGGAGAATCTGCTCCTCCAGGCATACATTTGCCAGTTAGCACATTCTCGGTATGTTTCGATTACCACCAATTTAGTCTAATAGAGGGGCCTGCCTTGAAGCAAGTGCTCATGGCTGCCATTCTGCGGCTGCACCTACTTGTCAGGACCGTCCTCCGCTTGCACTGCTCCTCCACTCCACCATGCTTCTTGCCTGACAGCGTAAAGGGCGTCTCAAAGACAAAGCGGTTGGTGTTGTGATGCATTTCAAAATCCGTCTTCCGGTCCTCTATTTCCTTTTCCTCGAAGAATGGCGTAACATAGGTTACCTGGATGTAGGCATATTTCGGGTCCAAATCCTTGGGGTTGACCTGTGTTAACACATTATGGACAAAGAAAGAGTGGTAAGCTGCCGGGTGCTTTTGAAATAAAGGCAGGAATCTCTGCATTCCCTCAGCTAGCATCCCGAGGAGGCTGTCCCTTGCCTTTTACAGAAAAATGGGCAACCATATAATTTCAGAGCTGTTTGGGACCTCAGAAAGGGCAACTGGCTGGCCAGTGGTCTAGCAGATAGAACAAAGGTAGGATAGGAGCCAGCTCTGCAAGAAGCTGAGACTCTGTAATATAAGTACCCCATGTTAGCCTATTATTGAATCTTTGTTTTCTCTTCTGTAATAACTATCCAATCACTTTGGTCTAGAATGCAAGCTTCTTGAAAGTACAAATATATCTCTTTGTCCCTTTATGATTTAGCCATGTACCTATACTGAGGCCATGGGTTCTGGGCTTGTAATGAGGAGGGAGTTTCTTTGTCTATTCAGTGTATTATCGGATCAGTCCATCACATGGTTGCAAATATTTTTATTTTCATTTTCTCAGATTCCTTTTCTCATTTGCAACTAATTCTACGGAAGTGATTCTGTATAATGATATTCTAACTCTGTTTTCGTGGTTAGACATGAGAGACAGCAAGGAAGATAGGCTGGGGATCCCAAGAAAAATCCAGGGCATTGCCTTCAAGGCTGGAAGAGATGGTTTTTAGTCCCTTTTTTCACTATAACTTGGAGAATTTTCAAATTCTCTTATCTCTCCATCCATCTACCCATCCACTACCTACCCTATTCCAGAGATTTGAGGAAGCTCATTAAAGTATTTGTGATGCTAGTAATTAATACATTCTAAGATGGATACAATTGAAACCATTTAATGGTTGAAAAAAATGGAGGTTCAGAATGGTTGGCTAATTTCTCCTGGATCACCAGTGGTGAAATGGTGGAATGGATACTCCAGTTCTACTGACACCCACGTTGGCATTTTTGTCATCCCACCAGGAACTCTGTATATACTTTCTACTTAGGAATGTCACCACTGGAGTGGTTCTAACTCTGCCTCCTTTGGTGGAAAATGTTCTTGCACATTTCAAGCAAAGAAGAACGACGAACACATTCTCAACAACTTCTACCCAAACCCAGAGCTGTCATGCCCAGACCTTTCCAAATACCAGCTTTGTAAAAGAGAACAGGGGGAAAACAGTAGACCCTCTTTCTGGCCCAATAGAGCCCTATACAATTGGGCGCCAACCAGCTTTTCCATCTCAGTCTCCTGTCACGCTATTCCATCCAACATGTGTTCTAAAGATCTGCCATTCTCTAAGCACACCTTCCCCTTTTATCTATCCCTGCCTTTGCACATGCTGGTTCTTCTCAGAAGGCCCTTTGCTTCCAGCAAACACCTTCTCATTCCTCAATTCCCAGATATCACCTCCTCTGTGAAGAGTTACCTAACCAAGAACAAGGGGTACAGGAAAGCCCCTCCCTGAGCTTCCCCTGTGCTAGTTGGAACAGGTCTCTCTGGCGATACTTCATTACACTTTATTTAATTAGCCTTCTATACACCTCCTTCTCTTTTTAGCCCCATGTGACCTGTGAACTCTGGAAGGAAGAGAAACCAAGAAAAAAGCCAAACCCATTGACAGTGAGTCAATTCTGACTCACAGTGACCCTACAGGGTAGAGCAGAACTGCCACATAAGGTTTCCAAGGAGGAGCTGGTAGACTCAAACTGCCAACCTCTTGGTTAGCAGCCTGAGCTCTTAATCACTGCACCACCAGGGCTCCTAAGGAAGAGACTCCATGTAATCCCAGCTCCCAGTCCTGTGCAGGACATGCAGTAAATGTTTAATAGAGATTTGCTGAATGACTGAAAGGAGATTAGAAGATTCTGAGTAACCTAATCAGAGGATGTAAATATTTGCTTTCTGGAGCCATGAGGCAGTTAATAGGATGCTCACAGGTTAATATAATGTAATCTGTAAGTCTGCTGCTATCGTAGAAGACCAGCTTCAAAACTTATTATTTTAAAGTGCAGAAAGATCTCTCTGACTAAATACTTTCAACTTGTATTTCCTCCAATTTCACCAATGAACCCAATCATTTTAAGGCTTTGATTGCTATTCAAATACAAATAATCTATGGAAGAAGTAAAGAATTTAGTAACTGTTTCTAGGAACTGCCTAACAGTACTTAAATAAACACATAAAAACACTTTTGCTTTTGACAAAATGATACCACCAACCAATCACTCATCCAACAAAAAAGCAAACAAATCAAAACAAAAACCCCAACTAGTTTAGGTAGTTTACTTTGCAGTCAGGCAAACTATTAAAACTTCATTAAACGTAGTTGAAACATAAAAGAATCAAGTCAATTGTAAGCAGTTGCATGCATATTGACTTTCCTGTACCTTGTTGGAATCCTGGATGATCTTCACATTGTCTGCTCCGAATTTATCTGCGTAGAGCTTGAGCAGCCTTTGGGAAATCTCAGAGAGACCTGTTAGCTTCGGCTCTTTATAAATATACTCCTTGCCTTCTTCTTCTTCAAAAAATCCCTATGGAAGACAGATAATGAACCACCAATTTTATAAGAGAACTCCAACTACACATCACAAGTCAAAGAAAAACCATTCACTTAAAAAAAAAAAAAATTCAAAATCTTTTGATGTCATCCAAGCCATTGATTAGCATGCTGTAAAATTCAAAATCAGAAGAGAATGAAGAAAACAAAATATCATGTTGGAATCTGGCATTCATGAGAACCTGCCCTAGTCTGGCCAAACGATCTTATGAAATACCTTACACATATTTTCTCTATTTGTAGAAATCATCGGCAATGCTGCTTGCATATATTTTGGCGGAAGAGTGCCCTCATGTGGTAGCCTCGGGTAGAACACAAAGTTGGGAGTAATTTTTGGCATTATTCAAAGAGCAGTATCGTTTTTAATAAGGAACTCTAAAAGTCTTTGAAACTACCATAGGAAACACTGTATAGCATGTACAGGTATCTAAGTAAATCAACACGCATCCCACATCTTCGAAGAAAATCACAATGCTCTGTATCGTCATAATAGAAAATACATACATTTTGCTTCCAAATATTGCTGTTTTAAAAATTTTACATCACTATGTCTTCAGGGACCTGAAGCAACTTCGGTATATATAATTTCATCATTCAATTTACTTTATTAAGAGACCTTTTACATTCTTACAAAGCTAGACCTTAAAGCATTAAAAACAGTAACCATATCATTATCCTGATTCCATAGGGAACAAGTGGTTTTTGTTTCCTTTAATTTATTGGGCTGGTTTAAAGCGGAGCCCTTGGTGGTGCGATGGTTAAGTTCTAAGGCTGCTAGCCAAAAGGTCAGCAGTTTGAATCCACCAGCCACTCCTTGGAAACCCTATGGGGCAGTTCTACTCTGTTTTATAGGGTCGTTACAGGTTGGAATCGACTCGATGGCAACTGGATTGGTTTTGGTTTGGTTCGAAACAGGAAGAAGGGACGTTCCCATTATCGAAGGATAACTAAGTGAGGCAATGTTTATAGTCCTTCTCTTTGAAGAGACATGGAAGTACCGTTCCTGTGGAACACATGAGGCCTCAACATACGAAAGGGAGGAGTTAAGAATTTAAGCTGAGTTTATCTTCAAGGAAACAGTGCTTGAGGTCTGGGTGAAGTTACTGGGGGTCAAAAAGAAATTTAGCTGTACTTTTTTTTAAATCATTTTGAGTGTTTAAAAATCTCCACTTTATGTAGAAAACATTGATAAAATGTTCCAATACTGTATTATTCATGGCTGATATGAGGCAATCTATCCAAGAATAATGATTAAAACTTATGGTGCTCTATAAATGTAAAGCACTTCCACTTACGTAAATTCGATCCTCACTAACCATATACTTGGGATCGTAAGTGGATTCTAACTGCATATCTGCAGAAGCCAATGAACATCCTGCAAAAGGTACCTTCCCCATCACAGTTCTTGTCAAGCAGCTAATTGTCTCTTTCCGTGTGCGTATTGCTAACTGACTTTGGGTTTTGTGAAGGCAGGCGGATGTATGTGCCTTGTTTTACGTCACATGCCCCATGTTTTGCACTGTGCCTGATCTTTAGAAGGACACTCTCTATGTCCTGAATGAGTAAACAGATGAATGAAATAGTTCTTAGTGGGCATTATCTTCAAAAGGTATATCGGCACCAGGTGTAATTGAAAAAGATTCCCTTGCTTTTAATGAAGGTGCTTTTCCTAAAAAATAAAAAATAAGTAAACAACTTCTTTGAGAAATGTTCAAGAATAAGCACAACCGATTATGAGTACCTTGACCCCAAACTCCTAAAAAGTGACATATGATATTGAAAACACGAAAAGCAGCTCCCTAGGCTCATCTAGACTGTAGGGGTAGTGAGGTCTGACCCCATTCCCACTTGGTTTCCCGTTGCTATGTTTTTCAGTAGGAGTCCCATGGAATTTTGGCTGATTCAAGGTCAGAGGTTAGTAGCTGAAATTGACAGCCTGACACATCAGAGAAATAAAACTTCTTAGGCCATCAACCAGAATCCCCAGAGGGCCATAGCTAATGCAACACTTACAACTTCAGTTTCAATAAGAAAAATGCCTCCAAGTTTCATGGTGTGAAAACTAACACAAAGAGACATTTCCACTGTGAATTCTTCCCCTAACAAATTTCGGAATCCAGAGTTAGCAGAAAACGTACCGCGGGAATCACGTTTCTATTGTCCTCACTGTGGCCTCTGTGGCCTTGGTCATGACCTGTGACTGTTCTTTGTCCCCACTCCTTGTTCTGTAGGATGGGACTATAGCACAGATTCAGAAATCTACTGGGAGGCCTTCAGAACAATGCCTAGTTCTCGGCAGGTCCTTGATGAGCGTTAGCTATGGTAATGGTGATGATGATGATGAATAATGATGATAACAAAGATGAACAAAAAGATTGTGTCAGTTACGAGTTCTGGCTAATAGGCAGGGAAATGGTCTGAGTTTTGAGTGCTTAAGAAATACAGATCTTCAGTTTCTCTTGCATGGAAACTAAAATTTTCCTGATTATAAAAGGATCTATTGATGCTCATTTCAATATTTTGGTTGATGATCTTTTATTAGAAGCAATTACAACTTTTTTTTCAAGAATAGAAATGTAAACGTATTGAGACTATTTTATAAAATAAAATAAGAATTTAATCTGCTGTCTGCTGGGATCTGTGGAAGGGTCTTTCAGGGCCAGATTACATGTCCAATGGAGTTCCAAAAATGTCTGGAATGTGTGCTTACCTTTTACGCAGGGAAACCATCAAAGCAAAGGCAACTGCACCACGGGACACTATCTTAAGGAAGGCTTCAATCACTGCTTTGTCTTTGGAGTAAATGATTTATAAACAGGGACATGGGGTGATGAAACCCAGAGGTAGCTTCTCTTTTGCTTTAACCCCAAAGTCACACGTTAATTGCATTTCAAAGCAGTGGGAAATGTGACTTCTGCAGTTCCCTCGCTAGTTTGATTTTTTTTAATGCCATTTTACAATGCAGTAAGCTCCCTCTTCTGTTGTGGTCTGGAAATAACATCTTGTAGTTAAACAAGCACTTTGAATTAATAGAGGTAACATGCATGGACTACAGAATTTCAAGGCAATAGATTATGATAAAAATATACTTCAATCCACCGACAACCCAAATCGACTCTTTCTTAGATGTTTCTGCAGGTACTTCACTGCCGTGCCCTGAATATCAACTGTACGTGGCCCTGCTTTTATATCATACTTCAAATCCGTAAGTAAAAGGATGCATTCAAAGAGGAATCCAATGTGAAAAACGGTCAGAAAATGTTAATATAGTCTCAATTCTAAGAAAAAGAAGCTACAAGAATGCAAAGAAATGCTGAATATAAATGGAAACCCAACTATGATGCATCAAAATAAAAAAATAAATCTATAACAGTGACTTTCAGACAGGTGGAGAGCCAAAAGTGTGTATCACATCTCAAAATGGAGATCGAAGTTTTTCAAACTAAACATGCACCTTTCCTCTTCTTCTCCCCCACCCCCTCCCGGCTCTCTTTTCTTTCAAGATTCTCAGATGCATTCACACTCTATAAGGCATGATTGAGAATCATGGATCTATATCCTTTGGTGAACAGCATAACATTCTCCCAATGCCTTTCACTGAATTAATTCCAGGGGCATCCAGTCTTTGAAGATATGCAATGGGTATTCCCTTGCTTCTTTCATGCTAAATACCACTGGGTAAGGATTTCATTGATTACAGTTGATGTTTGATCACGATTGCCATTTCATGACTGTGGAAATGAGTACTTCAGGAACACTTTGGAGGATGCTTTCTATAACCAGCTACGTGTAAAATTTTCATAGCCAATGACGCCACCTGCTGCATTAGAAATGTCATGCCATGCAACACTTGCATTTTTAAAGTTCCTGCAATGAAAGAGCACTTTTCAACTTGTTTTCTAGTATCCAGTTCACAGCAGACACAATTAATATTAAATATCCTAATCACTATTATAAAATAAAAACACTAGTCACATGGGATGCTAAAATATTTACCCAAAGGCCTATGTGGAAAAAAAGAGCCGACTGTAAATTATAGTCCCATAATCTTTGTAACATGATTGCAAGAAGTTAATTTGGATCTTAACAGGTGCATTTTACAGTGACCCAAAGCATTCTGATGAAAAAGAAATTATTTCTGTGCATGGGGATTATGCTAACCAAGTGGTGTAATCATTGGAACCTTTATTCTGTACATGTTCTGTGGAATGTTCAAGCCTAGCTGATATTTATCATCCAGTGTGAAGTGGTGTGTGCTGTTTGTTCCTGTAGAACACCATAGTTCACACTCCCCATTTGGTGTCTTGGGACAGGTGTTTGAGTATCTTCTGAACAATGATGACTGAACCTCAAATTCTCTGCTTATCAGGACAACCTCCATTAGCTCCACTTGTTCAAAAGCAGCTGGGGATTGAGATTGTAGGGTGTTGTGCTTAAGTATATTCTCAGGTCTGCAGATTTAACAAAATGCTTTGCCTTTTAAGCTCAGGTTGGAATTTTTATAAATGGCAATTGAGAATATTGGCAGAATAAATAATAATACTAATAATAAAACAAATGCATACAATCAGCACACTTTACTGAAGAATCTGGAAAAAGAACAAAGTTAGGTCATGTGAAAGTAGCTTTCCCCCATTTTTCCCCATTGCCTCCCTCAGTCCCTCTAGTACAGGGTTTTCAAGTATTCTTTTAGTAGGTGAGTTAAGGATCACAGGACCCCAAATTTATAAATAAGGTAGAAAACATCGGTATGGTATGGAAGTGGGAAAGACTTTAGAGAATTACAAAAAAGTATATGCTGGGCAGACAAGCAGAGCTGAATCCTGATAGACAACCTGCAGATCTTGAAAGAACTTTTCTTTTCAGCTTAATCAACAACAGTTATATTGAACCATACAAAGTTGCCAACTTTGTAGGTTAAAAAAAAAAAGTAGTTGAGTATAGGCAAGTTCGTATGGTTCAAAGTACCACAAAGAATATCCTTGGTCTCAAAGCTCTAAGTGCTGGCAGCTTCTTTCTGCCTTGGCTTGCTCTCCAAATGTATTACATCACTACTTTCTGCCTTTCTTGAGACTTAACCTGGCCCACTGGGTAAAAGTTTATTGCACTGTCTATCCTTTGTGTTGGGATTTGCATTTTGACTATTTCCATTACTTCTGAGAATGCTCAGGGCTCACCACCATAGAGTGGCCCCTCTCTCCAAGATACTGCTGTGGAAAATGGCCAAAGCCTTTCAGGACTCACGGAAGGTACCCCTCGACAGCCACCACTCCAAATTCTGAAATTCTGACCACCATGCTCTTCTTTTAGGAGGCTGGTGGCACAATGGTTAAAGCACTCAGCTGCAAATCAAAAGGTGGGTGGTTTGAACTCACCAGCTGCTCCACAGGAGAGAGATGTGGCAGTCTGCTTCGGTAAAGATTTACAGCTTGGAAACTCTATGAGGCCATTCTACTCTGTCCTATAGGGTAGCTATGAGTCGGAACTGACTCGATGGCAGTGTGTTTGTTTTTTTTTGGTGTGCTCTTCTTATTAAGCTGCAATTCACAGTGGCTTGAAATGAGAGACAATCTCCAATACTGAGTCTACTGTTTATACATTTCAAATATGGGGTACCCATACTGATCTCTGTATGTGTAAGCTTTCAGATTACACCTACCTTCGTGTAGAAAGTAATGCATATGAAAAATAAAGGATACATTTTTGTAATTCTGATAACTGGAAGAAACCCAATTTAGTTCAAGGAATGAAGAATGACTCAAAAATGAATGTAAGCAGGATTATGTCACCCTTTGGCTCAAATGTTGATTTGCACAAAAAAGTTACGGTTCAGTACAACCATATGGAGGGATGTGTGAGGATTATTAGAGCATGCAAACAGAGAGAGAGAGAGAGAACTTACCACAGCCTGGAACCATCAAGACCAAAAGAAGAAAAGAGTAAACATCTGCATTAAAAACTAGTTGGAAAGCAGTGTGATTTGTTTTAGCCTGTTTAACAGCCTGTATCTTAGATGTTAACTTGGAGAAACCATTAGGTAAGCAATCTAGCTTTCATGACCATGGGTAATGAAATAACATGAGAGTTCATTGCTTTCTTTGGAAAGATGGCCTGAACATTTGCAGAGTTGAGCATTGGTTAGCCAAACGTATATACCGTCTGCCACTTTGATGCTGTTCAGTCAGCCTGTGGCCACTTCCCTTGAAACTCTGTCTTTCCCTTGCAACCACTCAACTCCCACATCCCCTTTCTGATGTTTTTTTTTTTTTTTTTTCCCTGCCATTTTTCTTGCTAATGTTTCACCTAGGTCACAAATTGTTTATTTCCTCCTCTCCTGCAGATTCCTGTATTTCTCTCTCTCACTAATAGACACTATCACTTCAGATAGTCCAGATTCTTTTCCTTGGATCCAGAAAATGTCTGCATTTTCTCTAGACTGTCTCTCCAGACCTCTGTTCCTCACACGACTAGCCTTCTCTGTCTCCACAACCCCGCGATGTTCCTGGACAGTGAGGAGAATCTGAGTAGGAAGAACGTATTTACAGTAAGGTGGTGCTCGGTGACTCTCTTTCCCAGGTAAAGAACAGCTATCTTTATTACTTCAGAAGTTACTTTTAAAGCTGCCCTTGGTGATTGCTGGGAAGAAGAAAAAAGAAAAAAAAAGAGATGTTGTTCAAAAGATTTCAATGGAAACGATGTAGAATGACTAAGCTGGATTTGACTCCTTCAGCTTCAGCCTTGAGGACTCTAAGGAGAACAGGAAGCTCTGTGCAACAAGGCTTTTACATGAGGGAAAAAAAGGGAAATGAAAGGTCTGAGAGCCACCCCAACTGTGAAAATAAAAGAATGGAATTCTTATTCACAAGAGTAATCGCTTGAAATAGGTCTGCTCAAATGTAATCGTGTTACAAGCCTTCCTGAAAAGAAACAGAATGGTTCCTGGGTTTATCCCATTTAAAGTAGTGCTAAGAGACATTTATAATTAATATATAATAGGTTCACTTTCAGGTCAATGCTACGGCTAGCTAATATTTTCAATCTTGTTCATAGTTTATGTAGTAAGCTCAGAAAGATAACTTTAAAATGGCATTGACGGGCAATACAGGGCACAAAATAACCATATAGTGATATGACTAAAAATTGTGGTAGTTTGAAAATAGAAGAAAAGAAATTGCATGATTGTAAAAAGTTCCCAGCTTTGATATGGTGGAGTTCCAATTTCTTGATTTCCTAGAAAGCCACTGTTAAAGAGAATTTCATTTCTTAAAGCATTTTCAATTGAATTTCACTTTAATATATGACCTAAAGCTATAATTAGACACTTGGGGTACAGTGCGAAGTAGAGGATGATGGAATGTAAGGCAACGATAGTGTTCTCTTACTCGAAGAAGTCAGAACCGCTGTTCTTAGCTCTACCTGTACTAAAGCCCATGGATTTCTCTGCACGTTTGTCTTCCTATTTAGTACATTCCTGGGGGCAAACAGACAATCGCACCCAGAGAAAGGCTCAAATATACTCAGATATACTCAGACACATCCAAGCCCACACACATACCCCAGTCCATTGGCACACAAAGAATGAAATACAGCATCCAACTGCTCAACGTTGCTTCTAGTGAACTTACCTGCCCATAAAAGGCCACACGATAGTAGCGACCAAACAGTCGCTTCTCTGAGTTCACCACCTCTGCAACTTTTAGATACGACCGATGAATGTCATAGTAGAGATCAGATAATTTCTGAAACCAGAAATTGAAAGGTTTTGTAAAGCTGATTCTGATATTAGAATAGGGAGTATCTACTTTTGAAAATCATAAGTAATTCACCAATTTAAAGTAGGATATTTTAACTAACTTCTTGGTGTTTACAAAACATACTTTGAAGTCTCTCTGCTTCTCGAAGACAGCAATGATGGGTTTGTTGACATCAGCAATGAGTTCATATCTCTCAGACTTCCAAAGAAACTCCACACACATATACAGCTGCTCCACCAGAATATTCTGCAATTTTCCCAATCAAAAGGAGATTTTACATGGTTAACATTGTGACTTGTAACTGAAACTTGGTTGCAAAGCTGTTGCATTGTCAATGTTTTTTCTTACTGGGATTTCTGTTTTCCATATTTTGGTTATGGAGTCCCTGGTGGTGCAAACAGTTAAGTACTCGGCTACTAACTGAAGGTTTGTTGGTTTGAATCCACCCAGAGATGCCTTGGAAGAAAGGCCTGGCGATCTACTTCCAGAAGACCACAGCCACTGAACCACTGAAAACTCTATGGCATGCAGTTCTACTCTGACACACATGGGGTTGCCATGAATCGGAATCAACTCCACAACTTTGTTTTTTTTTTTTTTTTTTTGTTCCTATTTGGGTTATTGGCATTTACTCAGACAGCATTGTGTCATCTTGGATTCGTCTCTGGATTCTTCTCTTTCCCTCACTACTGTCATTTAACTAATACCCCAAACTTGCTAGGTGCCCTGGTGGCACAGTGATTAAGTACTCAGCTGTTAATCAAAAGGTTTATTTGTAATATACACTAAATTAATGCATAACTATATGAAAACTTTCATTAAAACCCATCTGTAAATCTGCCTTCTGTACCTTGTTTTCTACCTATGTAATATTATGATTTTAAAAAAGTAGTTTATGTAACATTTTATTTACCCGATAAAGGGAGCTTTATTTTCTTCACCAGAATAGTTTCTAAACAATTCTCAATAGAAAGATTCTTTTCTTCCTTCGTGAAAAATGACCGTGATTTGTATATCAGAATGTTTTCTGCAAAAACTAGTGAGTCTTTCTGTTCAATTGCATTTGTAACTAAATTTTGCTAATGCTTTAATAAAAACAAAACAAAACAAAATTTTGTGACAAGCTCACAAAATTTTCAGCATCTCTTAATCATCTTGCCCAAAGACTAGAGAATGTACAACTTACAGAAAAGCTGATCACGTAGAAATACATTTGGGTAAATACTTTGGGAAGTAAAAATGGGTTTAAATTTTCATTGAAAATTATGCTTTGTCAATGGAGTCTAATATCTGTTAATCTTGGCTTAATTTTAGCCTGCCTTTCATTTGCCTGATTAAGTCATAAAGTAGAGTAACTTTTTCTGATTTCTGAATAAGTTTTCCTTCTTTCTTCCTTTTTTTCTATTTTGCTTAATGTCCCAACCCGATGCATATTTTTACTCAATTATTGTGTACTAGATAAATTTTGGAGACCTGGTGGCCAAGTTATTAAGAGCTCAGGCTGCTAACCAAATGGTCGACAGTTTGAATCCACCAGCCACTCCTTGGAAACCCTATGGGGCAGTTCTACTCTGTCCTATAGGGTCGCTATGAGTCAGAATCCACTTGACGGCACACAACAACAACAGATAAATTTTGATCTAACCTCATTGTATGGTGTATCCTGCATTCCCGAATCTTCTTTCATTGCTCCTTCTTCTTTTATATTTGGTGTAATGCTCAAAAAAGCTGGCCAGCCCATTGAGAACATACCTGGAGAGGATCAAGCAAAATACGTAATTATTATTGGAGCTTAGTTTTGCTTGGGTTAGATAATGCCTTTCTTCAGGATGTTACAAGCGGTAGTATTATAATCTCACATGGTCAGTAAGATGGTTAGACTGTGAGTGCTGATAAATACTCTTTGCCAGGCAATCAATGTTTCCCTTTTTATATTCTTTGTATCACTTTCAGGTAGCACATTTCCTTTAAGAATCTGGATGAGACTGCAGACAAAACATGGGATTTATAAGTAGACCTCATGCTAACATACTGGTTTAATTAACTTCTCTGAGCCCGTTTCCCTCATTTGTTAAACTGGAGACATACTATAACCTCAAAGGATGGTTGAGAGGGTTCAAAACAATAATATTTGGGAAAACACCTGGTACCATCAGTGCTCAGTACTCATTAATTTCCATTCTTTAGCATTATTCAGGAACCTTCTCAAATTTCCTCAGCATGTTGGCCACCAAGATTAACAAAGCCCTGGCTCTACAGATTCATGAAAGCACTTGACACTGGTTAATGTTCCCAGAGGAGGGATCAGATATGAACGACCGGGAATATGAATGGTTAGGAGCACAAGTTGGACCCTTGAACCCTGGCTCTATCGCAAACTAACCATGAGCTCTGGATCAGTTTATTTACATCTCTGGATGTCAGGTTTCTTACCTGTAAAAAGGAGGTGATCATAGCACCTCACTCACAGAATTGCCGTTGACCACTAACTGAGAAATTGCTGATACAGTGCTTAGGGCAGTGCTTGCCACACAGCAAGTGCTTTTTAAATGACTGCTAATACTTTTGTGGGATGTTTCCATATTTAACAATCACCTCATTGGCTATGTAACTAACTTATCACTCCCCAAACATGTTACAAATTATAAGAATTAATTCACCACAATCATTTCTTCTAATTTCACTTTCCTTTTTCATAACAACATAGCTTCAGTAATTAAACATGCATTAAAATACATGAGAATTGATTGTAAAAGGAAAAGTCATAAGTCATAACATACTTCTTGCCAGATGATGATCATTTATTAGTACGACTGAGGTAGCTGTACTTTTTGGAGTCTCCTATATACTTGTCATGTACACTTTGTAGTGAAGGGGCATTTTACTCTTCTGATTTAAAACATTGTAACATAAAGTTATATTAAGGACTTAAAATATTTGTCAATGAGCTTCAGATATATGCCAATAGATATGAATATATACTAATGCATCAAAAATAATCACTTTCGCTAATTTAAAGTTTATTAAATGAATATATCCTTTTTTCAATGGGTATATTATATTCCAACATAACCTTATGTCTAAAAGTGGGTACTTTACCATTTCTGAATATTAAGGGCTCACACAACTTGATGGGGGTATAAGTTTCTCCAAGTTCTCAAACTGATAACTGGTTTTATCAAGTTTCTTCAATTTTGTTTTTAGTTAGAATTTGAAATAGTCATTATGGAACTTTATGGTAACTAATTGTGACTGAAAGGCACATACATAAAACAATGATTTTTTTTTCTTTTTTTGATGACAAGCATTTAAAAATAAAGCTAGATAGAAAGTGTGGGACTGGGCAAGGAGAGACCTTGCTTTTAGGGTAGACATCAGCCATGTTTTCCAGGATCCTCACACAAGTGACCTCATTGCCTCATGGTTCATTTTGGGTCATTTGACTCAAACGTTTTATTTGAAAAATCCACTGCAATATATACTTTTTTAAAAGAGTGACCAATTATATTTCCAAATTTTTGCAATTAAAGTTTATTTATGTTTTGTTTAGGTTTTCTGGTTTTAACATCTAAGGGTTTATTTCTATTGTTATACAATGAGTTTCCACTGTGTTATGAAAGTTAAGATAGTGTTATCAAACACACTGAAGTTCATTAACACCTTGGGTTTGATCAAGATTTTGCAAGAGATTGGAGATCAAATATGTTGACTATACTGCCAAAACAATTTTTTTTACAAAGAGAAACTATTATCAAATCTTTTTATGAGACATTAAAAATGGAGTACTTTTAATGAAAGGAAATCTATACCATAAACCATTATATGTTACAGTTGTCAAAATCAGTTTATGCTTTTTTAAAAAATAAAATGTAACACAGTGATTATGTAGTCCTACATACCATACTATAAAGGGGCAGATTATCCAATAATCAAGATAAGCAAGGCCTTACTTGTGCTTACCTACTAATCTGTGTTAATAGTTTCACATGCTTTTCACCACATGCATGGCCTTATTTGTGAGTGCTTACTGAAAATCATGTGAAAATGTTCACACAGATTAGTAAGTAAGCACAAGTAAGGCCGGCTTAACTTGCTTACTGAGTAATCTGTCCCTGTCAGGGATTGTAAATCTAAAAAGAGGCTTTGAATCTGTAGGAAGGTGCTGTTGGATTGGGAGAGAGTCAGATGCCAGCCATACCTAAAAGCAGAATCTTGATGATGTGAAAAAATGTGAAGTTGTTCACTACAGAATAATAAGTAAGCACAAGTAAGCCCGTGCTTACCTTGCTTATTGAGTAATCCACCCCTCGTACTATACTTATGTCTCCATGTTTATATCCCTTATTTTGAAGAACAGTTTTATTATATTTGCAAGTAAAATGGATTTTTCTTACAATTTTAAAGAATTCATCAATTTCAGATTAAAATCCCAAGGGCAGACTGGCATGCAGACTGATAGCAAAACATGGCCATATCTCCTAATCCTGAACATTGGTTAACATGTGGTTGTATTTTCAGAGAAATTTCCAGTAATCTGAACTTTATAAATTTTGGATAGAATTTCTGAATGGTAGGAGCTTAAGGTTTTTACAGAGTAAGTCATGTAGGTCTGAGATAGTTTTTGCTTCTAAGAACACATTTAAAAAGGTTGGCTTGTTGTCAAATTTAAGCAGCAATTTGATTTCCTCAGCACTGTTACACGGGGGCGAATGAGCATGGTTAGATCACTCACTTCCTCCACCAGGAGTTGTTAGTAACGGGTTGCTATCACAAGGGTGGGCATCCTCCAGGAGCAGGGATGGTGTGCAAATCTTTTCCATTTTCCAGTAACCTATGGTAGTGCAAGATGAGGTTAGAACATGGCTACACGTTTCGGTTAATACAAGCTTATTAAACTACAGGTCATTAACCAATGGAGCATTTTCATTTTGAACTAAGACACCGACCATCCAGTTGGTCTTGATGTACCTGAAATGCGATCATGGCACAATGAAGAGAGTTAATATTTAAAATCATAGCATAATTAGAAATAGCTATGGAAGTAAATGTGACTTCACAAAACATAACTGAGATGAATAAAATCTAAAATTAATAAGTTAGGTTTCACGATGTTATTTATGGACTTTTTTCTCCTTACTTGGTCCTCTTACCCTTTCTTTTCAGGTATTCCGCGATGAGGGCAGCTATATGGATGTAACACATAGCAGCCTGAAATAAGACAGAAAACAAAGGTGTTAAGGGGAAGGAATATGATGCATTACACTATTTATCTAATTAGAACTAATCTTCCAAGGTGAGTCTATATTCCGTGTCAAAATATATGGAAGGATCCTTTGTAATGACAGAATTGAAATTAAGAATCAGTTATATTTCAGAAAAAAATTAAAATGAGTATTTGAGAATTTTTGTTTGTTTAGTGGCATAACTCTTTAAGCACTCAACTGATAACTGAAAAGTTGGTGGTTTTAAACCCACCCAGAGTCACCTTGGAGGAAAGACCTGGCAATCTACTTCTGAAAGATCACAGCTATTGAAAACCCTATGGAGCATAGTTCTACTCTGACACACGTGTCACCAGGAGTCGGAATAAAATTGATGGCAACTGGTTTAGTTTTGGTTTGATATCTTGATATAGTTTTCCGATGGGTGAATAAGATGGCCTAAAGAATTTTTCCACAGAATTAGATGTCTAAGACAAAAGTTTGTTTGTAGCCACAGTTCTTTTTTCTTATTAAAATCTATAAACTCTAGCATCTGAATCCAAATTGGAAGTAACAATGAGCTGCCTTCTAACTTTTTCTACCTCTAGTAATGGCCCTTCTTCAAAATTCAATCATCCTTAAAATGTCTCCTCACACCTTGGCACTTGATTAAATAGTGTGATCTTCTAGTGTAGATAATACAGGTGGTATTTCATTTTTCTGTCCTATCCCCTATAAAGCCTTGAACTGTGCTGAGCACATACTAGAAACCTGACTTGCCGAAGAGTTAATAGAATGTCAGCTTTTGGTTTTGAACTTTTATGTAGGAATTCCACCATTTTTCGATCAGTCCAAGGAAACTGGAATTTCTCACTCTTGTCCTCACCAAACTATAGCCAAGCCAGGCCTCTGGTTGGCTCTAGTTCCATGTCAGAATGTCTAATCACCACATGTGTTTAGAAGAGCTCCAGGGTTTAGGACTGCCCTAGACAAATAAATCACTTTGCCAAAGGGGCATCTTTCTGACAAGAGGGTAGAACTTCCCCACTTGGTACCCAGAATCCACTTGGGTGTCATGAATTGCCAGATATAAATCCAACCACTGTTTAATCTTCACACAGTCATCCCTCCACATGTGGCTCCTAGGAGTGTTAATTTTTCCACCACCCTTCAGACCAGCTGCAAATGAGGACTGATTACCCATGGCTGAGTTTATTTACCATGGTGGCAACCTTCCCTGTTCTTTTTTTTTTTAATTTTATTGTGGTGAAATATATATAACAAAATATTTGTCATGTCAATTATTTTTACATGTACAATTCAGTGCCATTAATTGCATTCACCATGTTGTACAACCATCACCACTGTCCATTCCCCAATTTCTTCATCATAGAAACTCATTATCCCTTAAGCAACACCTTCCCAATCCCCCCACCGCCATTTTTCTCTTTTACCCACCACCCAGCTGCTCAATTTTAATTGCAGGGAAGAATTTTTTAAATATAGAATAGTAATTTATATAACTCTTAATTTCCAGACACCCTTACAATCATCCTCCAGAGCCTCAGGTTTTTAACATTTAGCCCCACATTGCATTTCCTACAATTGCTGTTGGCGCTACACAGACTCCAGTCTTTATTTAATGCCATTTACTTGGAGTCAGGTGCCCTAAAAACTACATGCAAATTTAATGTGCACAATACATGATTGGGTCACATCTAGATTAGTGGCAAATACAGTAACTCTTATAATTCATGCTCTAAATGAAAATCCAATCATCCTTATAAGAAGGACAATGCCAACGGAGAATGAACCTTTGCTAATCACCTCTGATAAGTCGCCATTTCTCGCGTGAATCTTGGCCATGCTTTCCAGCCAGGTCCTCCGAAGCTCAGGGGTGCTGGCATAGGAGTTCGCCAGGCTGTACTGGAGATCCACCAGCATCTCAGGGTCTTTTTCATGCTCCTTCATCTGTGCCGTGGCCATCAAAACAGTTCTTATACGTTTAGTCAGGTCTTTCACTTCTGCTGGGAAATTGCTGTTCTTTGGAAAAGAGAGAGCCTGGGTCATTATCTCTTTAGAACTCATACGTCAACTTACTTAAAGTTATGCTGTTAACTATGACTTGGACAGAAGTTTGGTGCATTCTATATATTGTGAATAAATATACTCATTCTATATGTACACATTCTCTGTATTGTGATTACTGTTGTTTTACACATTTAAAGGAAGAATTGTAATAGATGCTACTTTTGTCTTCTTGTCATCTTCTTCTACTAATAGCATCTTAATTTTCCATGAGACTTTCCCCTCCTTGACTCTAGTTCATGTGATTTGAATGGGTCTTATTCCATTCCCAGGCATCAGGAATGGCAAGTGACAATGGCCTGGCAATACTTTTCTTTGATCCCCCAGGCCACATTGATTGGTTCACGGGTGGGTATGTGATGCAAGGTTAGAGCAAAGAGATTCAGTTCTGGGACTTTAATTGGGAACTATGGAAAAATGTGCTTTTTCCACTCATAGGATGCAAGCAGTGTTCTCAGAGTTTCTGAGAGCAAGCCCGTGGGGAGACCAAAAAAAACGAAAACCCACTATTGTCGAGTAGATTCTGACTCATAGCAACCCTTTAGGATAGCACAGAGTAGAACTGCCCCATTTGGCTTCCAAGGCTGCAATCTTTTCAGCAGCAGACTTCCACGTCTTTCTCCCACAGAGCAGCTGGTGGGCTCGAACTGCCAACCTTCTTGCTAGCAGCCAAGTGTTTTAACCACTGCACCACCAGGGCTCCCATGGGGAGAGGTGTCCTGCAAGTGCAATAAACACAGAGGGAAGTTGAGGTGAGAAACAGAGATAGAGGTGAGAACAGAGAAGTGGAGAGGGGGAGGTGGGATCTGAAAACATTATGTGAATCTTGCATCCAGCCATGCCTGAAGCCAGGTTCTAGCCTAGACTTTTCAGTCTAATGACTAAAGGAGAAGTCTTCAAAAGTGCTAAAAGAAAGACAAGCTGAATTTGGGAAAGAGTGGGATTATAAGTAAATCACTGTATTTCTAGATATATACGGTAAGTCTTCTTGTTACATACCATTCATCCACACATATTAGAAATTCTACGTAACAGAAACCATCAGAGATAATTATCAACTATCAATAAGCAAACTTATTGAATGTAAGTGCTCAGTTAAAGTGCCAATAAACGAAATATAGAATTCTATATATTTTGTTGTTGATTTTGTTTTTGGTGTTAATTTGTGACTTAGGAGACCCTACGTATTACAGAGTAGAACTGCTCCATGGGGTTTTCTTGGCTGCAATCTTTATGGAAGCAGATTGCCAGGTCTGTTTCTTCCACAGTGCTGCTGGGTGGGTTCGAACTGCCAATCTTTTGGTTATCAGCCGAGAACAAACCATTTGTACCACCCAGGGACCTTCTATATACTTTGATTTCTCACAAAAAGAATCTATGTCAGTTTACTCCTAAGTCTTTAGAAAAGCATTTCTTACTTTCATTTGCTTGTCGCCATTAGCAAAATTATTGGTAATTGCAAGGGAATGTTGAAACCGAGAGCCTCCAATCCCAGCATCAGCTATTAACTGGCTTACAGCCTTGATGAGCTGGAAGAGAAAAGAAAACAAGGAACCCTCAAAAGAAACTCCAGAATGGTACCTTTAAAGAAACTCATTGGATTGGATTAACGTTAATTTCTCTCTAGTGGTCCAATGAATGACACCTCTATATATTAAATCTTCAGGGGGCCATGTAATCTTGGGTTTTTCTAATAACCTCAATGATGGTGTATCTCTCCAATAGCTAGGGAAGGCTGTGGGCATCTTGAGAGTCTTTAAAGAAACACTTTTATGTCTTTTGGAATTTGGTGGAATTTGGTATCCTAGTGCTACCTATGGTTTCCTGAGGTGTGCATTCTACGTGATTCTATTTCTTGGCAGAAGTAAGGGAAGTACCAAGTGCAGCAGGGGGCTCTGCTGATTTCTGCCCAGCTGTGCTCTTCCTCTGAATAGGAACTGAGTGTGATGGGCAGATTTAAGGAGGAATTTGGCTAAGCAGTCGGCAACAGGCTGTCCTGGGGACAGCTGATGTTTGTCAATGCTGAAACACAGCGGTAGCTTTAATAAATGCATTCATGAAAACTGGCAGTACTTACTTGTAAGTGAGATCGGACAATTGACTTCTGCTTGTTAAATTCAAAATTTTTCCTCATGAAAAAGTATAGAAGTGCCGAGGCTTCCATCTGAGTTGAACGTGACCTGTGGTTACAGCATTTTAGGACTTCATAGCAGAATGATCCGCAGAGGTCTGCCGGCCCTTGAAAGAACGCTGAAGGAAACTACAGAAATGGAAGCATGGGTGCAGTGAGCAGCATTCTTTCATGTTGCTCTCTTCATTCTTATATTTTAAAATTCTCTAGAACAAAACCCTCTTCTTTTTTTAACCTGGTCTCTTTCTTCCATTTACAAGTGAGGAAGATATAATTTTATCGATCAAAGTATATGTAAATATTTCTCTTTTCTACTTAAAATTACACTCTTCTTTGTTAAGTATCCTTGGTATCAATGATAGATGACAACCCATGCTGTCAAGTTGATTCTGACTCATGGTGACCCCATGGGTTACAGAGAAGAACTGCTCCACAGTGTTTTCTGGGATGTAATCTTTACAGAAGCAGATTGCCAGGCCTTTCTTCTGTGGTGCCGCTGGGTGAGTTTAAACCACCAACCTTGAGGTTAGTAGCTGAGCACAAACCCTTGGTGCCACCCAGGACACTAAATAACTCAGTATAATGGAGTGAGGGCTTTAAAATGGTCTATAGTCACCAAACATTGTTAGAACCATAGGTATCATTTACAGGTGTTCTGGAAGGTGGTGGCTACATCCACCTTAATGTAGAATCTTTAACTTGGCATGAATAGACATGTCAATGAATGGTGTGTGTTTTACCTAACTGTATGCCACCAACACTGAGAAAGCAAGAATCGGTAACCTGATGCTAATTTATTCCCTCTTGGTATCCAAGAAGATGGGCTGTCAAGGCTGTGAATTCATTTTGAGACCATGAATCAAAGTTTATTTCTAAAATGAAAATAGAAGGAACCAAATCTTTCCTCCATCCTGAGAGATGTGAGTATTAATATGTGTTTATTATTCTCCTTAACTGAGCAGCACTAGGACCTGGAGGACCCTTACCTTGCAAACAAACAGTCTCAAGGAGGCAAACACGTGTTTCAGTGCTGCGGCTGACTGGTTGACTTGGAAAAAGAGCATGTAGGTATCAAAGACCCTTTTCATCATTGAATTTTGACAGTCAGATTGTTGGAGTTGCCTCTGGAAATTGAGCACAGAAATTATTTAAGATAAGCATTAAGAACTCCTGAATTCTTTCAACAAATATTTACTGTGAACCTACTATGTGACAGGCACAATCCTAGATGCTGGGAATAAGTGTTGAATAAGAAGTCAAAATCCAGGTTCTCAACGAAGCTTACATGGCAGTGACTGAAAAAAAAACTGATTAAGAAAATAGGTAAAATGACATGGTAAAAAAGTGACTGTTTTGGAGTAGGATTACTTTAGATAGGATGGTCAGCAAAGACCTCTTTACTACAGAGACCCATGAGCTGAAGCAGCCCTTGCAGGGGAGATCTGGGGGAAGTGTCCCAGGAAGGACAAATAGCTAATGCAAGAGCCTTGAACTGGAAATGAGCTTGTGAGTTCAAGGAGGAGAAAGAAGAGCAGAGGAGCTGAAGTGTGGAGGGTTGGGCTGGAGAGGAGGTTCCAGACAGGTCAGGTCCTCAAAGGCCTAATAACACCTTTATGATGTGTGAGATTTGAGTGACATTTCCATAGACCAATAAAGAATCAAAAGACGGTTTTTGCTTTGTCTACCCCCATGCTGACATTTCATATGCAAGCAGGGCTTTCTTGGTGTAACCTTGCTGTTCGGTGGAGATACTGTACTCAACGGTCCAACTTGTCTGGCTCAATCCTTAATGTGGTAGCCTGGCTCCATGAGCTGATCTGACTGAGCTATAATTTTTTTTTAACAGCTTTACTGAGGTATAATTGACATGCAATAAACTGCACACATTCAAAGTACAGTTTGATAAGTCTGACATAGCTATATTCCATAAAACTATCACCACAACCAACATAATGAACACATCCATCATCCCCAAAAGTTTTCTAATTCCTTTTTGTAATCTCTCCCTACCAGCCCTCCTCCACATCCCACTGATCTGCTTTCTGTTTCTATAGTTTGCATTTTGTAAAATTTTATAAAATGGATTCAAGCAGTATGTCCTCTTTTTGTCTGGCATCTTTCACTCAGCATAACTATTCGGAGATTCATCCATGTTATAGCCCGTCTCAGTAGTTAATTCCCTTTTATTGCTGAACTATATTCTATTGTATAATGTAACACATTTGGTTTAGCCATTCATCAAATGACTGACATTTGTGTTCTTTCCAGTCTGGGCTATGACAAATAAAGCTGCTATGAATATTCCTGTTCAAGCTTTTATACAGACATATGTTTCATTTTCTCTTGGGTAAGTACTGGCTGGATTACATGATAGATGTTCACTTAAGTATTTAAAAAGAAAAAACAAAAACCCGCCATATTGTTTTCCAAAGTGTTCGTACCATTGTGCATTCCCACTGGCTGAATGAGAGTTCCAGTTCCTCCACAATCTCGACAAAACTTGGTATGGCCATTCTTTTTAACTTTAGTCATTCTAATAGGTATGTAGTGGTATCGCTTCACCAAAGAAGATATACGGACAGCAAACAAGCACATGAAACTATTCTTAACATTACTAGCCTTTTGGATCTAGGTGTAAAATTAACACAGAACACACTTTGTCTCTCCTTTAAGACTGAAAATGTAGAGTCACATTCTCACTCAGCCCAGCTTCCTTGATAGCAAAGCAAGAGAAATTAAGAAGAATGTCTATTAGCTGACAATAGTGAAATACACAGATGTGTATATCAACCAGTCAACTTCTGTTAAAATCTAAATCTAATGTCTAAAATGTTTTCTACTCATAGGTAATTTGACTTAGGTCCGTTTAACTGATTTCCTAAACCATTTTACAAACACATTCTTCACTTTATGTGGCTGCCTTTTTACCTCCAATTTTATTATCGTTTTTCAGAAAACATTATGATCATACTCACCTGGTGGACCTGGGTGAAGAGGGATAACAGGTCTAGAATAGTCAGGCAAACCTCTGTAGCTATATTGGCCTCAGTGTCCACATGGTGCACGATATCTATTTCATTGGAGTTGCCTACAAAAGGAGAAGGAAAATGTGCATATAACTCTTAAGACAATTCTTTGTTCCTTAAAAAGGATTTTTTTTCTACTGCAACATATTCTGTTTACTGATATTTCAATAAATAATTATTAAATCAAAGTGCTTTTTTTTGTTCAATTTCCTTATTGGCTGAAACAAAACCACTAGGTAGTCTTTAGTGTGCCCTTTTCATATGTCAGCTGTAGGGCTTCCAAAGAAATGATCTATTTCCCATTATTTCTTAGTTCTTTTCCATTAGTTCAGCCATTGGTAGGGCCATATTTCTTCCATAATCAGACTTGGCTAAGTACCATGCTCCCAGGGTGAAAGACTAAATGGATAGTCTCAGTGGACAGTCTGTATTAAAAGCTCCCTTGGAAAGGCACAAAGTATATTATTAATAGGTTAAGGCACACATTCAGCCAGGTTACTGGGTGGGTCATGCTTCCATGTTGTTGTTGTTAGGTGTCATCGAGTCGATTCCGACTCATAGTGATCCTTTGTAAAACAGAAGGAAACACTGCCTGGTCCCGGACCCTCCTCACAATCATTGCTATGTTTGAGCCCATTGTTGCAGCCACTGTGTTA
Organism: Trichechus manatus latirostris; assembly: GCF_000243295.1. Classification (NCBI taxonomy): domain Eukaryota; kingdom Metazoa; phylum Chordata; class Mammalia; order Sirenia; family Trichechidae; genus Trichechus; species Trichechus manatus. The sequence goes on along the minus strand of NW_004444083.1, from coordinate 5,255,926 downwards.
GTCTTTTTGGCTAACGCTCTACTTTACCAAGCATGATATCCTTCTCCAGGGACTGGTCCCTCCTGATAATATGTCCAAAGTATGTGAGACAAAGTCTCTCCATCCTTGCTTCCAGGAGCATTCGGACTGTCCTTCTTCCAAGACAGACTTTTTTCATTCTTCTGGCAGTCCATAGTATATTCTTCTCAAACATCTTAATTCAAAGCCATTAACTCTTCTTCAGTCTTCTTTACTCCTTGTCCAGCTTTTGCATGCATACGAGGCAAATGAAAATACCATGGCTTGGGTTAGGTACATCTTAGTCCTCAAACGGACATCTTTTAACACTTTAAAGAGATCTTTTGCAACAGATTTGCCAAATTCAACATGTCATTTGATTTCTTGACTGCTGCTTTCATGGGCATTGTTTGTGGATCGGAGTAAAATGAAATCCTTGACAACTTCACTGTTTTCTCCGTTTATCATGATGTTGCTTATTTGTCTAGTTGTCAGGATTTTTGTTTTCTTTATGTTGAGGTATAATCCTACTGAAGGCTGTAGTCTTTGATTTTCATCATAAGTGCTTCAAGTCCTCTTCACTTTCAGCAAGCAAGGTTGTGTCATCTGCATAATACAGATTGGTAATGAGTCTTCCACCAATCCTGATGCCACGTTATTCTTCATATAGTCCATGTGTCCATAACTGATAACATTCACATGCTGTGAAACACTAGGCCCCATTTTCTCTCATTCATGAGCTGGAATGTGTGCATCAACTGGATTCAAGATGTCATGCTTACTGTTTCCAGGGAAGGGACAAATTTACCTCTTCCTACTGACTAGACAGTAATAACCTAGTTTCAATAGGCCCACATAAACCAAAAATCCAAACCAGTTGGTCTCTGAGAAGAAACCTATGTGAAGCTTCCTAATATCAAAAGTCACTTGTTTCCAGGTATAATATTCTTACACCAAGAACATAATTTTGGAAGTATTGCCTTTTGAACCATTTTCTCCTCTTCCCTAGAAGAGCATTACATTTTTGTTAACTATGCCTTGATGGTTCTCTCCCCTGAGAAAGATTCCCAGGGCTACAGCAAGCCTTCAAAGCACGGTTTCAGTGTTTAAACAACATTCTTTACATTTCTGGAACACTATAATGCATTTATGCCTTACGCACATCTAGAGGAAAACTGGTAACCACTTAGATTCTATCATTTCTGGTCTACTTACTGGTCATGGTATTGTCTAACATCTGTAAGAGTTTGGGGTTAGAAAGTGCATTTTTGCCTCGAATTATAGGTAAAGTTTGTGATCTATGCTGCTTATGTCCTTCATGACTGGTAGTGGTATGCATCCTGAAAATTAAATAAGAAACATCGTTAAAGAAATCTGGGGATATCATATCCAAATGTTCATTCAAATATTCTAGAGTTAGTCAAATATATAAAAATAATAATTTGAATAGAGATTTGTTATTAAAAAGGTTAATAACAGGAGACTTGGCAAAATGGACTTTTAAAAATACTTTTGGAGAAATTTTATCTAAGCCAAAACAGGATTCAGAAGGATAAAACAGAATAAGAGACAATTTAAATCTTTTCAGACATATGCATTATTACTTAATAAAATTATGGGACTCCATGAACATTCTTGACATGTAAATGTTTTTACAAAGAAAGGCCATTAGAAGTTAAGTTGACTATGGGCTGATGAGGAAGACACGGTGGCAGATACATTTAAAAACGCAATATTGTCTATAGCTCACTTACATCAAATTCTTTTTAAAGAGTAAAAAGTAAGATCTGGTGTAAAATAACACTTGCTTTCCTATTTCTTTGTATTTGGAATCGTCACAATTCATTGTTCTGTTTGTGGCATGTCTGCAGGGGAAGCTGACATGTGCTCATTCATTGTGGGGAGGTAGCTGAGTGGCCTCTGCGGCTGGGGGGCTGCCTCTTTCAGAGGGCACCAACAGGGGCCTGCAGTGGCTTCATTTTCAATGCCCCATGGCATTTCCAGCTGGGAAAATTAGCCAGTGTTTATTGCGGAAGTAGGAATTACAGTTGACTCTCATTACTCGTGGTACTTGTGTTCTATAAAGTCACTGCAAACAATGAATTAGCAAATAGTGAACCATTACTCTTGGGGAAATACGGGATTAGGGACTTGCAAGCCTCTGGTCACATTTTCATCAAGTAATCAATATGTAATCTTGTTTTATTTCTCTTTGTGTGTTTTTGTTTAAGAGATATTTAATATTGATGATTCATTAACATTGAACTCAGTGCCAACAGCACTGTAACTCATTCCTGAATGAAGTTTATCTAACGCATATATTTTCTCTGTAAGACGCATCATAGCCTTCTTGTGCTCAGGAACACCAGACAGCAAGCACTACGGCACTGTGTGTTGGGGCCATTTTAAAAAGCAAAATCGCCACCAAACAGCACAAAAATATGGTACTAAACAGACTGCAAAAAAGACACTTGTTTACTGTATGAGAGATGAAGCAAGAAGGCATAGTGCCACCTTATATGACCTCAGCTTGGTAAGGTAGAGGGTCAGAGAAAAAGAGGAAGACCCTCAACAAAATGAACTGACACAGTCATTTCAACAATGGGCTCGAACAGCAATGATTGTGAGGACGGTGCAGGACGGGGCAATGTTCCCTTCTGTTGTGCACAGGGTTGCTGAGTCAGAAGCGATTCAACAGCACCGAACAACAACATGCGCATATCTATGAGCGACCACGAAAGCTCCACAAGCAATGATTTGGGGATTATAAATAAATGTTAGTGAGTAGGTGAATTCACAAATACAGAATTCGTGACTAATAAGGATCGGCTGTACTTCCTATTTCCAATTTAAATATTGGAATTTCAACTACCACTTGGCCAAGATAATAGGTTGATAATTCTTGAGATATTTGCTGTCATGTAAACTACTCATAAAAACACTTCTGTGAGGAAAGCAAGAAGAGGAGATCCCTGAAGAGTCAAGTCTGACAAAGAAGCAACTGCTATCTTTGTCATGTTCTTCAAAGCTTATTTGGTTTTGGCTCAAAGGGTCTAGATGCCTTGAGACCCAGGAGATATTACTTTGATTTCAGTAGCCAGGGGAGTTTGCGTGTAGCTCTGAAGCTGTTAGGGATAATGGATTCTGGGATGTCTGACTTGGACCATAGAAACTGCTTTATTTCCAGGTTTTGAGTCAAGTTCCATTTGGTTCTCCTGGAGGAAAAGGCCAGGTTTCCAGTAGGTGAGGAGCAAGAATACTAGGACTTGTCCAGACGGTCCACAAGGACCTTGAAATCCAACCCACAAGACATCTACAGAACTGAAGTGGCCACAGGGTTTATTAACTATTGTTATCAAATGCACAAAATAATTCTTTACATTCCTCTATTATATTACTGGAGCCCTGGTGGCACAGTGGTTGAGAGCTACAGAGCTAGGGCTGTTAACCAAAAAGGTCAGCAATTCAAATCCACCAGCTGCATCTTGGAAACCCTATGGGGCAGTTCTACTCTGTCCTATAGGGTCACTATGAGTCAGAATTGACTGGACAGCAATGGGCTTTTTATTATACTACCATTTTCAAAATATGCCCATTACATATTTTCCTCTACTTTCTCACAAGACAGCAATTTTAAGGGGCCCTCGTGGACAGATAGACAAAAATTATTTTTCAATTTATTGGCTATATACCACTTTCTTATTTCATTCTAAAACTGTTTCTAAAATATCACTATTTTCATATTATATATTATGATGATACCTGTGGGAAGAATAAATCAGACTGGGAAACATTTTAGCAAAGAATTAGTACTTACTAGACCCAGAGGAAGTTTAAGATAAGATTTCAGGCCAAATGTTTCCCATCAGGTAAGCTACTGAAGGATGGTTCCAGGGCGTATTTGCTAGTCAGGTCAATTTAATGACTAGGAAATCTAAAGTGAGCTTAAGGATCATGCACGCTTGCTCACTGGCTTTTGACCCTTTAAAATCAATTGCTGCTTTAAGCACCTTGCTAAAATATTACAATTACTGAAAATGAATGGGGAGGCATGACCCCACATTTTGCTTTGTCACCAGATTAGCAAACATTAAAAGAGGCATTTACTAGAATTATGTCTTCCTTTTCAGGTTCAATTAAACTTAAATATTTATTAACCCTCATTCTATGAAAGGCATTGTGCTGTGGGGCAAATGCAAATAAGGCATAATCCTTGGGTCTTTATAAGCTAGTGGGGCAGATAAGGAAGTATCTAAGAAGTTTCTTCAGATAAACATATAGAGACATATGAAATCTGCATTTGGTTTGAAACAAATACACACACACACACACACACACACACACAGCCATCATTTTAAATATCAAACGAATGTAACATTACCATTGTGACAAGAGACCTGATGTCTGGCAGGAAGGATTTGATCCTTTGAGAGTTCCATTATTCTGGGTGGACTGTACAAATTTAAATGCAGCAGCGATTTTTCTGCAAGGAAAACTGAAGTTTTAATCATAGCTCAATGTTTACAATTTATACAAACACTTTATAATTTACATAAACACTTTATATATGTAACATATATATATATATATATAAAGAGAATTGGCAAAGCAATTGTTGAACAATGAAATATTTCACATTTAATGAAAAATAAAATAATAACTTCTTCTAGAAATGGGGAATTCGGGCTTCGTGAAGGGGCTTGAGCCTTTCTGGTCTCTCACAGTTTGTCCAGATTATTTTTCTGTTTGTCTGTTTATTGGAAGTATGTATTTTCTGAAATAGGTATCTTCTAAGCTGTATTCATATAATGATAGATAAAACAGTTCAGAAGATGCATGAAATATGATTTCCTTTTAGAAATGTGTGTTTTTATGGTTTTCCCCCTACATAAATGTAAACATTCCAAGGTCTATAATGGATATAGGGAAATCTTTGAACTTATATTTGTCAGGTGAGGTCAACCTAACAATTCTTATTGGCATTTTAAGATTTCTACCATACATTTAAATGTCTAACCTGATATATAAACATACATCATAATTATTTTTAAAGATAAGTTTATTCTGCTGGAATTTAAAGTCTTTACCTTATTATATTACGTTTTCCTAGGTATCTGAAATTTTGAAGACAAACACTAGAAAGAAAAGAGGGTCAAGTTCAATTATTTATGCTCTTTTATTTGTATAAACTGTTCATCCAAAAGAAAAACATTACATTTTTTTTAAATCTTTTATGCCTTATTATTTAAAGACAATTCATCAAATAGGTACTTAGACTGAAGAGCGATATAATGAATTATTTTGAAGGTTCTAGGAAAAAAATATTATCTAATCAACTCTAAAACTCACTCCAAGATGCTGAAGAAGTCGGACACCTCTGGACTGGGTGCTCTTTGCCAGTAGGCGATCAGAGTCTCTGAAAGCAAATACCAAATAGCATGAGACTCTATGAAATTCAAAGTATTCTTTTTCTTTTTGAAAATTTATTTTCTGTAAGAGCTCTTTTTACCCTCTGAAATCGTTTTCATAATGTGAAGAAAACACATAAGAAGACTCCGGGTTTCTGCTTGATCTAACTTGTCAAATCGAAGAGTTGAGCCTATCAAAGACAATGGTCTTGGGATCTATGGAATTAAAGAAGCAAGAAGGATTGAGTAAGAGTGAGAGATTTCTGACTTGTAATAATGGCGTAAGTTTTCGGGGGAAAGTTATACCTTTTCACAATTGTCAGTCTTCTCACTGCTTTTTTCATTGGTACTTGGATTGGAGTCAAGACTTGCTAACGATACTCTGGAATCAGCATGGTTCACTGTAGAAATAGCTATTGATGAAAATGCTGTAAACACAAGCCACAGCACACACATGGTAATGAGACGTATGAGTACAAAAAAAAAAAAAAGTAAAATGATAAACCAAAAAGATGTTGATTATTGACATGGTAGAAGTGTTGTGGAAGATTAACAGGACACTCTGAGATTGCATTATGCAATGCATCATTTTTTGTATAGAAAAATCTTGATCAAAAGGGGGAATATGCAGAACAGAATTGAACATTTTCATAGAATCCAGACCCTCTGGAGCCATGGAGGCTGGATGAACCCCCAAAACTACTACCCTGAGATAATCTTTAAACCTTAAACCAAAGATATCCCCCTGAAATCTTCTTTAAACCAAACAATATTTAGCTTAATTAGCAAAGAATGTCTGCCTTGTGCATTATGTTCTTTTAAGAATTATCTATATGGGATCAAACTGACAACAGCAACTCGAAAGATTAGAGAGGAAACTTCGGCAGTAGTGAGTTTATGCTAATGGGGGAGGAATAATTCTAATAAAGGAGTGTGAGAATGGCTGCACAACTTGAAGAATGCAATCAATGTCACTTAATTGTACATGTAGAAATTGTTGAATTGATGTTGTTCTACTGTGTATATTCTCAACAACAAAATAAAATAAATACAAAAAGATATGTATCACTTTATTATAACAGTGATGTCAGCAATAAGGACTTTGGAAAATTTAGACCGTTATAAATGGAGAAAAAAAAGTAAGACTTGTCCCTTTTGTTTCTTTAAAAGCTTTTTAAAGAAAGATATTTCCTGTTTTAAATGATTTAATAGAAGTTCATAAGGATACTTTTGAGGAAGGGGTTTCAACTTTTGACAGTCTCTGAGAAGTTAAAGTGACATTTCCAAAATAGTTCTTAAAAATATTCTTTGAAGTTCAAGAGCTATTGTATTTTAAAAGGCTGTATACAGTGAAAAGTTAAAGACTGCGTCCAGAATGAAGCAATTTGTTAACATCCAAGTAGATTGCTCCTAAAACCAAGTTAAAAAAGAAGACTAAATCAAATCACTGGATGGCATTCAAAGAAACATGTAAAGAGCATTACTTAGCTGTATAAAGGTAGTACACTTTACCATATAGATTTTTCATAATGAATTATGGATTGGGTAAAAGGCACGATGATATACACAATATAAACACGGATGGTGTTAAACACAAGTGTTCTTAGAGGCCTCATGTACCTGCTATAGAATTTAAAACATCTTTAGAGAATGATGTATCCACAGAGTTATGCTTCACAGTTGTCTGAGTTTGAAATCCACCGTTGGTGCTTAGGTCATCTCTAGACCCCTGTATTCAAAGCACAGAAAAGACAAATGGAGATCACAAAATGTCAAATTGAAAATCCCCTCATGCCTTCTTCATTACACTTTCAATTAGATAATATTTAACTTGATCTTTTATATTCTAGCAAAGGTCTTCTGCCAATGTAGGCAATGAAAATGAATATAGTCAAAACCATACTGTTAAACACAATGTGATCTCTTATGTGATTCTTTTTTTTTTAAACAATGTAGTATAAACTATCTTTTAGACAGAGACTAAATGGCTGGCATGCTTATTGAGATATTCATGGTTTATATTATACAATATTATTTTCATGGATTATATTATGTATATTACTATAACTAAGAACCAGATTTTAAATACTTGCTATATGCCAGGCTCTACGACAAGTATTTTCCATGATACAATTTAGTCCTCATAATAATCCTGGGATGTAGGTACTTTATCCCATTTTATAAAAAGGAAATGAAATCTTAAAGAGGTTGGATAAAGTCACACAGATAGTAATGGAGTGTACTGGGATTTGGAAAAAAAAAAAAATTCCAAAGCATAGCTCCTAATTGCTGGATGGTAATATCTTCCATAGTTACTGCATTCAACATGGTGTTAATTTGTCTGGGATTTGAACACAGGCAACAGATCTCAAGTAGGATGTTGTATGGTCATTACAACAACTCAGTGGAGTATGGATGCCAAATGGGCCACCCTGGGGCTGTGACTGCAAATAAAGCACTTGGCTACACTGACACAGGTGGGCAGGAAGGCAGTGTAGAAAGGACATGGGGCTGCGAATGTAACAAAGGCATCTGGTAAAGCTGGAGCAATGTCGAAGGTGGGCAGAAAAAGAGTGAAGAATGAAAACAATAATAATAATACTGGAGAGATGGACTAGGAGGAAGGTGACTAATCTAGAGCAAATGACACTGATTGAAACATCTCAAAAGACCTTGCAAGAGTATTGTTTAATCCCTAGTTTGCTCACTATTGGAGGAAAATGCTTATCCAGGGCAAACATATAACAAAGGCAAACTCTTCATTAAAATAATATTTTGAAATATGATGCAAGTTACCTGATTCGATGTATTAACGGCAAAAGGATACAGGTCCTTCAGGTAAATCCTTGGCATATTGTCCAGAAGCATGCCATAGAGGGGCATATATAAACTTGCTATCTGGGAATGCTTTTCCTAGGTGAAGTCGTAGCCAAGAGAAATTATTCACATAAAAATCAATAAGCTTAGAGGTTTTATATGCATTTAATGCGGTGAGCCATTAAACGGCGTTTAGGGAAGGGAGAATGGAAGATCACTTACTGGTTCTTTGTATCGATCATCAAATGAATGCTTAGCCATCAGATTTTTTAGGACAGCTAAAGCTAAGTGCCTGATATCTTGGTCTTCCTGCAGAGCAAAGCCAACTTCTCGGAGCAGAATTCCAATTAAGAAGTGTTTGCGGCAAAATTCATTTGTGACTGAATATTCAGGCATATCTTTGGGGGAAGATAGTAAAAAACTGAAGTTACTGAAAATCAAATGATCGCTTTTAAATTAAGACATACTTATCAATCAACTACTATCAACCTCTCCCACTACTAGGAGAGATTCAGTAGTACAGTCTTGCTACAGAGATAAGACATGTGTCGGGTCCTCAATGAGTATTCAATAAGATAGACTGATATGCTGTGTACTGAAACACACATACAAATCATACATGATGTTAATTGTTAAATTCCATAAAAGCAGACAGTATACAGTATTACTGGAATTGAGAGGAGAAAAATATATTTTCTGTCTAGAGGGATCAGGAAATGTTACTGGGTGGAAGGTTTAGAGATGGGCCTTTGAGGATGGGTAGGGCTTGGAGATAACAGATTCGTGAGAGCAGATGAAGGCAGTGGGCAGAAGACGAGTAGGAGAAGGGATAGAGGTTATGACGGCCCAGAGTTCTGAAAGTCTACGTATGTGTTGGATTAGTAAGCACAGTGTCCAAAAGAAGAGTGATGAGAATTCAGGCTTGAGAGAGAGGTTGGAGCTGGATGACGGAGAGGCCTAGGTGCAAATTCCTTAGCCTGTGTTTAGGTTCCTCCACCATTTTCACTTACTTCTGTAGGAAATAGCAAGTCATTAGTTGTATTTGAGATTAGTTGTCTGATTAGACTTGTGCTTCATTAATTTATTAAAATGGCAGCAGAATGTAAATGAATTTGACTGTAGGGAGACACGGTGAGGGTTACAACAAACAAGTCTGCAGCCATGGAAGAGGGGAGAAGTGAAGAAACAGGGTCTGGGGCTGGGATGGTAGGAACTGAATGGTGGAAGCAAACTCTCCAGGACAAGATGGCTGAAGAAAGTGAGGGAGGAGGAGAGAGTAAAACCAAGGGGGTCTGCAAAATGCTGACCCTGAATTATGGAGAAAAGAATGTTAAAATTTCTAGAAATAATGGATTTACTCAGAATTGTTCAATGTGCTTCATGTATGTGTGTGTACATATATATACACACATATATACATGAAACTAAATATAACTATAAAACCAAAAACCAAACCTGTTGTCGTCGAGTCAATTCTGACTTATGGCAATCCTATAGGACAGAGTAGAACTGCCCAGTAGGGTTTCCAAGGAGTGGCTGGTGGACTCGACCTGCTGGCCTTTTGGCTAGCAGCCAAGCTGAACTCAACTACTGTGCCACTAGGACTCTAAATATAACTATGTAACTATATACATATGTATATAACTAAAACAAACAAACAAAAAACAGTTGCAGCAAAGTTGACTCCAACTCATGGAGACCCCCCATGTGTTAGACTGGAACTGTGCTCCATAGGGTATTTAGTGGTTGATTTTTTAGAAGCAGATCATCAGGCCTTTCTTCTGAATATATATAACTAGCTCCCACTTACAGAACACATATTTTGTGCCAGGACTAGGTTAAGTATTTTATACACATTATTCCATTTAATCTTCAAGACAACCCATAAGGTAGTTATAATTAGTATAATGAACCAGAATATTCCAGTTCACAACTGACCTGGAACAAATTAAATTTATTGACTTTTTCAGCCCACCAAGATGCCACTGAATGTGGAAGTTTAGGAAGCATGAGATCAGTGGTCCCATTAGACTTATGCTTTATTAATTTATTAAAGGTCAAAAGGCTTCAGGTAAAAAAAAAAAAAAAACTTCCTCAGTGAAATTGTAAGTAATATGGAGGGGCCAGAAATGGAGCAAAATTTTTACATCCCCAATCTTGGGCTAGAGAAAAAAGTTTATCCCAACTACTTTAAGTATTTAATCTGTTTCAGGTAAAAAGAAGCTTATATGATACTAGCAATCTCAATCTGGAAAAGAAATATACCACAGAAAACAAGTTACACTGAATTAGCAAGTTATATAAATTTTAGATGCTTTGGGGAATTAAAAAATCTTAAATGCTGGAAAACAAAATATGATAGAATACAAATTATGGAATCATCAAATTATATGTGAAAAGAAAAAAAGTTCAGTCAACTTTCTGGATATCTTGCCTATATGACATTAAATATGTTGTTATTTATTAGCACCTGGAAACTGGAAATTTGTAGACACAGCTGACATCTCTCACTGGATTTCTCAGTATCTATGTTTATCAATATTATTGGATTATGATACAATTATTAATATTTAGATAATATAATATAAAGTATCATTATTTACCCGATGCATGTAACTCTTGAATTGATTCCGATGGTGTCAAAGGATCTAGATTTCACATAAATAAATAAAAAGATTGAATATATACATATTCAGATACACACATGCATTTATTAACTAAGCATTATTTATATTGGAAAATGAAAATACATTGTTCTAAAATGTAAGTGTGTGTCTTCAATATTCCTTTGTTTTCCAAGAAGAAAGCCTTGGGTTGTTTATTTGATTTCCTAAAAAAGAATGTCATATACAGAATTACTGTCATTCTTAGCTTTCCACATGAGCAGCTATTTTTTTTATTTTTAACTAGAAACTTGCTTGCTATGAAAAAATATTTCAATTTTCACTCTTTATAATATCAGAAAGGCACTATCAGGTCTTCTTCTGAGCTACTGACAAATATCTAACAACTGATATCAAAGTAAACAAATACAGGTTTGGTTCTCTTGAGTATCTTAACCAGCTTAGCTAACCTAGCAATAACTCGCTACTAGTTTGAAAAACAAAACCACATACAAATACAAAACAAAAATCTGAAAATTTTATTGTTCAAAATATCATTTCTACTTTTTTCTCTATTAAGGCATTTTCATTAACTGTGTTTCACAAATTAGAAAAAAAATGGAATAATGTATATAGTTTATATTTAAGATTTAAATGGTGAAATTTTATAGGCTTGATAACTTACTTTGCCATCTTTTCCCTCCAAATATTTAGTGCAAGCTATAATAAAGGACTCTTTACCATCTTAGTTTCTGCTTTTCATTAAAACTGCTCATTGTGAATAGTCTGCTCACTGCTTAGAAGTAAATAAAGTATTTCAAGTTCCTAAATCATTTTAGAATTCTCTTTGTATCTTGATGTTTGCTTCATTTCCGGTGTTTAGACAGGTGTTGATCATTCTCTACCATGATCTTCATATATATATATATATATATATATATGTGTACTATTGTTGTTGGATGCTGTTGAGTCCATTCTGATTCATAGCAACCCAAAGTGACAGAGCGGAACTGCCCCATAGGTAGATACACACACACACACACACACACACACACTCACACACACATATGTATATCATTTTTTACAAAAGTAATAAATGAAAATATTTTCTGTTGATTATTTAAGCCATAGTAAGCATAATCAACAACACATGAAACCTCATCCTTACCTGCACACCAAACCCCTCCCTCTCTCTGGTCCAGAGGTATCAGTATTTGCAATGCCCCATTCTCTCAGCCTCCCTCTCTCCCTTTTACACCCTCTCCCTCTTCTTTTCCTCCCTTCCTCCCTATTTTCTACCTTCCTTGCAAAGTACCAAATTTCTTTATACGACTCATTTTTAGTAACTGCATTCTAACATAAGTGCACATATTAACAGATCATGTTAAATCAGTTTATAGGCACAAAGTACAACTTCTTCTCCCTGTAATTATATATCTCAAATCAAAGGAAATCTGTCTCTTTGGAGGCCAGTATGGTGAAAGACAGTATGGCTCTAGGTTAAAATCCTTTGACTTACAATGGTCAGTTTTATAATTTTGTTGGCCTTCTCTTTAATGAACAGAGAAACAGAGGCAAAACTTGAGAAACGTAGAGCTGTCTTCATTACTGCATGCCAATGACCTCCACATTTTAATCTGACTGCCTGGGTCTGAAGCTGATGAGTACCTTCAGACAGAACTATGATCGGGGAAACAGAAAACAACAACAAACAAACAGCAAAACAAGCAAACTAACAAAGTGTTTTTTTGTAGGAACCAAAGAAAATTCTGAGGATTATTACCTGGAATGTTTGCTGATCGTATGGGGAGACACAGAGGAATAAAATGTTCGTGCTGACATAGTTCTTGAAGAAAATCAAATTTATACTGGCATAAGGTCTGAAAAAGAGGCAAACCGAGTTGACTATTATTTACACACCAAGAATTCTCATAAAAACAAAAAAGCTTCACTTGAATCTTATATGTAAAAAAGAGATGCAGTTATTATTTGTATGATCATGGGGTGATGGTGAAGTTTAAAGGTTTCTGTCCCCTCTAAAGTGGTAAAGGTAGTTAGGCTCCTAGTTTTGGAAATTGATTATGGTCTCCTCAGGGAATGATCCCATTTGTAACTGACTTTGAGCTTCTAGGAGATACAACTCTACTGAGTCATGTTTTTCACTTCTTTTAGCTTATATCATCACATGGGTACTCAGAAAAATACTGCCTTGCCACATGCACACCAATTAGCAGTTGCCTCTGAGTTGATTCCGACTCATGACAACCCCATGTGTGTCAGAGCAGAACTGTGCTCCAGAGGGTTCTCAATGGATGACTTTTTGGAGGCAGACTGCCAGGCCTTTCTTCTGAGGCACCACATGTACAGAGTTCTAAAAATACACTCAGATCATAAAACAGACCATGACAGTCAGCTCTTTCAGTCAACAGCAAAACAAAACACTGGTGCAGAAATTCCAGAATTAGAGTGAATCTCTCATTGCATGCCATTTGCTCTCAGTACACATTATTTAATTTCACCTTCTGCCCTACCCTTCCAAACAGGTCTGTCTTTTCAGTAATGTTTGGATTAGGAAAGTGATAAATGGAGTCCAGACATACTCTAAGACAACTGTCATACATGTTTCAAAAACAACCAAGTAAGCAGAGACAATGAGCATCTTCATACATTTTCTGTTTTTGCTCTCATGTATGCTAACTAATCATTTTTAAGACTAACTTAGACTATCTTCATTACATTTACTAATATCAGCTAACTAAATAAAATATATCCAATTTTCTTAGATATTTAAGGATTACATTTCATGGCATCATTAGTCAATAAAATACTGCCATTTCAAGCAAGGATAGTACTTAACATAATCCATTGTACATAAAAATGAATAAGAACATGATTAAGTTAAATGTTAATTATTCTTCAGTGAAAATGTTATAACTGTTTAGTCTTTGAAGACATATATATCTTAGGTCTACTGCAATTACAACTAAATGGACAGTTTGCTAATTTCATCCACGAAAAAAGCATTCAGGAAGACTATCCTTTCAAAAAAGTGTTTAGAGTGAGAATTGCATTCTCAAATAAAATCCAATGACGTTTAATCATGTAGCACCCCCCTCTGGTGAAAAGTGAATTTGCACTGTCCCAAAAAATGATGCTCAAACCGCTAAGCATGACATGAAATGCAATAAGTTCATTATTTATTTTTGGCCTCTCTACATTCATTATTCTTTCCCAATACTTGTCCTTCATCACCCAGATAATTTCCTTTACCTCCTTTCTAATGGGTAAAGGTTATTGGGAAATTATTATTTCAGACCCTTGACGAGATGGATTGACACAGTGCCTGCAACAATGGGCTCAAGCATAGCAACGATTTTGAGGATGACGCAGGACCAAGCAGTGTTTTGTTCTGTTGTACACAGGGTCGTTATGAGCGGAAACTGACTCGATGGCACCTAACAACAACAACATACTTCCTCCTGGAGCTGTGGTAGCACAGTGGTTAAAGGTTCAGCTACTAATCAAAAGGTCGGCAGTTAGAATTCACCAGCCTTTCCTTGGAAACCCTATGGGGCAGTTCTCCTCTACCCTACAGGGTCGCTATGAGTCAGAATCGACTCAATAGCAATGGATTCAGTTTGGTTTTATATTTCCTCCTGAAAGGTGGCTATGAGTGGGAACTGACTCGATGGCAATGAGTTTTTAGCCTTCCTCCTAAGGAAGGATGTCAGAAGAGACTGAAACTTGCTCTTGAATGTCAAGTAGCTAAAGCAAAAGGAAGAAATGATGAAGTAAAAAAACTGAACAGAAGATTTCAAAGGGCGGCTCCAGAAGACAAAGTAAAGTATTATACGGACATGTGCCAAGAGCTGGAGACAGAAAGCCAAAAGGGAAGAACACGCTCAGCATTTCTCAAGCTGAAAGAACTGAAGAAAAAATTTAAGCCTTGAATTCCAATAGAGAAGAATTCTATGGGGGGAAATATTAAACAACACAGGAAGCACCAAAAGAAGATGGAAGAAATACAGAGTCATTATACCCAAAAGAACTGGTTGATGTTTAACCATTTCAAGAGGTAGCATATGATCAGGACCAATGGTACTGAAGGAAGAAGTCCAAGCGGCACTGAAGGCATTAGGGAAAAACAAGGCTCCAGGAATTGATGGAATATCAATTGAGATGTTTCAACAAATGGATGCAGTGTTGGATATGCTCACTTGTCTATGCCAAGACATCTGGAAGACAGCTACCTAGCCAACCAACTGGAAGAGATCCATATTTACACCTATTCCCAAGAAAGGTGATCCAACCGAATGTGGAAAGTATCAAAAAATATCCTTAATATCACACATAAGTAAAATTCTGCTGAAGATCATTCAAAAGCAGCTGCAGCAGTATATTGACAGGGAACTGCAAGAAATTCAGGCCAGATTCAGAAGAGGACGTGGAACCAGGGATATCATTGCTGATGTCAGATGGATCCTGGCTGAAAGCAGAGAATACCAGAAAGATATTCAGCAGTGTTTTATTGACTATGCAAAGGCATTCAACTGTGTGGACCATAACAAATTATGGATAACATTGTGAAGAATTGGGAATTCCAGAATACTTAATTGTGCTCATGAGGAACCTGTACACAGATAAAGAGGCAGTTGTTCGGACAGAACAAGGGTATACTGCATGGTTTAAAGTCAGGAAAGGTGTGCGTCAGGGTTGTATCCTTCCACCACACTTATTCAATCTGTATGCTGAGCAAATAATCTGAGAAGCTGGACTACACAAAGAAGAATGGGGCACCAGGATTGGAGGAAGACTCATTAACAACCTGCATTATGCAGATGACACAACCTTGCTTGCTGAAAGTGAAGAGGACTTGAAGCACTTATTGATGAAGATCAAAGAGCACAGCCTTCAGTATGGACTACACTTCAACATAAAGAAAACAAAAATCCTCAAAACTGGACCAATAAGCAACATCATGATAAATGGAGAAAAGATTGAGGTTGTCAAGGATTTCATTTTACTTTGATCCAGAAAGAACATCCATGGAAGCAGCAGTCAAGACATCAAAAGACGCACTGCGTTGGGTAAATCTGCTGCAAAAGACCTCTTTAAAGTGTTCAAAAGCAAAGATGTCACCTTGAAGGCTAAGGTGCACCTGACCCAAGCCATGGTATTTTCAGTCACACCATATGCACGTGAAAGCTGGACAATGAATGAGCAAGACCGAAGAAGCACTGATCACTTTGAATTATGGCGTTGGCAAAGAATACTGAATATACCATGGACTGCCAGAAGAATGAACAAGTCTGTCTTGGAAGAAGTGGAGCCAGAGTACTCCTTGGAAGTGAGGATAGTGAGACTTCGTCTCACACACTTTGGACATGTTGTCAGAGGGATCAGACCCTAGAGAAGGACATCACGCTTGGCAAAGTTCCAAACCAAAAACCAAACCCGTATCCATCAAGTCTATTCCTACTCAGCAACCCTATAGGACAGAGTAGAACTGCCCCGTAAGGTTTCCAAGGAGCACCTGGCGGATTTGAACTGCTGACCTTTTGGTTTGCAGCCATAACTCTTAATCACTACACCACTAGGGTTTCCAAAAGTACAGGGTCAGCAAATAAGAGGAAGACCCTCAACAAGATGGACTGACACAGTGGCTGCAACAATGGGCTCAAGCATAACGATTGTGAGCATGGCGCAGGACTGGATAGTATTTGGTTCTGTGGTACATAGAGCCGCTACGAGTCGGAACCAACTCGATGGCACCTAACAACAATAGCCTAAGGAAGCCTGGTGGCACAGTGGTTAAGTGTTCAGCTGCTAACTGAAAGGTCAACAGTTGGAACCCCACCAGTCGCTCTGTGGTAGAAAGATGTGGCCGTCTGTGTCTGTAAAGATTTACAACTTTGGAAACTCTGTGAGGCAGTTCCACTCTGTTACATGCGGTCACTATGAGTTGGAACTGACTCAATGGCACAGGATAACAACAACATTCTTCCTCCTTAAGAGGCAGGCATATGATGCAAAGCCAAGTCAACCATGGGCTTCCTCTCTGGAATATAAATCTTTTAAAAATATTTATTTTTGGCGGCAATATACACAACCATTCACAATTTCTACACGAATAGTTCAATAACATTGGTTACATACTTCACATTGTGCCACTCTTCTATCTCTACCCATGTTGTTTCATCACCATTAATTTAGGCTCTCTGCCCCTTAAATTCTTATCCATGCTTTACACTCATATAGATAATTCTTTACACGAATGCTATGCTTGAAGCAAACATTCTTTACTAATTGGTCTAAAATGTAGTTTAATGATGATTTCATGGTATAGTTTCAGTTCAAGGTTTAAAGATTATTTCCAAGTATCAGATTTGGGGACTCCCTCAGTCTCAATGGATCCAGTAAGTCTGGTTCCCAAATGAGTTTAAAATTCTGTTCCACACTTTTCCTCCTTTTGATCAGGATCCAGCTATTGAATTCCCAATGAAAACATGGAACGTAAATCTTAAGCAATAGTGTGAAGAGGGAGAAAATGGTTCCAATTGATTTTTTTTTCAGCAGCAGCAACACCTTGGTCCCTCCTTTGTGATTATCTCTGCGCTCTGGATCTGGGTTGGCTCCTGCTCTTTGCCATGCCTGGTTCTCCAACTGTTACGTCAGTGCTATTTACTCTCAATACCCTTCCAATAAATTCCCTTTTGCTCAAATTGCAGTCAGTTTCTCTTGTTTGCAACCCAAAGAACCTTAACTGACACAACGATTTTCATGATCTGGCCCATTTCCAGTCTTATTTTATATAAGGGTCCCTCCACCATATGCCGTACTCTAGCTTAATGGTTATCAAACTTGAGAGTGCATAAGACTCTCCATCAAGTCTTATAAAATAGAGATTTCTGGGCCCCACCCCCAGCAGTTTTATTACTAGGTGAGGTACTGGTCCAGGAATGACACTCTGAGAACCATTGCTCTGGACTTACCATTCCCTCCCCATCTTCCCACCCATAGCCCTGACCTGAGTAGGGTGACCAACAGTCCCAGTAATCCCAGGACTGAGGGGTTTGCAGGGAAGCGGGCCTTTCAGTGTTAAAAGCAAGAGAGTCCCTGGCACACCGGGACTACAAGAATTGTAGCTGACAAAAGTCACTCCTTTCACCAACTGCAGGATTAGAAATGTGAATGTGAATACGTCCATTCCACTCTCCTTTGTCCCCCAGTAAGGGAGGAATCGGGAGACTTACTCAGCAAATGAACCATTTCAAAAGGCTGCCTCTCCTTGGAATAGGGATTAGTTTCTAATATCGAAATGGAGAGGCACATGCTTTAGGTAGACAAACACAGAGACCAGTTTATTTGTTCATAATGCCACACGTTAGAAGACAATGCCTCCTGTACCTGGTTCTTACCTTGAGATCACCCGAGGAGAACATGCTGATGTAATTGTTCACCATCTTGAACACAAACCCACGGTCCATAAACGTAAAACAGCGCTAAGAAAAGGACAAAAGTCAAATTCACACTTTTACTTCAAGATTTTAGAAAAGATGATTTAGTGGATTGAATTAGGATAAGATTTTAACTACATGTCATGTATATTAAGTATTTTAAAAATCTCTAAAACATGTTCAAGCATTTATCCATATGTGCCAACTAATACAAATACTGGATATAGTACACAAACCAGAAAGTTGCAAGTGTATATTTATTAATTTTGTAAACCATCAACTGGAGTTTTGCAAGCAAATATTAGCCTTTTCCTTTTTAAAAAAATAAGTAACTTTTTAAAAATAATTTTAGGTTTACAGAAATATTGAGAAGATTATATAGAAAGTTCCCATAAACTCCTTCCCCTCCCTGGCATACAGTTTCTCTATTATTGAAATTCTGTTCCACCTTCTACTCCTTTGGATCAGGAACCATCTACTGGGTTCTCGATGAAAACATGGAATGTAAATCTTAAGCAATAGTGTAAAGAGAGAGAAAATGGTTCAAGTGGATTTTTTTTAAGCAGCAACAACAACCTGGTCCCTCTGTAATTATTTCTGTGCTCTGGATCGGGGTTGGCTCCTGCTCTTTGCCATTAGTAAGGTAGGTTTGTTACAATTAATGAATCAATGTTGTTGATTGTTGCTGTCAAGTTGATTCTGATTCATAGTGACCTCATGTGACAGAGTAGAACTGCCCTATAGGGTTTACTTGGCTATAATCTTTAAGGAAGCAGATTGTCACATCTTTCTCTTGCAGAGGAGCTGGTGGGTTCAAATCACTGATCTTTTGGTTGCAAACTAGTGCTTAACCATTGCACCACCAGTTCCTTCCAATTTCTATAACCAAAAAACAAATTTGTTGCCACTGAGTTGACTCTGACTCATAGGGACTCTATAGGACAAAGGAGAAGTGTCCCATAGGCTTTCCAAGGCTCTAATCTTTCTGGTAGCAGATTGCCAGGTATTTCCCCCATGGAGCCACTGGGAGGGTTCGAATCACCAACCTTCCAATTAGCAGCTAAGTGCTGAACCATTGAACCACCAGAACTCCTAGTGAGCAAATACTAATATATTATTATAAACTAAGAGGAGACCTGGTTAAGTGCTCAGCTGCTAACCAAAATGTCAGCAATTGAAACCCACCAGTGGCCCCAAGGGAAAAAAAAAAACCTGGCAATCTGCTCCCACAAAGATTACAACCTAGAAAACCCTATGAGGCAGTTCTACTCTTTCACATGGGGCTACTATGAGTCAGAATCAATTAGACAGCACACATCAACAACATTATAAAGTAAAGTCTATAGACTACAGTAAGGACCATTCTTTGTGTTGTACGGTTCCATAGGTTTTGAGAAATGCATACTGTCAGGCATCCACCATTACAGTGTCATATAGGATTGTTTCAGGGCCCTAAAAATCCTCTGTGTTCCAGTTATTTATCTCTCTCTCTCTCTTTCCTTGGAGCCCTGGTGGTGCATGGTTAAGAGCTCGGCTGCTAACCAAAAGGTCAGCAGTTGGAATCCACCAGCTGCTCCTTGGAAACCGTATGGGGCAGTTCTACTCTGTCCCTACAGGGTTGCTATGAGTTGGAATCGACTCGACGGCAATAGGTTTTTTTGTTTGTTTGTTTGTTTTTTCTCTCCTTTCTGAATCCATCTTTTTACTGTCTCTACAGTTTTACATACTTTGGACATTTTATCAGGAGGAACCAATCCTGGAGAAGGACATCATGCTTGGTAAAGTAGAGGGTCAGCGAAAAAGAGGAAGACCCTCAACAAGATGGATTGACACAGTGGCTGCAACAATGGGCTCAAGCAGAACAATGATTGTGAGGATGGCTCAGGACCTGGCAGTGTTTTGTTCTATTGTACATAGCATTGCTATGAGTCAGAACTGACTCGATGGCACCTAACAACAAAATAGTTTTGCCTTTTCCAAAATGTGGTATAATTGGAACTATGCAGTATGTAGCCTTTTCAGACTGGCTTGTTTCATTTAGCAATATGCATTTAAGGTTCATCCATGCTTTTTCATGACTTGTTAGCTCATTTCTTTTCATTCCTAAACAATATCCCATTGTATGGATGTACCACAGCTTGAAACCCTATGGAGCTCAGTTCTACTCTGACACACAGGTCACCATGAGTTAGAACCGACTTGACGGCACTTTGTTTCGGTTTATGCACACCACCACCATCAACTTTTGCATAAACTCCAGGAAAACACATATTTATTCCAAAAGAACAGAGCACTTAAGCTAAATAGAGTAGATATGAATACTTTCTATTTTTCAGAGACTAGCTTATACATCCTTTTTTGATGTTTAGACAGAAATATCGTATTATTTCTTTAAACATATTTTTCTAACAAACTAGGTCTATCTCTTATATAAGATAATTTCCGAATTGTTTCCAAAAGCTAGATGAAATAAAGTAGTCATTACTCAGGTGAGTGAAGAAAAAGATATAGCTGTAGGAGAAAGAAAAATGAAGCAGAACAAAGCTTCCTTTGTTGCCAACTGCGTAAGAAGATAATCTAGACATACGCTCAGGCAGGGAGAGTTGTGACCCAGGTTGGCTATAAAAAGAATAATCACAAAAGCTACATATGTAGTCACGGGTTCTCTCGAACGCTATCTACTTCAAGGAGAGAAGACTTAGAGAAATGTCCAAGGATTTTGGCATAATTGCTGTGAAAATATTACTTTCCCGTGACATGATAAAAGGAAAGATACATTCTAAACTAAGGTCCTTGGGTTATGCAAATGGCTTTTGCTCGACTACCAACATAAAGGTTGGTGGTTCAAATCCACCCAGCGGCTCTGCAGAAGAAAGGTATGGCGATCTGTTTCCATAAAGGTTGTTGTTGTTAGGTGCTATCAAGTTGGTTCTGACTCATAGTGACCCTATGTACAACAGGAAGAAACATTGCCCAGTCCTGTGCCATCCTCACAATCGTTGTTATGCTTGAGCCCATTGTTGCCGTCAAGAAAATCCTATGGAGCAGATCTACTCTGTAACACAAGGGGTTGCCATGAGTCAAAATCAACTTGACAGCAATGCGTACACTCTAAACGAGGACATTTTTATATGCCCAAACCCTGGTGCCCAGAGATTCTGTTCTCTTGATTCATAGAAGGCAATCATGGTACAACTATGGTGTTACAATCATATTTCAGCTGTAAAATACCAATGATAACTAATTCATAGTATTTGATTATTAATGCAGAAATAAATAACCAAAAGAGTTAAAAGAACTTTGAAGCCCTAACTGGGCAAAAAAACTATGATCAGATTTCTGGGAATATAAGAGATTTATAGTGAGCAGCTGAAAGCTCACAGTTCCCATATTCATTAGAATTGCATCACAAGATGGCATGCAACCTTACATTTTCAAAAATCACTTTCTCTTCCTTTTTCCTTTTCCTTCTAGTTTAAATGATTCATCTAATAAACTTCCCAAAAACTTAAAAAGTCTGTGATTCAAGTAAGTACGAATAAAATAATAAATTTAAAAAAATGTGATTATGATGTACTTTATATTAGAGCATATATTAAACTAATGTTTCCATTTATAAACTTTTCATATAAGTACTGCTTTCAATTTGTGGAGCCCTGGCAGTGCAATGGTTAAGAATTCGGCTGCTAACCAGAAAGGTCGGCAGTTTGAATCCACCAGCCGCTTCCTGGAAACCCTATGGGGCAGTTCTACCTTGTCCTATAGGGTCACTATGAGTCCGGATCAACTGGACAGCAATGTTTTTGCTTTTTTTTTTTTTGAATTTGCAGTCCCCATGACCTACATATCTGATGGATCATATTGTTTTATCCCCTATTGTTAATTTGTGTTCTTTCTCTGCATATTTTACAATTCACTGGTACCACAATTTCCTTTTTCATCTTGGACATTTCTCCTTTGCCCTCACTTTAGACATTAATTTATGTACAACCACTACCATCACCTCCATGGAAAAGATTCATTTATTTTAACAAGTACTGAGCATTAAAGCCAAATGGGGCAGATATGGGGTCTTTTCCCTTTTTTTGAGACTTGCTTATGCATCATTTTTTGAAATTTAGAGAAAAGTATGGCAGGTGTTCCTTTAAACACATTTTGCTTACAAATTGGACAGTACATAGTTTTTTCCAAAATTCCTGTTCGGTCAAGCATTACAAATAAACTACCATAACACCATAAACACTGTTCCCGTATAGGGCCTGAAATATGGTAGAAGACAACAGTATTTTTTTTTTTTTTTTTACTCTTATACCCTCTTTTCCCTTCTGCCTAACCATTCCCTCCACTTCCTGGAAGCAAGGGAGAAGCAAAAATAAGAGGTAAAACAATGGAGAAAAAACTTAAATTCAAGCTGCGAAAGAATATAGCATATAATCTGAAACTGTTTTAATACATTAAAAAAGAAATTTGGCTGGATTGAAGCCCACCAATGATGACTCAGGCTAATTTTCCACCTCCCTCCATAGCCTATTAACTTTATACTATTAGAATTTATTTATAAATTCTCACACCCACCCAGTATGTTCTATTGTCTCCCACAAAGAAACAAGTTTAAGTTTATAGGAGTCCAGAGTTGGACAAAAGGAAGAGAAGAAAAACACTATCTTTTTAGTTCAGTACATTATCTGTTAAATAAGACCATACTTCTAAATGTTAGCTGTTTTCTAAACATTGCAATTTTTCTTCAAAATGAATGCCTGCAATCCAAAGAAATATAACTAATTTCCATATACATACAGTTTAGGAAGCAGTTGCGTAATATTTTAATTGATAATTTTCCTTTCATGTGATCAGTGCATTATTTTCTCATTGTGTAAACAGGAGAGGGAGGTAATATACCAAACATGCTAAATTTCCAAAGGTTTTTCCCAAAGTGGCACTTGGGCGCCATTGGTTAGTGTTATAGCCAATCTGACATCACTTCAAGGAGAGAAACAACTAGACAGTAGTACTGCTACAGCACAGCATCTCCTTTAGGCGTAACATTACATAGATCGAATTTCATTTATTTTTCTTTAAAAATATTTTAAGCACGATGGCTTGACAGCACTGACATAGCCCCGTTTCTTTAACCTTGGTCTTTCTTCCATGAGACTCTCAATTGGGAAAAAAAAAGTATTTCAAGCATGAAAGATGGACAGATGAAAGTCCTCATCTAATAGTCCTGGTTTTGACTCTTGATCATAAATACAGATGTGGACTTACTAACATTTGGAATATCCTGCATCCACTACATTAGGGGTGTGAGGAGACTTGTCACCTCACATAACCGTACCTTAAGAAATCTGGCAACGCTATGGTTTGCCCTTCTTGTTTCTTCAACTGCATCTTTGTATTTCCAAATCACATGGTCACATAGAACCATTACGAGGGTGTCCAATTCGTGGTGGTAAGAATCAGGAAATCTCTGAGCTCGGGAAAGCTAAGGAAAGAATGGATTATTTCTTTATAATATGCCATTTGAAATATTAACCCTGCGGGCGGTGGGGGGACTAGAAGACTTATTTCATATAATATATAGTCAAGTAGAAATGGAGTCCTTTTGAAAATCTGAAAGCTATAATACAAGTCCTTTTAATTTCTAGGTCATAATCTCTGTCATCTTCATTCAATGTTCCATTCTATTGTGGCCAATACATTTTTCACTAAAAATTAAATTACATATTAATTGCAAACTATTCAAACAATATAGACGTGTACAAATTAGAATGCGAGCATTTTCTATGATTTTGCACAACTTAATTCCCCTCCCCATTGTCTCAGGAAGTAACTACTACTAATGGTTTGATGAGTATTATTCTAGATTTTTTAAGACATATATTAATTCTCTGTTTAATTTAAACATCAAGTATTTTGATGTTTTTGCTTAGAATCCCCAATAAACGGCTATAATGAATCAATGGATGAGTAACTGAATGAGTGAAGGTGTTGGTTTGAAATGTCCTCCAGTAAGGGCTGAGTTCCAGCTTGTCCTAATTCCACGGTCCCAGCATATGCTACAGTTAGCAGGTGCCAGTGGGATATGACATTCAAGGTACTTTTGACATAAGATTCAGAATGGCTTGGCTGTGAAATTACATAACCCTCATTGGCTCTATCCCGAAAAAACTCTAACAATGCAAATCAGTTGCCCTCACATCAACTCCGACTAATGGCGACCCCATGTGTGTCAGAATATGACTGATTTCTCAGTAGTTCGCCAGGCCTTTCTTTCAAGGTGCCTTGGGGTAAACTCAAACCTGCAACCTTTCAGTTAGCAGCTGGGCATGTTAACTGTTGGCACCATCCAGGAGACGCCATCAGTACCTAAAGACCACTCTCAGGTCCAAGAATCTATCCCTCCTGTGTGGACAGCTGCACATGAGGAGGAAGTTGCAGGCAGCTGAGTTTTCTATTATAGTCTCCACATCTGGAATTTACACAGCCCCTTTGCAAGAGACAGGTATGATTCATTCCTCCTTACAAGCTGCCTTTCAAAACTAGGTCCAGACACATTCTCACTACAGACAGAAATACAGAATGTAGAGTTAGGCTGGGCTACCTACTTTTAAAATTGTGAGCATCCAGCCATCCATGCTGAAAAAATAGAAACTATGAAGGCTGAGGTTGCAAGAGTTGTATAAAACAAGTAGTAATTGAAGAGTCATTTGATGATGCCAGGTTCTACTTATTTATTTATTTGTAAGCTGGTTTACCAAGATATCACTGTATAGGAGTTTTGAGGATCTCCTGGTCACACTTGGCACATATTGAAAGTATATTGTTGAAATCAAGTCAAATTAACAACAAACAAACTTGACCAACTTAATAATATACCTTATTCTACGTTCTGTTGTACATAGGGTTGCTATGAGTCAGAACCAACTTGTCGGCACCTAATAACACCACCACCAACCACCTCAGAATATTGCTCCAGTCCATACTCTAGGTGACAGAGAGGCTGCGAGATTTGAGTAGAGCCTGGAGCAGGAAAGGGCTCTGAAGCAGATCCAGTGTGCAGTGCAAAACTCCTGCCACTTGGGCTCTATAATCAGGGGGATCCACTGGGGTAGGAGGTATTAGTGATGGAAAAAGATGTCATGAAGAATTTGTGGCAAGCCCTAGTGGGAGAACTACAATGCCAACCCCTGGGGTTCTAGATCTAGACCATGCTATCTGCAGTGAAAAATTATACATCATTTCCTAAATAGCTCCTGGCAGGTTACTAGGCTTTGGGAGAGACAGAATGCTTGATGATGGGACATCATGTGACCATGCATCCAGAACTTTCCATCATGAGCTGTGTTCTGTCAGACCTACTGAGTCATAAAATCGAACGTGCTTGGTAGCACACTGTTTTTTTTGTTGGCTATCGTCAAGTTGGTTTTTTACTCATAGCGGCCCCATGTGACAGAGCAAACTGCCCCATAGGATTTTCTTGGCTCTAATCTTTATGGGAGAAGATCACCAGGTCTTTCCCCCATGGAGCCACTAGGTGGGTTCGAACTGCCAACCTTTCATTTAGCAGCTGAGCACTTAACTGTTGTTCCACCAGAGCTTTTTGTTGTTGTTGAGTGACACTGAGTTGATTCTGACTTACAGCCACCTTACAGGACAGAGGAGAATTGCCCCATAGGGTTTCCTAGGCTGTAATCTTTGTGGGTGCAGATCACTAGGCCTTTTCTCCTGTGGAGCTGCTGGTGGGTTCAAACCGCCAACCTGTTGGTTCAGAGCCAAGTATTTAACCACTGCGCCACCAGGGCTCCTCATTGCACCACGAGGGCAGGGGCAGGTATCCCAGACCCTCACATAATCCACCACAGTTGCTCAAGTAACCCTTTTAGGTTGTACCTATGGCCACACTGGGAGATGGGTGACCTGTGTAATCTGTTGAAGAAGAAGATAAAAGTCTGTCTTTTGTTTACAGATGGATTGGCTTGGTATAGAGAAGCAGTTTGAGAATGGGTGGCAACTGCATTATAGCTATACTCAGAGGTGGCTTTTCGAGCAGTACCTAGTCATTCACTTTGTATGGAAAAAGAAGTGGTCCAAGGTGAGAACAATATATGGACTACGCGCCAGTGGCCAATAGCTTGATTTGAAGGATCTGTGGATTGGAAAGAAAAGAACTAGGAAACAGGAGTCAGGGAAGGCTAGGGTCGATCCCATATAAGACAGAGTAGAACTGCCCCATAAGGATTCCAAAGAGCACCTGGTGGATTCAAACTGCCAACCTTTTGGTTAGCAGCCATAGAACTTAACTAGTACACCACCAGGGTTTCCAAGGCTAGGGTAGAGGCATGTATATGGACATATGGGATTGGGAACAAAATGTGAAGAGATGAGAGTTGAGAGTAAGGGGAATCATGAGTGGATAATAGTGGAGGGAGGAAAATGATGAGTACTACATAGTGTCCTAGTAGCACATTGGTTAAGAGCTTGGCTGCTAACCAAAAGGTCAGCAGTTCATATCCACCAGCTGCTCCTTGGAAACCCTATGGAGTAGTTCTACTCTGTCCTATAAGGTCACAATGAGTTGGAATCGACTTGATGGCAATGGGTTTTTGGACATAGAGTCCCGGGACCAACTGCAGTGACTGGGGATGCATTTTATCCAATTCACCTCCCTCTTCTAAGTTTCCTTGCAAGAAGAGACGCCCTTGGGAACTGTGGAAGAGGCACAGATTCCCAAAATTGTGCAATATGTAGTTGCAATAGGTGGAAACCATGAGTGTGCATAGCTTAGATGTTCCTGCAAGACAGAATCTTCTGGAAGAAGTGTCATTAGCTGCTGTGCCTTTGAGATCCACTCAAGCATTCATGGCAAGGCCACACTCCCCAGGCTGCTCCCATCAATGGCGGAGCACATGGGGTATTAGATCCAGGCTATTTCTGCCCCACAGAGGAGTTATCTAATGCATATCCTTTGCTCTCAGCTGCCCATCAGCCCAATTAAAACTTTCCTCACTGTGAGGATCTTTCTAGCCAGTCTTCCTTCCTTCCTCCCTCCTTTCAAGGTGTCAGACCTTTCTATGTCTTCTTCCTGTTCTTTTTACCCTTCCCAGTCATTTCCCCCAATAAATCTTTTGCATTTCTAATTTGGTCCCGGCATCAACTTCTGAAGGACCTGTACTAACACGTTCCCCTAGTTAAAAAGCAAGTAACGAAAACTGCTAAGGTTTACAAAGCAAATCAAAATGGACTTAGTGACAGTACATTCATTAGCATAATTGTTGGAAAATACTACATTACTTACGATCTTACCTCAATTTTATTTGTGTCAATCAAGTACTGCGCCATTGATTTTAGGATAATTGCAAAGAAGAACCAGGAATGCTGGGAGGAACAAAAAAAAAAAAAAGACAATCAAAAACTTATTATGCTATAATGATAATTCTGTTCTTTGCCATTTGTAATATTACATGGCCATCTTAAAATATGTTCTTTGAAACTAATGCATCAGAGCAACCATATATTCTCCAGTACATCAGGATGATCTTTATTCAAGTTCCAACGGTAAATATAAATGTGAGATAGTTCACTTCCTCAACTGTCTTAAAAATGTTTAAAATAAACAAGGTACTAGTTTACTCAACATGGCTGACTAACATTAAGGCCTGTTACGGTTTAAACTGTGCCCCCCAAAAATACATGTTGTAAATCCTCACCTTGAGTAGGTGTCTTTTGGGATATAAAAGAGATTAAACAAGCAAGCTAAGAAACAGAGATGGGGAAAGAGAGATGCCCAGACACATGAACATTGCCCAAGAGCAGGAGCTCAGAAGAGACTAGGACCTTCCTCCAGAGCCTGTAGAAAAAGAAAGCCTTCCCCTAGAACTGGAACCCTGGATTCAGACTTCTAGCCTCCTAAACTGTGAGAAAACAACTTCCTGTCTGTTAACGCCATCCACTTGTGGAACTGCAGTCACAGCAGCACTAGATAACTAAGACCAGGCTGCTGGAAGCAACAGTCTCATGAAATCCTTACTCACTGGGAGTATTTTTTATTTCACTTAGTTAAACAAAACTAAAAAAACCATTTTGTATTGAAATGTGTCATAGAAGACCCACTTTTAACATTTGCAGGTCCCAGGTGAGAATATAAATGGAAGGCCCCATGTCTAAATATTTAAAAGTTGAAAGTCAAACCAACAAAGTATTAAATAAAATATGTTCTATTCTCCAACCCTGACAAATATAACTTCGTAACAGCTTGGAATTCTGTACCAGAATGTGGGGTCATGGGAGAGCAGAGCCCTGGTCACCCACTCTCTTCTCCCCTAGACTCTGTCCTACCCCTCAGGAGCTCAGAGCACATGCCTGCACCCAGCCTATACATCCAAGTGCTGTGCACAAACCAGCCCTCTGCAAAGAGCCTCCCTCTTGGGTCTGGAGTTGCACTCAGGTATCAAGACCTGCCCTCTGGAGGATGAGACTAGGAAAGAGGTCTAAGCAGGCCCTGGAGTGAGCCTTGAGATCTTTGGGCAGGGGCTCCTAGGGACCCGTACAGGGTATGTGGTCTAGAAAGGAAGGTGGGTAGATTTTCCTGGTTACTCTCACATGTCCTTCCTCTGCTCAAAACCCTTCAATGGCTCCCAATTTCACTCTGAGTGGAAACCAAGCCCTTACAGAGGCCCACAAGGCCTTATACCACCTACCAAAGCTCCTGGTGCTTGTCTGACTTCATCTTAACCCCTCTCCTGTCTGTTCACTTGGCTTCAAACACAATGACTGCCTGTCCATCCTCCATACACTCCAGGCTGCTGCTGCCTTACAACTTCATACAGGTCTTTCCGTCTACCTTTAATGCTCTACCTTAAACATCCACATGACCAGCTCCCTCACCTCCTTCACATATTTTGCTCCAGTATTACCTTCTCCACACGATCTATCCTGACTGCCCTAATTAAGAGCACAAATCTTACCCTTCACCTTAGCACTCCCAATTCCCCCTACCACTGTTTCTTTTCCCATACTACATCCCACTTTCTAACATACAGTATAATTTACTTTTTTTAATTATGTCCGTAGTTTAGTGTCGTAACCCCTAACAGAATGCAAGCTCCCCAAAGGCAGGATCTCATCTTGTTTGCAATGCATCCCAAGTGCCTAGGATAGTGCCTGTCGCTTAGGACACATCAGAGCCTATTTGTTGACTGAACTGAATGGATAGATGCACAAGGCTATTTTAAACCAACACATTTGCTTCGCCTAGGATAATCTGATTTTAGGGAACTCATGTTGATGTTTATTGATTCTGGCTTCCCTTTCCAGCTACTTACTAAATCGTTTGTCTTTCAAGTCATGAGAAAATTAAATTTAGCTTGGGACTCAATTTACCATTCGACGATAATGTAAAGTTATCTTTTTATAAGCTTCTCACTATTTCTTCTTTATGTTCCTATAAATGCACGTATTTCAACGTTTCGGGGACAAAGAGTAGATATTGCTCTGCTTTCCCTTTGCTGTCAGTACATTCATTAATACAGCATCATTATTCTCTTTGATATTTTCCCTCCTAACTGTGCCTAAAAAACCTACCAGCCAACTTTATTTATGCTACATTTAGTGTTTTTGTTTTTTTTTTTTAATTTTTTTTTGGTCCATTCTCAATGGTCATTCATTCTACTTTTAGGTCAAAGGATTTAACTTGGGGCCATTCTACTTGTTTAGGGGAACTGTTCTCTTGTAACCGACCCCTTTTGCTTGATATTTTTATATGCTCTAGTTTCAATATGAAACTTATGCCAGAAACTACATGAGAAATGATCAATGAAAATCAATTAATCCTTTTACCTTCCAGGGGTGAGACTGACCCATTCCTAGAACTAACAAATAAATGACCGCCTTGAAATTCTTTTGACATAATAGCCACAACAATGAACTCAAATATACCAACAATCATGAAGATGGTGCAGGACGAGGCACCATTTCCTTGTGTTATAAATAAGGTCGTCAAGAGTCAGAGCCGACTCAACATTAACTAATAACAATAACAACAATTTTTTTTTTTTTTTTTTTTTTTACCTTCAGGACATGCTTTACTGTTGTTGAGTCATTTGATTTCAAAAGGCCAGTCACATTTTTAGCCAGTTCCTCATGTATAGTTCTCTCCTTGTATGTCCTGGTCTTGAACACGAACTGAAGGAAATCCAAAAAGTGAGTAAAGTTAAATACTTTTTAAGAAAAGCTTCAAAAAATGGTACACTAATAACTCATATCTGAAAATTATCTGCTCATGCCAGCTTTTGTCAGGAAATAAAAGAAGGCCCAATGATAAGAGTAGGACACACCTGTTCCTATTTAGCACTTTGTAGGACCTTGCTCACCTAAGCTCTCCTTGAAACTCTTCTCACAGACATCGAGAGGCAGAGTCAGAGAGCAATTTAGCAGGTTCAAGGAAACATGGAGAGCTTTGACCCACCTACTTATAGGACACATTTCCCCTTCTCCTTCCTTCCACTGGTAACAGGTGGCATGGTAGCAATTCTTCATCCTGAAAGGGGTAGAGCACCCACTCAAATAGCCCAGTGGGGAAAGCGGGTGCCTTCCAGAGGCCAGCAGGGAGCTCCCCCGCAAGCCCAGTGTCTACCATCTCATGCTTAGACACATCTCTCAAGGGTTTCATAAACATTCGCTGTCAGTAAGATAACAAATGCTGCTCACTGTTGTGGTCTCAAAAGATTGGTTTTGGCATACATCACTGAGTGCATGTGATGGTTTGATTTTCAGTATTTCTCCTTATCTTTAAGGATATCAAGATCAATTCATGCACATATATGCATTTCAAATATAACATGATTATTCTGAATTATATTATTTTACTTATGAGCTGGTTTGTTTCAAGGAAGGGAATTTTTCCATCATATTCACAATTCAGACTTCATAGTAATCAAGAGTGAAGTCAGGCAAGAAACTGGCTCAAAGTAGAGGGACATTTCATTTGGATCTAGAACCAGTTCTTAGTGCATTGGCATCTGAGTCATCCTATGGGGCCAAACTTCTCCAAGCTCATCCCAGAGAAGGACAAAGTGAATAGATACAGGAAACTAGATAAAATCAAAGAGTAATATGATTTTCCCCCAATTATAACCCATGAGAACAAACTCATCATCAGCTATCTAATCTTATGCACAGCTACTTAGCCCCAGGAGCATTTTAACAAGCTCTAAAATATTTTTATTTTTAAATTTTAGCTAGCACATGTCAGGGCCACAAACCACGGTAAACCATGGCATAATTATATTGACTTTAGACACACTTTGTTGAAAAAGACATGGTGTATGTGTGCATTTCGGATATTGTACATGGGGTGAGTTAGCAGCATTTAGCATCACTGAACTTGAAATGGTGTTTAGTTTACTTCTGAATAAATATCATTTACATTGAATATCACATTGTTCAAGGACATCAACGCACATATTGGTTCCAGTTCACCCATTTTCATTATACTCCTAGGTGAGTGGGTGAGTGAAGGATTCATATCTATTTTTATGTTGAAAAAAATTTTCCACCTTGGCTAAAAAAATCAGACTTCTTGGTCAAGGTTAGGCTGTCCAACATGTACTGCAACAGGAGTCTAATCACAGAATCCTAGACCAATCAAAGGATCCATTGGGTCCATCCTATCTCATGTCACAGATGAGAATACTGAGGTCCAGAGAGGGTGATGGCTCAAGTTAACTATTTAACCTTGACCTAGAATCTTGTCTCTCACTTTCTAGTGGTGCTCTTTCCAGAGTAAAATTCTAGTTCACTATATTTATTAGGCTGAAATTGTTTCAGATATATTAAAATATGTTTTAAAACATTCTTAGGAATTGTTATAAACCTGAAATTCCGCAAGATAAAGTTTTTTATTTGAACCGCTTTAAAGCCAACCAAATAAACAATCCCCTATATTTAAAAAAAAAAAAATGAAATGGCCTTGTCAGGATATTTTAGAGCTCCTGGTTAAAAACAAAGGCTCTACCAGGATGCATTTCCAATATGCCTCTCCTAGAATATCATAGCTAAAGAATCTGAGAGCTGATCTGATGTGCTACAAGGATCTGGCCTTGGCTCTCACAAAAATATTTGCAATGCCAAATGATTCTTAATATAATTTTCAATGATTCCATTGGAGTAAATAATGCATTTGTTGAAATGGAGGTGCCAGTGTTTAAGATGGATTGAGGAGGTTTTTTCCTTCTCAGTCACCTTTCGAGACCAAATCGGAAAAGCAGTGCATACACTGAGAGGGTGAAAGTTTTCCAGATGATTCTGTGGAATGGCAAATTCATCAATATCCTAAAAACGTAAGCTATGACCCTATCTTAACCAGACAGCAAAAAGGCATTTGTAGGTGGAACTGGCTTACTGAAACTGATATGTAGATCATATTGGGTAAAATTATACCATAGCTAAATTACTGTTAAGTAACAGATTGCTTTTGGCATGCTGGGCTATTTTAAAGAAGGGCACACACTCATACTTAAGGATTTGGGAAGGCATTCACAATTTCTGGCAGGTAGAAAAAATAGATAGAAATAAATCTGTAGTGAAAAAAAATACATGTTCTCAGACCATGTCACAGGGAGGTTCATTCCAGAATGCAATTAGCACTGGAGTTTATCATAGGTTTCTAGGACAAAAGACTCAAATTTTTCTCTAATCACCTTTCTAGACATCTGGAACATGTAAGACCTTCCTTTACTTTAAAAAAAAAAAAAAAAAAAGTCTGTCTCTAAAAGATTTAGTTTATGCATAGAACATAACAATTTAGGTTCCCTAAGTATTAGAGAGTCCTTGAGTGGGGCAAATGGTTAATGTAGTCAGCTGCTAACCGGAACGTTAGACGTTTGAGTCCACTCAGAAGTACTTTGGAAGAAAATCCTGCTGATCTACTCCTGAAAAACCAGCCACCTAAAACCATATGGAGCACATTTCTACTCTGACACACATGGGGTCGCCAGGAGTCAGAATTGACTTGAAGGCTACTGGGTTTTGGTTTAGGTATTAGAAAGTAATTTAAGGCACTCTTACTTATCTCAGGAGCCCTAGTGGTGCAGTGGTTAAGAGCTCAGCTGCTAACCAAAATGTCAGCAGTTTAAACCCACCAGCCGCTCCTCGGAAACCCTATGGGGCAGTTCTACTGTGTCTATAGGGTCGCTTTAAGTTAGAATCAAGGTGATGGCAGTGGGTTTGGTTTGGGTTATTTATTTCACGTTTGCTCTTTTCTTTGCATTCAAGAAGATGACCTTTTGGTAGATACTATAAATGGGCAAACATCATCACAAGTTCATTGGCACTAATTCAGAGGCCAACTGGCAATGAGAATAGAAACGTGTCTGAGTGAACACTGGAAGAAGCAGTGCGCACTGATGGGATGGATGGGCAAGTGGTTCATGCCAGAAGGTAAAGGACTTAACATACCAGAAGCAGGTACAACTATACAGTAACTGGGAAAATGAAAGAATGCCTGAGAAAACAATAAAGAGAGCTAAGAAAACATTACAGAAGAAACATAGAGCATTCAACAAACCAACGGGAAAAATCTTCCTTAAATTCACACAGGAATTTCATTTGCTTGTAATGCTGACTTTAAAAGGAAAACACTTTGGTTTTCTCCTCTCTCCTTATCTCTCCTCACTCCCCCCATGCAGTAATTTACATATTTACACATTATTTAAACATTTAACCAATATATCTTGCTAATTAAAGTGAAGAGATGGAATTCTAATCTAAGCACCTAAGGGGAATGTTAAGGGCCCTGGGTGGTACAAGCAGTTTGTGCTCAACTACTAACCTAAAGGTTGGCAGTTTGAACCCATCCAGCAGCACCATGGAAGAAAGGTCTGGCAATCTGCTTCCATAAAGATCACAGCCAAAAAGACCCTATGGAGCAGTTCCACTCTGTCTCATGGGGTAGCCATGAGTCAGAATCAACTTGAAAGTGTTTTTTTTTTTTGTTTGTTTGTTTGTTTGTTTTAAGGGGAATAATGTTTAGTATTACAGCAGTGGGCACTGTCCAGCTAAAAAAAGAAACTTTTCACTTATTGAAGACAGGAGATGAGACATGCCACACAGCGCATGAGAATATGGTCAAAGTCCAAGTGCCTATTTCATACCTTTATGTATGACTGGACAGAGTGGTCTAGCTGCTCTTCGTGGCACTTTGCCACAATGTCAGTCAGAACCCTGGAAAAGCAAAATTGTTTAATGGCTTTTTCAGAGAAGGCAGAAAAATACCACTTTACTTTGTCATTAGAGTGCTTGGTAAACACGGTACTTAATAATTACTGAATGAATGACTGAATAAATGAATCAATCAATCAATTTCAAATCCTCACCTCCATACAGGGCATTTAATATCTATAATACCTATCAGCCATTTTAAACCTTGAAACTTCTAAGCACTAAGATATAAGTAATGTCTTATGGCTGCAATAAGATATTTGAAACTATTTGCCTGAGTTCAATGTGCTAACTACCGTCTGTTGGTTTGCTGACATTGTCTTTTAGAAAAGGGATCGATTTCAGTACCTGATTAAAGACTTAAGATTCTTAACCTATAATTAATTATCGTATTCCATTTTAAAGGGGCTTGCCTTCCAACCTATGACTACTACCGTATTTTTATACAAATAACGCATGCCTTCTACGTTTGTTTGCCAACCTCATCCTCCACTTCCCCTGCCATGTATTTTCGTAAGTGCACTATGCTATTTTTTTTCTCCCTCTTTTTTTTAATTATTGTACTTTAGATGAAGGTTTACAGAACAAACTAGTTTCTCATTAAACAACCAGTACACATATTGTTTTGTGACATTGGTTACCAACCCCACAACATGTCAACACTCTCCCCTTCTTGACCTTGGGCTCCCCATTACCAGCTTTCCTGAGTATGCTATGCTATTTTTTTATAGCAACATGTTAAAAAAAAATGGCATAGTGGCGCTTATGAAAATATCTCAGGAGGTGGGGAAAGGGAGGGCATGATTGGCAAACAAACTTAGAAGGTGTGCATTATTTACATAAAAATACAGTATGCGTGCTATTGGAAAAAGCAATAAGGAAGGTTAAGATGCAGTCTCCCTTCCCTTTTCATTGGGTTAGAATTTCTAGTGTTAGTGGTGATACAGGTTGATGGTTTTTTTTCCCACATCATTGACACAACCAGTTGCTCCACGACTGTAGTGCTTAGGAATATCTCAGAATTTCAACAGATCTATCAGCCAAAATATTTGGAAGTCTTGCCAATGCAGACACATACTCATGCTGAAAAGAGTATCAGTTGAAGGTACAGTTGGAGGCTTTTAATCTGGGTCCAGAACTGGCTGGTAATAGGGCCTTTAGAACTTTTTTAATTTTCCAGAGCTTCAGAAGCTTTATTTTAAAAACTAGCCTAAAAATCTGATTCCAAAAGAGGGAAATAATATGTTTGTGGGTTAGCAAAAGCACTGGGAAACATTCCAATGCCAAGAGCAATGCTTTTTTATTTTCCCAGAATGCTATGACTAATTTTTTTTTTAAATGTGGAATGCATGATTCAATAATTCAGATCACTAACTCTTTAAAGAGGAAACTGTTTTCCAACTTCACCAGCCAGATTAGTAATTTTGAAAGAATGTAGTACATATAACCAAATTTAAAGTGAAAACAGTTCAATAAAAATTGAATATTAAAAAAAAGAGATAAGGTTTAGGCAGAATGTAAAATAGTACAGCTCCTTGGAAAAATAGTTTGTCAGTTTCTTAAAAAAAAAGTATATATATAACTACCATGTCATCAAGGAATTGCTCTCCTGGGCCTTTATTTGAGAGAAATGAAAATTTATGGTCATACAAAACCCTGGATACAGATATATATAGCTATTTTATTCATAATAGCCAAAAGCTACAGGTCCTTCAACTGGTGAATGGTTAAACAAAATGTGATACAGCCATACCATGCAATAGTGCTCAGCAATAAAAAGGTAAGAACTATTGATACACACAACAACCTGGATGAATCTCTAGAGAATTATGCTTAGTGAAAAAAGTCAATCCCAATAGATTATATTATTACATTATTCCCTTTTTTAACATTTTTGAAAAGATAAAATGATAGACATGGAGAACAGATGGGTGGTTGCCAGGGGTTAGAGAGGGAGTGGGTAGGAGCGGGGGTGGAGGCAAGAGGAAAGTGGTGAGGTTATAAAATGGCAACAGGAAGGATCCTCACGGCAGTGAAAATGTTCTGTATCTTGACTGCATCAATGTTAATACCCTGGCTGTGATATTGTAGCATAGTTTTGAAAGACAGCAGTATTAGAGTGAAGTAGGTAAAGGGTACCTGGGATCTCTCTGTATTATTTCTTACAACTGCACGTGAATCTACAATTATCTCAAAATAAAAAGTTGAATTAAAAAACACAAACCAAAAAGGAAACAAAAAAGAGGTCTAGAACTTTAATGATAATAATAGATGTTTAAAAGGTAAGGATTCAAGAGTGATGAAATACTTAAATACAAGACATGCATTCAAAGGAAACATACGGATACACCATTAGACTGCTGTTCAGTTATAATCAAGGTTTTGTATAACCAGAGATTATACAACTCCTTAATGTCATATTATGGATACCTGGTCACAGGTGTACTGATTTCATCTTCCTCATTCTGTACCAGGACCTTGAAGAGCTGATTCAAGATTATAGGCAGAAAACTCATGATTGCATGAATCTTTTCCACGTTCAATAAGTTCTGTAGTAAATTCACAGGGGGGAAAATAAAAGGACAGCGATTAAATTTAAAAATTTAAAGTCTGTTCTACTGGTGTTTTTCAGAACTTGAATATGAATACTGTAAAAAAAAAAAAAAAAAAGAAGTTGCCATTGAGTTGATTCCAGCTCATGGCAACCCCATGTGTGTCAGAGTAGAACTGTGCTCCACAGTGTTTTCAATGGTTGATTTTTCAGAAATAGATCGCCAGGCTTTTCCTCCAAGGCACTTCTGGGTGGACTTGAACCGCCAACCTTTTGGTTATCAGATGAATGTGTTAACCATTTGCACCACCCAGGGACTCCATGAGTACAGTAACTGGACTTTACCTGGCTTTATTCTCCATAGCATTTAGCAATAGGGTCGCTATGAGTTGGAATCGACTTGATGACAACAGGTGCCTCCCCATTTAATTGACTAATTTAAAATAAATTTATTTCATTTTATTTTGGTTAAAACCGATCTTTGCTTGTTTTTGTAACAGAAACTATTTGGGAACTACTAATATGTCATATTACCTTACAAGAGAGGATGAAATTCGAGGTAGGTGACTGAGACGTATCTTTCTCTCTTTCTTGGCACTGTTTAAAAAACTCGTTCACGTGCGGATCCTAAAACAGCCCAAAAAAAAAGTATTTATTTCTGATGATACACGAACTTTATTAAAAATAATCATCCTGATGGGATGTGTGCATCTCTGTAGGAGAGACGCCTCAATGTGGAAGTGCCTTATCAAAGAGTTAGGGTGATAAAGCTTTCCTTTTCACTAGATGTTCTGGCATATTGAAGGCTTAACTTCAACCACCAAGCTCACTTTCTCTCCTATTCAATTCCCCTAGGTTTTATTCTCCTTCTCAGACACATGACAATGACATTCAATCACCTGCTTTTCTAACATCCCATTTAAATGATTAGTTTCATCATTTAAATATAGGAGACACCTTATGATCCTCTGTGCTAGAAAAGATGCTGATGTTCAGATGCTGAATTTATGGGGGAAAAAATCTTACTTACCTGAGAATTCACTGTTGATACAACAAATGTTGATACTTTGAAAAGGGGTTTGCCACCGTCAACCCATTTAATGTCACTCGTATTGTGCTGCAAAAGAGTTTGTTACTGTCACTACAGCAATTAGAAATAAGGAAAATAAATAGGTTATTTAGTTTTATGTTAATTTTCTGTCCCGATCCATTCATTTTACATTACCATGGAAGTGGAAAATAAAAGGTGCAAATACACTGGGCTGTAATGGTAAAGGAGACCAATGTGATATCAGAGTGACATTTTTAATAGATCATTTCTCATGGACATAAGCTAAAGAAAAGATTTGGAATATTATAGGTACACTTGATTCATAACTACACTGGACAAACAGACTATGATTGCTGTGTTAATTTAAATAGCAGGAAGAAATTAACCTAGTGTCATATGCTGTTGCTGGCAGGTGCCGTGGAGTCGATTTTGACTCATAGCCACCTCCTGTCACAGAGTAGAACTGCCCCATAGGATTTCCTAGACTGTAATCTTTATGGGAGCAGATCCCAGGTTTTTTTTTTCCCACAGAGCTACCGGGTAGGTTTGAACTGCCAACCTTCCAGTTAGCAGTTGAGCGCTTAACCGTTGCCTCACCAGTGCTCCCTTTCATGTCATTTAGCTGATGTATTTTCTTTCTCTTAAATTATACATTACTCAATACCTTTCCGCTTGCAGAATCTTGAAAGCTTAAATAATTAGGAGGCAGACTTGTTGCTACTGGGATATTATACTCTTGAGAAGCTATCTGATCATGCCTCTTCAGAGGAAGCCAAGCATATCCAACTGCAAAGGGATAAGAAAGAGAAAACTTCTGATTACCAGCCTCCACGGTAAGGAACAAAAATACAGTTATTTATCATTTATGAATACTAAAGTTCACAAAAACTTTTAATAAACCAGTGCATTTAAAATACTCTCCCACTCAAGTCAAATCAATGAAGCGTAGCGCTAACTCGGATTGCTTCCTGCCAGTACCTGATGTCTCCGGAGCCTCCTTCTTTTTGGAGTTAGCTTTTGCATTTATGTCACAGGTGACATGATAAAAAGAAAACAAAACATGGTGCTTCTCATGGAGTTGTGTTGGTAGCTCAATTTTCACCTGCAATGAAAGAGATAATAACTGAACCCAGATGAAAATCATTTGCCCAGGGTAAGGGCAGGATGTAGCACGGGCACCTTTGCCTTTTCAAAAAGATTGAAAGGAAATCTAGTGATTGGTGTTTTCTGATGACTTATCCAGAGTAAATAAATCCAATTCTCGCCATTCTCACGTCTAAGGAACATTCAAATGTTCCACAAAGTTGTTTCCTTCATGTTCCTTTAATTTTATTTTAAATGATTAATGTGTAAAAAGGTGTGGTTGACAGAATAATGCTCTCTCTCCCCCAAAAAAAGATGTCCACATACTAATCCCCAGACCTGTGACTTTGTTATCTTCCACAGTAAAAGAGAGTTTGCAGATGTGATTAACTTAAGGATCTTGAGACAGGGAGATTATCCTGGGTTACCCGGCTGGGCAAAGTGTAATCACAGAGACCTTGTAAGAAAAGCAGAAAAGTCAGAGCCAGAAGGGATGTGAGAAGGATGGAAACCAAGGTCAGAGTAACACAACCCTGGGAGAGGGCCATGAGCCAAGCAATGTGGGTGCCTCTAGAAGCTGGGAACAAGGCAACAGATTCTCCCCTAAAGCCTCCAGAAATCACTCAAATCTTCTGACCCCTTAATTTTAGCCCGGTGAGACTCACTTTGTACTTCTGACCTCCAGAACTGTAAGATAATAAATATGCATTGTTTTAAATCACTAAGTTGTGGTAATTTATTAGGGCACCCATAGGAAACTAATACAAAAAGTGTGACATTTTTAATTCTAGCCATCATACCAGCAAGGCGCATGTTGTCCTATTTAGATGACACAATATGACACAGCGGCAGGTTGCACTGGTTCAGACTTTGCTTTATGGTTAGAAATTAAATTTAAGCACTGTAATTGCCTGGTCTGAAGCTGTTGATAATATACGCTAACATGTGCACTGTAAATACTGTTGACCCAATGATATTTTAACATGGGTTATAGTGAAACGGTGAAGCTTCAGGCTGTGCAGTCACATGGCCTGAGTTTGAATCCTGACTGCCACTTATTAGTATGTGTCCTTGGCAAAGTTGTTTGTCCTCTCTGAGCCTCAGTTTCCTCATCCTTCAACAGGAAGGTAATAATAGTACGTACTTCTCAGAACTGCTGTGGGGATTAAGTGAGATAATTCATGGATGGAGCGTAGCATGGTGTCTGGTTTAATGATCAACAAGAAAGTCCTTGAAGTTAGCCAAGACATTTCTTGCTCCCATGTCCATTTAGATGTGGTGGTCCAGGCACACTCAAGCTCACGCAGGCTGTACCCAATGGTGATGGCATGTACGCTAGTTCTTTGTTCTTCCTATGATGACGTGGAAAGCTGCCATTGATTGGTTAAAGCTATATAACCCATGCTTTATTATACTGACTGGTGAAATGGAAGGGGAAATTAGTCTCACTTGAAAAGAATAATATAATAGAAACATTACATTTTTAAAGGTCAATCCTGTGCTGAAGTACACGAAGTTGCAACACACTCCTAGAGCAACTATCCATTAACATAGTTACTAAATCTTGGCTAAGAAAACACCTGCCAAGGGGTAATCTCAGTCTGAGGTGTGGTCATCCCGCATTATCTGACTCACTCGCTCACCTTTTATAAGAGCTGCTGGTGGCAGTAGGGGCCTGGCCCATCCTTACCTCGTCTGAGAAATCTGGATTCTGGGAATGGTGCAGAACTGCTGTGTAGGCAGCTGAGGTGAAGAGGGGTCCTCCAGGTTTGCCATAAATACACTGTTCAAACAAGTTACAAGTTGAACAATTATGAGTTATCTGATTTTAGCTGAGCACGGAAAAAGGCGACAAATCTTCAGTTACCAACCCCGGTGCAAAGGCAAATTTTGTGTCAGGCTTAGCAGACATCTAATTAACCTTGAGCTTTTTTGGCCTACTATCCGTTTTTGAAGGAGCCGTGGTGGTGCAGTGGTTAAGCGCTTGGCTGCTCAGTGAAAGGTGGAACCCACCAACCACTCCACAAGAGAAAGATGGGGCAATCTGCTTCCATAAAGGTTTTACAGCCTTGGAAACCCTATGAGGCAGTCCTACTCTGTCCTGAACTGTAACTGTGAGTCGGAATTGACTTGACGGCAATGTTTTTTGTCTGTTTATTTTTAATCCCATATTTATTATACAATGGATGCTTGGCTGAAGAAAATTTGGAAGTGTTAATTCATCATACAGATATTGCATCATTGCTGAGTCCCTGAATCAATTCATTCTCGGGCTTTTGATTGTTGTTGTTGTTGGTGATGTGGAAGTGGCCCCCGACTCATGGTGACCCCATGTACAATGGAACAAAATGCTGCCCAGTCCTGTCATCCCCATGATGGTTTGTGGATCAGACTACTATGATTCATAGAGATTTCACTGGTTGGTCTTGGGAAGTAGATCACTAGGCCTTTCTTCCTAGTCTGTCTTAGTCTGGAAGCTCCACGAAATCCTGTTCAGCATCAGAGCAACACTCAAGCCTCCACTGACAGACTGGTGGTGGCTGCCCATGAAACGCACTGGCCAGGAATTGAACCTGCGTCTCCCACATCGAAGGTAAGAATTCAACCACTGAACCACCAATGGCTCAATGGCTTTTGATTACCAGGAGATAAGGATTAACTTTTTCCAGAGAGATCCCTGCAAGATTCTGCAGAGGCTCAAAGAATACAACTTTGACCTAGTGCTTAAGGCAATCAGTCCTGGGCAACTGCAGGACTTGGTTGAACCCCAACCTCTAACATCCTTGCCTCCAAACACGACTGCTGAGCTGGCAGGACGGGTCAGGTGCCAGGTCCTCCCAACATTATATTATGACTGTATCCTAGCCCCTAATCAGGCCAGAGGATGTGAGATGGCACCTTCCTAGTCATGCAGCTTAAAAGCCCCCTGAAACCCAGTCTGGGGGTCCCTCCTCTGGAATCTGACATCTGGCCGTGCTGTATCTCTCTGCCATGCTTTAGAACGCAATGGAAACAGGACCTACACACCTGCAACTGTCTCTCTTTCCTAGAATTTTCCCATAAGCCCTTGCTCTACCAGGCCTGGAGAGTTTGCCATCAGGCCAAATGTAATTCGCTTGACAATTACATTTCACTTTGATTTTTCTCTCCCGATGCTAATGCTGTTGGGGAGCTTGGTACCTGCTCAAGACAATTTTAAAGAGCCTTTCCTCTTTACTCTGCATGATTCATTCTATCATTCTTAAATTAATCACCATTCTTCTGAATAATCCAACAAACTTCTTGGTGGCAAAATCAGGGTAGCACAATCGGTAGGCAACAGAGTGCTTTAAGAAGTTAATTCAGATAATGGTGGCAACTAGTTAGAAATTAGAATTACACTTTACAATCTATTTCCTATGATTCACCTAAACTGGGAAGAGCAGGCCACTGGCCCGATAAAAATAATCCTCCCTTCTCTTTTTATAGGTTACTTTTTGTTGCATGAAGTCCCAAAAATAAAAACAGTATATACCAAAAATGAGCTCTAAATATTGGCGTCCAGTTACAGTTTTAAAGGTTAAAACAGCAGAGTGCCTACAAATCTGAGTTTTATTGATCTTATTAAAATCATGTGATCAACAACCAGACTGACTTTCCAGGCCGATCTGCTTGTTCCTCAGGCAGCGGGCACAACACCTTCCATCCATGTGATCATTCCACAGGACCACCGCATTTTCTGGGAGGCCTAAAATGCAGCAGCCCTCCCGCACAGACCACAGGAAGGCTGGCAGGCATGTGCCTTTTGAAATTAGGGCTGCTGATTCAAGACACAGGCTAATCTATGGAAAGGACAACGTTTTCCAGAGACTAACCTCTGCATTTAGTTCACACTAGAATGGTTTTCTGTTATTTACACCATAAAAAGCTAAGTAGAACCAGGGGACAGCCATTTCTAATAGATCTAGTTAATGATGGCTAAAACAAATGTATGAAATTGCTCCTCTTTCAAATACACTGAAATAAAAAAGCTCTTCAGTGGTGGAAATCTATGCCCTCTCCTGCCGTGTGCCCTTGCTGACTTGGCTCACCTTCATTGGCTTGGCACCCTCTTCATCGGAGTTTTTGAACTCAATGCACACGGTGA
This sequence comes from Trichechus manatus latirostris, assembly GCF_000243295.1. NCBI lineage: Eukaryota > Metazoa > Chordata > Mammalia > Sirenia > Trichechidae > Trichechus > Trichechus manatus. The sequence goes on along the minus strand of NW_004444083.1, from coordinate 5,212,618 downwards.
TATTTCGTGCCTGAAATTGCAATGGGGGAAATGGAAGCTGTAATTTTCTATTAAATAACACACACACACACACACACATACAGTCCAAGTGCCTAAAATAAGTAACATCAAATTGACTTTGAAAAAAGCAGAATGCCCACCATTTTCTTGTGACATTATCTATAGTGTTCAGAAATAGCAGAAAGATCTGGGAAGAATTTTTTTTTTTTTTTAAAGGACAAAAAAAAGCTCATTTTGAGAGAGACAAGCATGTTATTTTCAGGGTATATTTAGAAACTAAAAGAAGTTGTCCAGAATAAAAATATTTAGGGCTGGTTTCAGAAAGGAATATTAACATGCTACAAATCCGTGCATCCTTAAACCTGTCTAAGGTGAAACCATCGCTGCCCTTTAGAAAGCATTTTTTTTCCAAAAGGTTTTGTATTCTAAAGTGTTGGCCTATAGTGATTTGTATTTTTACTTTCAACAAACGATCTTCTATGGTCTAAGTGTGGTGGAAAGAGATGATGATATACCAGAAACTTATATCATACCTTGTTGAAGCACTTCTGGCTATCATACTTGAGGTGTCTGGGGTAAATGTAAATTTGATTTTTGTAGACTCTGTAGGGACGACAATACTTGGATGAGTCGTAAACAAATTCTTCCACCTCCACCGTGGGTTCAGGCTGAGCCGTCACATTGAAAGGCTTGACAGGGATAAAGGACGATGTTACACAATCTTAAAAAATCAGAAAATAAAAGTTTGTCATTCAATATGGTTCTTCTTTTAAGTAAACAATACTTAACATATTTTAAAAGTAATCCACTCAAAATAAAACTTTATAATTTATGTCATTTTGTGCTAAATTATGCTAGAATGAAAAGTTTGTAGGAGGTGGGTATGAAAGATAATCAAGCATTGTATTTAATACCAAAACTGATGTCTCAAAAAGGGTAAATCTTTTGGATGGGTTTATAACTATATTCTTTTTGTATCAAGCTTAATATAAAAAGTAATTTTAGCTAATGATCCTCTGAATATACTAACCAGATATTATACAACAAGGATTAACCCACTGACCTTTGCTATAACACTATAAATATAATGCAGATATTGATACACAGTAAAACAGAACTTTGCCCAAAGGGTCTATTATTGATAGTTTTAAGTGGATTAATAGTAAGTTTCACCTATGAAATCATTTCACAGCATGGGCTTGAAGCACCCTATGCATTATTGAATATGATTTATTTCATTTTTCTCTTCAGTTTTTACAACCTTTAAAATCCTAACCTTGCAGGAACGGCCTAAGAAAAAAGACAGAAAGGACCATTAAAATTTTTCAGATCCAAACTCCCATCACTAAATAATTCAGAGGCTGAAGTTGTGGTACTGAAAGGTAGCAAATCTGTTTACTTTCTTTCAGTCCATCTGGAATCTTCCTGCCTTCAGAAAAGCAAATGATTAGCTATGTGTACTTGGGAATCCAATACCAGGTTTTTTTCAAAAATCAATTATAATAGTTTTTACTATATGTTCAAATTTCTCTAATGTTCTACAATTCTCTCAAAGAGAATATTTTAGCTCTCTGTTTTATTATTTTTTCTTAGTATAGGTAATCAAAGCCACATTCTCCTAATTAGGTAGAGGAAATGGCTGGGTTTATCCTCTACTTTTTCATGCCAATCAATATAAAAATGATTTGGAGTCATGGCTTATAATGCTCATTGCATTTCATATTAAAATATTTGTGGAAAAATTGCAAGAATGGAAAACTTAAAGAGTACTAATGGTAATACAAATATCCTGTGATAATAATCTTCTCCCTATTTGTAGTTCATTATCGGATGCCTGTATTTGTCCTTTGCATTGCTGAGAAAGTCACCAAAAGGTAAAACCAGAAGTAGCAAAACGAAACAACACAAACCAAAAAACCAATCTCATCATTTGAGAACTAAATTCTGAAACTCATTTATTTATAAGTTAAACGCTCCTGCAATTTTTGACTTCTACTGACACAAACAAGATTTTTGATCGTATTCTGAAAAAGATACATACTCTCTCTGTAATAACAGAGTCTCAGTATATTTCAGTTTTAATTATTGCATGGTCACTTCGGTGGCTAAATGTTCAGCGTAACCCTTTGGTAACACAGTGTGGAATCGGCCCTATATTTTGAGTCAGAGAAACTGGACAGAATATAAGTTCTGCCAGTACAGGTTACTGGTTTACTAAACTCTCTGAACCTGACTTTATTCTTTTGCAACCCTCTGGGGTTTTGAGGATTAAATGATATAGTTTAACACCTTGCCAGAACAGTTGCATACCAGATAAATGGTAGGTTACCTTGAATATAGTTCTTGTCCTATAATACTTAAGAGTCTCCCTTAATGGAGAAGTAAGGAGCCCTACATTTCTAAAATATAATGAATTCCATTTATAGAAATATTTGGAAAAAATACCTATCTAATCAACCAACCAACCAACGAGCCAATAAACCAACCAAAGAAACCCCATTAAATGTTCAAAACTCTACAACCAAACCAGAACATCATCATCATCATACTTGGATGCTCCGAAGGAACGTTGTCAACAGCAATATCCAGGCTTCCAGGGATGGTCTGTGTTTTGCTTACTCTGTCAGCTCTGTGAAAGTATGCCAGCATAGAAAAACAAAAACACACACAATGCATTATTCTAGTTCTCAAGGAAAAGGAGTCAGCTATTAATTCTGAGCTTTGACACAAGCAAACAGTAGACCACAAATAATCTTGTGAATGATTTCTTTTAGCCAGTTAATCTTTGAGAGCCAGTTTGATGAAGCAAAGGGGAGTCTCTCCATGTATGTAATAACTGGTCTTATAGAATCACATAGAATTAGACTGGCTCAGGGCCTTCTCTGAGGTTTACCTCCTCACCCTTATTTTACTTCCTAAGGTTTATATTTTTTTCCAGAACAAAAAAGGACATTGGAAAATTTCCTTTGTAGTTAATAGAAACATATCCTCTATTGAATCTACAGAACATAATCATGCTTGTTTCATAATATATTATTTTTGTTTTGAATAAGCAAAATTAAAGGAAATTGGTTACTCTTAGATGAGAGAGACCAATAACTAACATTTAGAAATGGGCAAAGGGCACAAGAATAGTGCGTGCATTAGGGGACTAACAATTTAAGATATGTACCTTGTCATGAAACATCATATCATCAGATGTTGGAGGCATGGTGATTCATTTTTTAAAATGTGTAGCTTTTATGTATTTCTTCTCGTATTAATAATTGCCTTTGTCTTTTCCAAAAGCATTTGGATGACAGAAATATTAGGAATTATCGTGTTCACAGCAACATAATTTTTCTTTGGAGTGTTAAAACATGAACATAAAATCCTTTAACATTCCTCCTATTGAGAGGAGTCAATGTCTCTGTCCCTTTAATCTAGGTTCTGTGACAGCCTGACAATGGAATATGGTATAAATGGTACTGTGATAGTTTCTGGGCCTTGGCCTTAGGAAATTATCAGCAATCATTTCCTGCCCCTTGGAGTGCTTATTCTTAGAACCCAGCCACCATGCTGTGAGGAAACCCAAGTATCTCATTGAGAGGGCTGCTAGTCCACAGCTCCAGTTGAGCTCCCAGCTGACAACCAGGACAAGTTTCTAGTCGTTAAGTGAGCCATCTTGAAAGTAGTCATCCCCTGGCCCCCAGCTGACCAACCCAGACAATGTCATGCAGAAGAGTCAACTCTCCTCACCTAGCCATGTCCACATTGTGGACTCAGGAGTAAAATAAATGCTATTTTAAGCCACTAAGTTTTGGATTGGCTTGTTACATAGCAACAGATAACTGATAGAGTTTCACACTCCCTCCATATCATTCTGGCAAATTTACTGAGAGGTATCATTTGGGCATGTGTGAAGTCATCTGAAAAACATTTGCAAACATTTGCTTAGGGAGATTGGACATTTGAAAATCAGGTAATGAGGTATCATTTTCGCAGGGATAACAAACCAAGGATAGCTATGTAGCTTATTTATGCTTAACTTCAAGAGTATCCAAAAAGAAAAAACAAAAAACATACCTTCTGTAATCGGACACTAGTTTAAGTAGGTCCTCAGTTGATATCTTGCTAGCTTCTTGTCTATATAATGGTGAAAATCTTGAGTCTTTGTCCACGTTTCCCTGGTTGTCCTTAAATACTGATCTGAAAGAAAATGATATTTATTCATGGCGGTATTTAGATATTGTTTATGCAGTTGTGTTTTTAGAGAGACTATGTTGATTAATTTCCCATTTAAAACAGAAGAAACTCCAGAAACTTATAAAAAGGCAAGCAAAGCTCTTAGAAGAAAAGTTTCATTTGCACACTGTATTTCTGTTATCTTTAATTTTTTATATTCAACTCTGTATCTAAGTGACAATAGCCCATTAGTCTATTGTTTTAAATGACATCTCACATTTGGTAACTTATGTCAAAACTTCGGCGTATTAATGGAGTGAGGAAGAATATGAGCAGACATTATTCTTTTTTATTATTTCCTCAAGACAACCTAAACCTGGACAAGACAGGGTCACCTTCAGTTTGGATTGCACCAGTAGGGTTTAGTGGAGCAGGGATAAGGTTGTGTATGTGTGTGGAGAGGGGCAGACTCCTGCAACATTTTAATGGAAATAGATGTACTCATGTGCTTTCAGGACACAGCCAAAGATAAAATGGAGGACACGTGAGTTAGAAATTTAAGAGAACACCATGAATCCAAATTATTTCCTGCTTGATCCATTTCCTCAGAATTATGTAGAATACATAAAATTTTTGTTCAAATAATATAGTAATATAGTACGCTTTGTGTTTAGATGTCGCCTTTTGTTCTTCCTCAAACTTCATCATATCATGTGCCAGTGAAACAAAAAACAGACCCCATGTGCAATTGCTCTCTGTGTAATGTTAGGGAAATGCTGAACTTCTACCTCTGCTAACTTAAGGGCCATAACTAGGATATTATTACTCTTTAAATTAATCATAGTTTTCAATAAACAGGCTGCAATGGACATTTAAATGAACACCTGATCACAGAGCCCTAGTGTACAATAATATAGAGAATGGGCCAAGAAATGATATTTTAGACTCCTTAAACCTGTTTCCTCATTTTTCTATGCTAAGTAATGAGGAAAAAAAAAGAAAACCATCTTTATCAAAAAACACTGGGGAAACAAAATGAAAATATTTAACTTGAAGATATTTTTATTTAAATATTAAAATATTATACAGGGCTCTTGCTTGAGTGAAAAAAAATACTGAAACCAGTATTTTCCAACATGAAAGGAATTTAAACTGAGCTTGATTAAATTTTTATTAATCTATCTGTTCAAAGACCTCACCAGATGTGCACAGTGCAACTTGTTTTTGTTCTTATCCATAGCTCGGTTTGGAGAGTGTTCACTTACATCGGAAACTCATCGTAAAGAGAATGAAGAGTACAGCACCATGGGGGAAGCACTGCTCACAGTGCCATGTACTCTGTTATTGCTCTATAAATATACTAACTGGCAAGGAGAACAAAGAACTGACTCATTTACACAGATGGTTTTTGGAATGGCTGGGACATTGTGCCTAGTCCCAACGGCCAAATTTGAGCAATAATCAGTATATTGTAAGGGTCTCAGAACGATGACATTTGGGGTCTGATCAAAGGAAATGTGGTATCTAGCCTAAAGGAAAAGAGGCTCAGGTGTCCCTGATAGCCTCCTTCAAAGCAGCATAGATAGTTGTATAGAAAGAATTAGACGTTTTTTTCATGGCTACAGTGGAAAAAATACAGAAGTGGTTGTTGGGCAGTTTTCAAATTTTTAAGCAACAAATTATCTAATCATTATGGTTATAAGAAGACAGAAGGGGCCTCTGGAAGAGACAACATGTAAACAGAGGTTGGCAATCATTGGTTGGGAATGTTTTTGTCTGTATGGCAGCATCAGATAACAGTTACGCAGGGTGCTTCTCTAAATGTACAGATTTAAGAATGAAATTTTTATTTTGGTCTAGTTTAATTTTAAAGAAAAGACACTAAATAGGCCTGACTTGGATTTAGGCATGTATGATTCTGGGGTGACATGCATGGAAGAGTTCACGGGTGGTGCAAATGGTTGAGTGCTTGACTACTAACTGAAAGGTTGTCAGTTCAAACCCTCCCAGAGGTGTCTCAGAAGAAAGGCCTGGCGATCTGATTCCAAAAGGTCACAGCCATGAAAACCCTACGGAGCAGTTTTACTCTGTAATACACGGGGTCATCATGAGTCAGAATCGACTCCATGGCAACTGGTTTGGTTATGCATAGGAAAGAGTTCCATTAACAACATGACACACTTGTGTTAACTTTCTCCCAATTCAGATGTAACCATCTGTATGTGTTCTCAATACTTATCCCAAAGATAACCTTTTCACTGTAAAATGGCACTACAGCTGGTGCCAAAAATAAACACATGCATCAAATTAATTTCAGATAAAATGTTCACAAGTGATGAGCATCTGTGTGTACTGAAGTGGGTGGGATGATTAGATTTGGGTAAAAATATGGTCATAACTTAAATTATCAGCTCCACTTCTTCCGTGACAGTTGATTTTAAGGGCCTAATGTTTTAGGGCACACTCAAAACTATATTGCAAAACAAACCGCAATCTAGAAAATAGAACGGAAAAGTAGCCACAGAATCAGCAGTGTCAGTAAAGTACCGAAGGGTCAGGAGACAAGCTTTGTCAAGACGACACAAGTCACAACAAGCTTCCCTCTGACTCCACCCACATTTATTTGAAGCAGCATCTACACTGTGAAGGGGAAATTAAAATATTCCTTGGTTAAATCTTGTACCTTTTGCGGTTAGATAAAACCAAATGGCTTAATATGAAATCTTTCGAACTGTAGTGCTAGTCATTTTTCTCCATTGCCAGAGATGTTTCTGTAAGTGTATATCATATATTCATACACATAAATTGGTGGTGTATATACACTGTTTCCTAACCTACAACCAAACCACCAATCGTATATTAACAACATGTAATTGTGGCATTGTTGGCTTTCCAGTCCTGGGAATAATTACTTCAATCATCAGTTAACACTGTCAACCTCCTGAAAATCTTCATCTGTCTTTCTTCCAGCATACTTTGTTAAATTCAAAATAGAGTGGCTACTTCTTCTCCTAAGTGCTCAGGTTATTCTAATAACAGGCAATTCTTTTACTTCTTTCTTCTACATTATCTTTAATGCCCTAGAGTTACCAGAAATGGGGACTACTGAGGTGAATATGACTCCACAGGTGACTTTTAATAATAACATTAGAATAATGACTTATAGTAGTAGCTATATTTTGTGTGGTAGATATCTGTGCTCATTAATCCTTGTGACATTAAATTAGGTATTATTATTCCTTTTTTGTAGATTAAAATAAAATTGAGGTAACAAGAGATTAAATAATATGTCCAAGTTCACTTGGCTAGCAAGGGATAGAGTTGAATTTTGAACCCAGCTCTGTCTGGTTCTAAAACTTTGGAACAATGTTGGATCTTTAGAGAGAAAACGTTTGCAATTTTGCTATATTTGAGTATTTCACTCTTATTAAGGAACATCTTCCCTTTACTTCCTCCACTAGCTTTTCTGTTAGAAACTGAGAATACTTAACAATAAAGAAACGTTTGATCAGTGAATTATAGCTAGTTGTCCTTTATCTTAAAGCTTATGAGAAATAACAGTGATATTCATCATAAAGGATTCAGTGTATCTAAATAACATCTTTTTCATGTGGGATATCCTGGCTTTAGTTGTCCCTGTAGAAAGAGATTTAAAAAAAAGGGAGATAAAGGGATATCTAGGATTTACTTTATGCCAAATGCTGTTGCATCTGAGCTCGCACATGAGGCTGTTATTGTCAGCTCCATTTATCGATGGGGACCCGGAGACTTAGAGAAGAAACTCACCCAGAGCCACCAACTAATAAGCGGTGGCCTGATCTGACCCCTGTTTGGTGGACACTGGGATCTAGTCTCTTTCTCCCTTGTCACAGTGCTGCCTAGGGAAAACGAACATTGCTGCCCAAACTTCCACATTTCTGCTCCTTGGGCCCCTCCAACCCACAACTTTAAATAGCAAACTCAAAATCATAACAAATATCAGCAAGCTTACTCTACACATGCTTACCCCAGGAACTGTTAAAATCCAAAAATGGCATAATCAATGGGTTTACCCTTCCAGACTTTAAAGTTATAGCTATTGGGTCAATGTCACCATGTTACCAATATTTAAATGAATATTTAATAAGGTGCAGTGCGATTAATTACTTTTGTGTGTGGCCTTTCTAACCATGGTCTTGTGACTCTCATCCAGGTGACTGGGTGGAGCTGTGTGATAAGGTAATTGTGGCCCACTGAGGGGACTGGTCAGTTTTGCCTTAAAAGAGAGCCAATTCCAGAGCAGAGAGAAGGAGCCCACCACCACCCAAGAAGGAGAGACCAGCAGGAGAGACTTGGAAGCAGAGACCCTGCAGCAGAGTCCTGGCAGCAGGAGACAGCATGGTGGGTTTCCCGGCCCACACAGGGAGAAAGCCGAGTTCCTTTGGGGAGAGGACTGCGAGCACGGCTGGGAAGAGGCAATCCTGATGGAAGAACTGTATCCTCAGTGTTCTTGTGCCTGAACTGTAATTGTTATTTCCCTAATAAACCCCATAATTGTGAGTATGGCCTGTGAGTTCTGTGTGGCCATTGCAATGAATTATCAAACCCAGTAGAGAGTGCTGTGGGAGGGATGGTTGGTGTCAAAATTCGTAAAGATGGTGGAGAGAGGAGGCATGTCTGACCCCCGCCACATACGAATCAGCCTTGGGCTGTTGATCTTGATTCTCCTTGCTCCTCATGAAGCTGGAGGAGGTCAGACACTGCCCTCATGCCATTTTTTCATAAAGTGTTTTATCTGAAGTTCTAATTATATGTATTATATATATAATTCTTTTTCTCGTTTATTCAGTTTGTACATTGCTGATCTTTTTTTTTTCTTATGAGTCTATGCCATGCTTTCCTCCTTTACAAAATTATTACACTGATAAGGATACAAAGAGGTTGAGGAGTACGAAAATAATTGACGTTGAGGCAGATCCAGAAAGCATATTTTTTCCTTATGTAAAGGGTATACCACATGTCCGGGTGGATGATTCTATCATCAGTGTCCACATAACACAGCATTTCTATCAGAGTCAACTGGTATTGATACATTTGGCTATGTAAATCAATACTAAAATCAAAGAGCGTTAAGTGACCCATTTGATGGTTTCATATGGACATACACATATACTTCTGTGCTCCACATACAGCTGAGAACATGTAACTACATAAGGATTCATACTGCATCCACCTGAATTTTATGCACACCAGTCTTACAGAGTTGATGTAATGTCAAGGGCTTGTTGAACAAAATATAAATTATGAACAAGCTCTCACTTTGATTTGGTACTTACCAAGAACCCACGGCATGCCTGTACATGCATGCACGGCACACGTACCACGACCTCTGTCTATTATGAGCTGTCTTGCTAAATTGTTTTGAGATATGTAAGTTTCTGGGAAGCTCAAGGTGTTTATGACAATGAACACATTAGCATTCTTCTAGGCATGAGTACATTAAAAATAATGGGTAATAAAAAGGTGTTCAAAACTGAACCTTACGATGCAGACTATATATGTATCCTATTGGTTGCAACTGCCAAAAGGTCAACCTACCTCACCGCCCACGCAAATGGCATGTGGTATTTCCCCAATTTGCTGCAGAACTGCTTGTTGGATTTTAGTATCTTCTGTGCATACTAGTTAAAGTAAATAAAAATATTGTTTAGAACATCACTTTACAAACTGTACATGTAAAATAACGATGACTATTTTTTCCAAATGATCTTACGTTCAACTTAGTAGAACTCTGTCTTACTGGCAAATGTACCGCATAAAGAGTCAAACTATATCCTCTGTGTTCAAAACAACTGTATAACATTTTTCTTTTAGTTTGGAAATTCCAAATGTAAAAACTACCCTTGTTTTGGAATATCAGCTTTTTTTTTTCTCTCTCTGACTTAAAAGATCTTAAAATATTGAATGAAAAGTGTTATCTACACACATACAGTCTGTCCTATGTTTTCTTTTATTAGGTAAGGTGGAGGTGAGCAAACTTGTTCTGTAAAAGGTCATGTAGTAAATATTTTGGGTATTATGGACCATATGGGATCTGAAGCAGCTGCTCAACTATGTTGCTGCAGCAGGAAAGCAGTCACAGAAAATACACATATGAATGAGTTTGGCTGAGTGCCAATAATACTTTATTTACAAAAACAGGAGGCAAGCCAGATTTGATCTGTGTATTTTAGTCTGCTGAACTCTGAATTAAGGGACTCTCACAAATACATAAAACACTGCCCTAAACTGATGCACATGCTCAAATTCAATTATTACAGCATATACTTTGTATGGAGAATATGTTAGTGTTGTCGTTAGGTACCATCCAATTGGTTCTGACTCATAGCAACCCTATGTACAAAAGAACGAAACACTGCCCAGTCCTGCACCATCCTCACAACTGTTGTGTTTGAGCCTACTGTTTGAGCCACTGTGTCAATCCATCTTGTTGAAGGTCTTCCTCTCTTTGGCTGACCCTCTACTTCACCAAGCATGGTGTCCTCCAGGGACTGATGTCCAAAGTACTTGAGATGAGGCTTCACCATCCTCGCTTCTAAGGGACATTCTGGCTGTACTTCTTCCAAGTCAGATTTGTTTGTTCTAATGGAATTCCATACTATATTCAACATTCTCCACTAACACCATAATTCAAAGGTATCAATTCTTCAGTCTTCCATACTCCTTGTCCTGCTTTTGCATACATATGAGGCGACTGAAAATATCATGCCTGGGTCAGGCGCACATTAGTCCTCATAGTAACATCTTTGTTTTTAAACACTTTAAGGAGGTCTTTTGCAGTAGATTTGCCCAAAGCAACACATCATTTGATTTCTGGACTGCTGCTTCCATAGGCATTGATTGTGGATCCAAGTAAAATGAAATCCTTGACAACTTCAATCTTTTCTCCATTTATCATGGTGTTGCTTATTGGTCCAATTGTGAGGAATTTTGTTTTCTTTATGTTGAGATAGAATCCATACTGAAGGCTGTGGTCTTTGATCTTTATCAGTGAGTGCTTCAAGTCCTCTTCATTTTCAGCAAGCAAGGTTGTGTCATCTGCATAGTGCAGGTTGTTAATGAGTCTTCCCTGTTCTTCTTCATATAGTCTGGTTTCTCAGATTATTTGCTCACATACAGATTGAATAAGTATGGTGAAAGGATACAACCCTGATGCACACCTTTCCTGACTTTAAACCACGTAGTATCACCTTGTTCTGTTCAAACAACTACCTCTTGATCTATGTACAGGTTCCTCATGAGCACGATTAAGTGTTCTGGAATTCCCATTCTTTGAAATGTTAACCATAATTTGTTAGGATCCACACAGTCGAATGCCTTTGCATAGTCAATAAGACAAAACATCTTTCTGGTATTCTCTGTTTCAGCCAGGATTCATCTGACATCAGCAATGATATTCCTCGTTCCATGTCCTTTTCTGAATCTGGCTTGAATTCCTGACAGTTCCCTGTCGATGTACTGCTGCAACCGCTTTTGAATGATCTGCAGCAAAATTTTACTTGCGTGTGATATTAATGATATTGTTCAATAATTTCTGCATTTGGTTGGATCACCTTTCTTTGGAATAGCTTAGACTTCTTCCTTCAGTACCATCAGTTCTTGATCGTACGCTACCTCCTGAAATGACTGAATGTCGACCAATTCTTTTTGGTACAGTAACTCTGTATATTCCGTCTATCTTCTTTTGATGCTTCCTGCATCATTCAGTATTTTGCCCATAGAATCCTTCACTACTGCAACCAGAGGCTTGAACTGAATTTTTCTTCACTTAGGTGTTATTATATTTTGATATACACTTATCTTATTTTATCACTTAGTTTATCATAAGCATTGTCTGAGTCTAAGCCAACTGCATTTATATACTTGTTTTGAGACATGCAGACTATTCCTAGATTTTCATTACTGTTAATACTTTGATTCTTAGGCTTAAAACTTTATCCACATTTAAATTTATTTCAGGAGTCAGGAATTGCTGGATCAAAAAGCATAAACCAAAAATACATAGTTTAAGAAATGATAGATATTCATTTCACTAATGATTGAATATTTCAAGACTTAAATTTATCAAACGTTCATTAAAAAGCAGTGAGACTTCATTTCTTGAAAGCACTAAAGTTATTTGTAAGGAAGATTATGCATTACCTTGTTGGAGTCTGGATTCTTAATATAAGGTTCAGCACCACTTGCAATGTTTCCCATTAGTATTTTTTCGATTTTGGCCACCAAAACAATTTCAGAGTGTGGATTACTTACAGAAAATATGGCCTATGTAAAAAGAAAGGAGCCAGTAAGCATCTAAGACTCCATACTGAAGGCATTTACAAAATTCCACTTTTTTTAAAGGACAGCTTTAAGGGAATATTTCTTTGGAAAGTTGCCCATCTTATATGATCTATTGTTAAGAACAACGGAACAAGCATTTTCCATCCTATAATAAATCAAATGTGTAACCTGCTTTGGAAATTTTAGCCATTCCTCTGGAAATCCTTTGATGTAAGGCTCGTCTGATTGTCTTGGAGTGACGGTGTCAATGTTGCCATTTTCCAAAGCCATGGGAAGCCCTGAGATCATTTGCCTGACAGCAGTGTGGTTTAGATCCGCATGAAAATCTGCAGAAATCTTCCTGCTGTCTCTGAGGTCATAAAGTGCCACACTCAGAAAAAAAGGCTCAATCTGCAAGAAAAGGAAAGAACAGATGGTGTTGAAACGAAATCATTACACATGCAACATCCTCTGTAGTACATTCTTTCACAAAGCAGTAAATAAAAGTATATGTAGGAAGCAAGTTCCCCTTGACTCCTGGAGGAGTACCGGAAATCTTTCCCTCCAGCAGGTGCCTCAGACCCCAGGATTGTATTTCATTGGTATCTCCATTCTAGTTTCTCCATGAAGCAGTCTCTTCCATATGTTGCACTACATGCACTACAATACAAACACTCGTAGCTATTTCACTTACACTCTCAAAAACTACCTGCCACCACAGTCTCCCCAGGACCCTGGAAATCTGTAGCAGAGTCCGAGAAGTTTCTAGACTGCGCTTTGGGAAATACTTCACTAGTCCAATCACTTCTCATTTTTTCTATCATAGCTTGAGAGCATAACAATAATATCTAATATTTATACCACATGTACTGTATACCTGCCATTGTTCTAGAAACTTTCAATACATTGTTGTTAGTTGCTGTGGAGTCCACTCCAACTCATGGCAACCCCATGTACAACAGAACGAACTGCTGCCCTGTCTTGGGCCATCTTCACGATCATTATCATGTTCAAGTCCATTATTGTGACCAGTGTTTATTTTGAGTGCTTTCCAACCTAGGGGCTCATCTTTCACCATTACATCAGACAATATTCTCTTGTAATCCACAGGGTTCCCACTGACTAACTGTTAAAAATAGATAGCCAGGCTTTTCTTCTGTCTTAGTCTGGAAGCTCTGTGGAAATCTGTCTACCACGGGTGGTCCAGCTAAAATATCAGCGGCACAGCTTCTAGCATCACAGCAACATGCAAGTGAGCACAAAAATGAATTCTGGAAGTGGGCATTCAGTCATCTCTGGGATATCCCAGCTGCAGTTAGATATATGAGTTTTGATCCCGGTCACTGAGCTGGAGATGTGGACCTGGTAGTTTCTGTATGTGAGTTCTTGTTTAAGCCAAGGAGAAAAAGAGAAGGGGTTCAGAATGGAATCCTGGGAAATATCAACATGCAAAGTACAGAGATGGGGTAGAGAAACAGCTGATCAAGGATACTAAGGAGTGAAGAGAAATGTAAAATGATAAACTGAAAAAAAAAAAAAAATCTAAATGACACCAGAGTATCATAGAAACTAAAGCAGAAGAAAGATTTAAGAAAAAAGAAATGGTCATCTAGAACAAATGTCAAATAAAACAAAGATTAAGATAAGGACTCAAGCACTCATCTGTCTATCTATCTTCAGGTTCTAAAGATGGAATATATCCATAAAAACATTTTTATTTACACCACTTAATTTTGAATTGTGGAGCCCTGGTGGTGAAGTGGTTAAGACCTCAGGCTGCTAATCAAAAGGCTAGCAGTTTGAATCCACCAGCCACTCCTCGGAAACCCTACGGGGTTCTACTCTGTCCTATAGGGTCGCTATGAGTCGGAATGGACTCAATGGCACACAACAACAATAATAATTTTCAATTGATAACTATCATGTTTGTATTCTGTGGACAAGTAGGTTATGTAAAAAGACTACATTATGGGCCAGTTCATCATTACACAGACTCACACATGCTGTGGATTTTGCTGACTGCTTAGTGGGTATCTCGTATCCTTCGAAACGTAGTAGCATGGGTATTAGTTCAATTTCCTGATATTTGCAATACTTGCCAGCTCCCTTACTGCTAAAAATATAAATCTGCATATGAAATGAAATCCAATATCTTTTTATAAAATACAGCAATTGCAAAGTGAAAGTTTTATATTTTATTAATTTAATTTAGAAAAACTCTTGGGTTTGTGGTAGTGGTAGTCTGTCAAGAGATTAAAAAAAAAAAAGCAAAAATTACATAAAAATAACCCAGGTAGGAGTTCAAAACACATTTACGGTCAAAGTGAAATCATTATTATTTTTCCAGAATTGTTGCATTTTGCTTTTCATTTCTGCTTAGTGAATGGAAATAAATTACCTACTTTGATAATCCATGAGAAATTAGAGCTCACGCGGTGATTCATTTATTTCTTCAATCTACCTTTTCAACTTAAATGTCAAATATTACTTTTCAAGTCTCTGGGCTTTTCAGTAAAGATTTGGTTAATAAAACACCTTCAAAACCTAACAAATTAAGTCAGAAGGTTTCTTACATTTAGAATTCTGTCCTCTTTTTAAAAAAAATTCAAGAACATGAAATTTTAAATGTAATTCTGCTGTGAAGCAGCTTTATTAGTTCAGATTTTTGGAATCAATTCCTATTTTCAAAGAAATATTTTATACTATAAAACCAAAAGCAATAAAGAAGTTTTCAATGTACCCCTAAAAAATTACACGCTGTCAAATATTGTTTCCTCATCACGGAAACATTCTTTCCCAGGAAACTTTTAGAAGCTTATTCATTAAATGCATCAGTTCACTCTTCAGCAACCTTGCAAAATATTTCATTTAAAATCATGCTCACTGAATTAAAAACAATGAGTTTAAGAATAGTTATATTAATTAAAAAGAGCATTATTAAGTAAGTACATGAGGATTTAAAAAAAATCCATTAAATATCAAACTCCTGTTGAATTAAGGTGAAGCTGTTATATGAGTTAGTTGTTTGTGCTGTTTATAAGCCAAATGAAGGAGCCATGGTGGTGCAGTAGTTAAGCGCTAGGCTGCTAACTGAAAAGTTGAGGGTTCAAACCTACCAGCCGCTCCGAGGGTGAAAAATGCGGCAGTCTGCTTCCATAAAGATTACAGTCTTGAAAACCCTATAGAACAGTTCTACTCTGTCTTATAAGGTCACTATGAGTTAGAATTGACTCAATGGCAGTAGATTTTCAGCCCCGGTGGTGCAGAGGTTAAGCGCTCATCTGCTATCCAAACGGTCAATAGTTTGAACCCACCAGTCACTCCACTCTGTGGAAAAAAGATGTGGCAGTCTGCTTCCATAAATATTAAGCCTTGGAAACACTGTGGGACAGTTCTACTCTGTCCTATAGAGTCACTAGGAGTTGGAATTGATCCAATGGCAATGGGATAAGCAAAATGAAATTACTTTTTAAAAAGTAATTGCCTAGGTTTTTTTTTTTTTTTTAAATTGTATATCAACTGTAAAAAAATTAAAAACAACGCAGACATACAGAAGACTCCAAATCCACTTAATCCCGATACATTTGAAAGTGCAGACGAAACCTGCCCTATAAATCTAGGCATGTTCTCTTGCCTGGGGAAACTGGCCCAAATACAAATATTTAGCTTCTGAATATGGGCCTTAGCACAAAGAAAGCAAGCAATCCACGGGGAAGGAGTCGTATGTCCCTGCTACTGAAACGAAAAGCCCATTATCTTTTAGTTTCAATTTCTAAACTGGATTTCTTAATTACACTTAAGGATGCACAGGGTCAAAAAAAAAAAAGCATCTATTTTTACTTAATGAGCTAACTAAATGACATTCTGACTTGGGGTAAGTTTTCCCAATATTCCCAAAGAGTTTCAAGAACCAAGTTTCTAGTGTTTTTTTTTAACTCTGCACGAAAGTATGTTCCGATTACTCCTCCTAACACTTTTCACTCCATGGAAATTATTCCTGCTATTGTCACTAACGGAGCCCTGGTGGCGCAGTGGTTAAGAGCTCGGCTGCTAACCAAAAGGTTGGCTGCTCAAATCCACCAGCTGCTCCTTGGAAACCCTATGGGCCAGTTCTACTCTGTACTATAGAGTCACCTTAAGTCGGAACTGACTCGATGGCATCTAACAACAACACAACATAGCCACCAACATCCTTCATGATGCCACTCCTCTTTGGCTTCATGTTACTCAGCTTCTCAACACCATTCCACACAGCTGACCCTTTCTCTCTTACCCTTCGTGATCCACTCTTCCCTGGTACATCTGTACCTCAAAGGCCATTCCTTCTTAGTTTTCTTTGGTTACTTCCCCTCTATTCAGCCTTTAAAGTTTTGGCTCCTTCTCTGTTTAGAGAGGTTCTTAGATGATTCTCTCCAGATCAATGACTGGACTAGACATCCAAATGTGTATCTCCATCCTTGGCCACTTCCTTGAACTCCAAACTTGTACTGAAATCTGCTCACTGGACATCTCTATTTGGGTATTTCATAGGCCTGTTAACAAGCTTAACTTGTCCATAATGGAATCTCGCCCTTAAAAAATGAATCTAATCTTTAAGAGGTCAGGGACCTTGCTAACTTGTTCCCCGCTGTTTCCCCAGTAGATATAAGAAGTGTAGATCATAGTAAGCACACTTAATAAATAAACTGGAGAACGAATAAGCCTGTCTTCAACCACTCTCATTCTTACTCACATACCTAGTGCATAGCTTCATTTCAGAGAAGGATTCTTACTGGCGACACATTTCAATGTTATACTGTATTATGTCTCAACAAGAATCTCACATGTAACATTGAAAACATCAATACCATTTTGTTTTCATCCATGGTGTTTGCAAATTTCAAAGTAATTTCTCACACATGAAAATAAGTTAGTATTGAATGATCATTTACCATGTACCATCCATTGTCTAAGTACTTTCCATATATTACCTCATTTAATCTTCTTAATGACCATTTAAAATAGTTAGTGTCATTATCCCATTTAGAGAAGCAAAGACTGAGGGTCAGCCCCTTGTCCAAGGTGGCACAACTCTTAAGTGGTAAAGCTAGGCAATCTGACCCCAGTAGCATCATCTCATTTGATTCTTTGCATTAAATCTGAGGTCCACAGGTTTGTACCATTATCCTGCTCTGGGTAAGAGGCTCAAAGTATCAATGAGGTGCCTAAAGACACAAACTGCCTAAAGTAGATGGTAAAGACTTCTGAAAGAGTTAATGCTGTCTGCCAACCCCTCACGCACTCAACTGACCAACAAAGCTAGTTTCAGTACAATATAAATAGAGGGGTACACAGGACTGTGCATACAGTTAATAATGAAAACTCTATGCTGTTTGTAGGCTTCTAAAGCAAATGTGGCTTGCATCAAGAATCTGGAAATAAGTTTTATTCTTTGAGGTGAAAGATGACAATTGAAGGATGATGTATTAAAAATTTTAACAGACTACATTGAAAAAGAATCACAAGGGACCATAGCAAAATATTAAGAAACATTTTTTTTTTTTTT
>NW_004444083.1:5180080-5194508 GCF_000243295.1 Trichechus manatus latirostris | reverse complement strand
TTTTCGTCTTTAGGCTTGCAAAATGCCACACACACACACACACACACACACACACACACACACACACACACACACACTTAGAATCAGTATAGAACTGTCCACCAGCATACTAAGAAACAATTCTCAAGAGAGCTCATTTAGTAGAAAAACAAATCTTCTATTGATTCATTGAGCACTACGGTGTTTTCCAAAATCAGTGTAGCACCTTTGTAATTTCTGCCATCTATGTGTACCACTTATACTATTATTTATTCAACATTTCTCTAATATTTTTACTCAATTCACTATTTAGCCTTGTCCTAAGCAATAATATATGTGAAATCACGGGTTGATTTATTGGTTTAATCTTCTTCTAACATACAATTAAATAAATACATAAATATTAAAATAAAAATGTCAGTTTAAAAGCCATCTCAAGTGCCACCAACATGATACAAATAACACTTTGGGAAAACTCTGAACTACAAGGCTGATTTCATGGAAACAATCACAGAACATAGTCCCTTTGATGATGATTCTTTTAGTTAAAAAGGAAGTTTTAGTATTACTGACAATTCCACTACAGAACCTGTGTACTTTTTGTAATATGGAAATATATCATCAGTCTTACTACCACTGGTCCCCTAGACAGTGGGAAAACAGTGCCTGGAATTAGCAGGAATCAGAAAGATTTAGACCAGGGTGGTATTATAGTGCTGGCAGTTGGCATACGATATAAAAGAAGAGAAACTTACATTTGTTACGGGATCATTTTCATTCTCTGTAACGCATCCCTGAAGATTTAAATTGAGAGCTTTACAAATGACCATGATTCTCTTGGCAGCTTTTTCTTCAAATGGTTTGATCACAGACTCAGGTTCTAAAATATCCTTTTTCTGAAGTTTCAAGGTCTAAGAAAATTTTGAAAGTTTTAGTCACCAAGCATCCATCATACAAAAAGAAACTGTAAATTAGGAACTACAATTGTACTGATCAAGTTCGTCTATTTAGAAAAAAGTTCAACTTACATCTATATCTGGATCCAGTGAGAACAGATTCAATCTCTCCATGTTCCGAGTCATTTTGACAGTTTCTTCAGTTTCTGCGAGGTACTACAGAGAAAACTGTATTAATCTTTGGTATCTAAACATCCAGATACCTACAGCCCACCTCCACTGCTATGGCCAAGTTATTGTTAGGTGGCATCAAGTCAATTTCAACTAATAGCGACTCCATGTGAGAGACGAGAACTGCCCCATAGAGTTTTCTTGGCTGAAATCTTTATGGAATCAGTAGATTGCCAGGTCTTTCTCCCATGGAGCTAGTGGGTGGGTTCAAACTGCCAACCTTTTGGTTAGCAGCCAAGCACTTAACCATCTGTGCCACCAGGGCTCCTGGCCAATAAGTAGTCCCTTAGTATCATCATTTTAATATCATCCATTAACACTCGGCAAATCTTACAAAAACATGCCTTTATTGTCGAGTGTTGTACATATTAGGTAAAACACATAGATTAATGGAAACTTTTGAATTAGCTTCTTGGTCTAAATCTTAAAAAAATAATTCTGTCTTTTCTGTGTGAGCAACAGCTAATAAGTAATCAAAGTTCGATTGCCATAAGTAATTAAAATTCGACTGCATAGTAAAATGCCAACTTTATTACTTTTGCAAAGTCTGGGTGTAGGCTGCTCTCTGAAGACTCTGTTTCTTCTGGTGCGCATTCACAAGCTATAGAATTATCCAGCGAATCTTGAAAAGATACACCAAGACAGGTTATTAAATAATACTCACAAGGTATGCATTTTTGTAGGCTGTGACATATCAAAACTGGGTTAGACTTAAGAACTACAAGGGATTTTGGGAGTCGACACCTTCATTTTGTGCTGGCTCCAGTACTCCACATTGTTAGGAAATCTGGGCTGGAAATCAGACCCCCTGATGATCATTTCAGGGTTCTTTCCATGATACCATCCTGTGCCAATAAGAACTTCACATCCTTATGATATTACATTTATACTTGGGGTTGTCTTGACTTCCTTTTCCAATGCATAAACTAAACTTTTTCTAAATATGCAGACGTTTTTGGTAATTCTGGCTCTCAGGCCATCAATTAAAACTCACATTCTAGCTTCAGTCACTTCAACTTTCTCTTTAAGACTCTGCAGATAGTAATACTCTAGCTGATTGCTATTAAATCAATCTTGAATGTAAAACATCTACTATGGCATATACCCATTGATGTCGAGCTGATTCCAACTTAGAGCAACACTACAGGACAGAGTAGAACTGCCCCATAGGGTTTCCAGGGCTATAAATCTTTATGTAAGTAGACTGCCACATCTTTCCCCTTCAGAGCTGCTGGTGGGTTCGAACCGCCAACCTTTTGGTTAGCAGCCAAATACTTTAATGATTGCACCATCAAGGCTCCTTCCTATGGCATATAAACCAAAACCAAACAAAACTCGTTGCCACTGAGTCGATTCCAACTCATAGCGACCCTGTAGGACAGAGTAGAACTGTCCCATAGAGTTTCTAAGGAGCACCTGGTGGATTAGAACTGCTGACCTTTTTGGTTAGGCTATAGTAGTGTTAAAATCAGCCATAGTTTCTTCCTTATTACCCCATGACTCCTTACTGTATAGCATTTGATTCTTAGGTACTATCATTTAAAGACTCTGGTTTCTAAGGTACCATGGGTTTATGTAAAATGTTTACAAAAAGTTTTACTTGGGGGGAATGAATGGCTCTGCTGGTGGTGAAACTCTCTTCCATACAGCTATAACCCAGTGTTTCTATCCCTTCTCTCTACATATCTTTTGAGTTCCCTTTTCTTTGCCTTAAATGAGTTAGAATCTCATGAGGAAATCAGAGTAAGCAGAAGAGAAACCTTTTATCTTTCAAAACTGGCTAATCTCACATATAATCTTTCGAACTTTCACACACAAACTGGTAACAGTTTGGTCAAAAAGCAAAAATGAAAGATGCCTCTTAACAGAAGTGATGCATATCTGACTTTACAGAGTAGAAAGCTCACTAATTGAATTTAATAAAAAGCCATAAAACCAAAATTCCCCCTATAAGGTAACATCCCATCAGACATGGGTCTATTTCTGATACTGCTAAGAAATGATTCCCAGCATCATTTCTTGGTTGACAGCCTCAAATCATTGCCACCAGTTGCTGTTGAGTCAATTCCAACTCATGGTGACCCCATGTGTGTCAGAGTAGAACTGTGCTCCATTGGACTTTCAAGGGCTAATATTTTTGGAAGTAGATTGCCAGGCCTTTCTTCTGAAGTGCCTCTGGGTGGACTCGAACCACCAACCTTTCAGCTAGCAGCTGAGCACATTAACAATTTGCACCACCCAGGGACTCCAAATCACTCCCTTCAAATCAAAACATATACCAGTGTGTTGACCCTACTATTCAGCAAGAGTAAAGATTTAGGGGTGATTTCCAAAGCAAATGGTTAAGGGATGTATGAGCTAGACCTGAAAGCCACCAGCAGCTTAAGCAAACCAAAATTCAGAGTGGCAAAGGAAGGGAGGTGGCTGCTGTGCTCTCACCCAGCCCCAGATCCGTGAGCTCTGTGCTCCTCCTCCCCTGCAGGGTCCCCTCAGGACTGATCTGCAGGATGCGGTTGAGGGTGTGAATCCATTCATCCATATCTGACTCAGTTTCTGCTGCCAGCACAAAGTAGGTCAGGTCATTCATTTTCAATTCAAAGGCATATTTTCTTAGTCTGTTATTCTGCGGTACAAAAAAGAAAGAAAAGAATCTTTGAGTCACTTGCCTATGGAACGCCACATAATAAGTCTTAGAAGCAAGAGACATTTTATATGGGTCTGGGGTTGCAAAGGGTTTCCATACAGGCAGGTGACATAAAGGATACTTCCCAAAACAGGGCAAAACTTTAGGTGAGCATGAATCATTTGGTTTCTATCAACTCTTCTTATACTAAGAGATATTTTATTTAGGTTTTCATTGATGGGGTGGGCATCTTGGTTCAAAAATTTTATCTTCATGCATGTAGTCAGTATATTCTAACATCTTCAATAGTTGCTTTCAGCTGCTGCCTTTACTTTCTCACTTGATGCTACACTGGCATTCACTCCAGTTGGGTTTCTGCCCTCATCACATCCCAGAAGCAGTACCTACCAAAGTCCCTAACAACTGCTATGTTGCCATACTATCCAAGGGACATGTTTATCTTCTTATCTTACTTGACGTTTCAGCAGAATTATCACAGAGGCCATTTCTTGCTTCTTGAAACCCATCTTTCATCTGGTTTCAATGGCCACACTCTATTCTGTTTTTTCCTCTACTTCCTCAGTCATCAGTTTTTAATCTTTTGCTGGTTCATCTTTCTCATTTGAGTTCTAATTTTATCTACAGCTGTGCCCTATAGACCCCATTTACTCCTTTAGGGGATATCATCGAATCCAATGGCTTTAAATACCATCCATATGCAGTACCCAAGTCCCTTCTCTGGCTCTGGCTTCCTCACCAGCCTCTAGGCTCTTCTCTCACTTGGCATCTCTACTCTCCCCTTTTCATTTTGTAACCAGCCATAGGCCTCATTCCAATTCCTGAATGTACTCCATTCACCACCTTGTTGCTGACCCAAGGTCTGAAACAGCCTTGCTGCCACATGTGTGTACACACAGTAGGCATAATTTTTCCTCCACAGAGGAAAGACCTGGTGAGTGGAAGGATGGATGGATGGATGAGCCAATGCATGCATGTATGAATGAATTGAGAGGCCAGGTCCCATTGAGGAAGGATCCCACTACAGTGCCAAATATTTAGACTGCTAACCTTTCTCCAAGCTTCCCCAAAGGGATCAATGGCATTTTATAAGAGTGACTGTTCATTCAGGAAAAGGAAATAATCAGATTTTTTGGAAATCACTGGATACTGACTCTGAACTTACACTAATTCCAGGAGACACAAAATGACAATTTATCCCACCAGTGAGAGTGGGGGATATGAAGGTCAGGTTATTAATGGAGTCTTAGTTCTTGTTTATCTCACAGTGTGTCCAGTATGTCCCTGAACCCACCCTGTATTGATTTCCCCGGTTCCAGAATGCATAATTGGAATAGATATCCTCAGCAACTGGTAGAACCCCAAAACTGGATCCCTGACAAGTGGAGTGAGGGCTATTATGGTAAGAAAAGTCAAGTGGAAGCCATTAGAACTGCCCCTTACCTAGGAAAATAGTAAACAAAAAGCAATACCACATTCTTGGAGGGATTGCAGAGATTACTGCCACCATCAAGGACTTGAAGGATGCAGGGGTGATGATTCCCACCACATCTCCTTTCAACTAGCATATCTGGCCTGTGCAAAAAACAGATGGATCTCGGAGAATGACAGTGGATTACTGTACACTTAACAAGGTGGTGACTCCAATTGCAGTTGTTGTTCTAGATGTGGTTTCATTACTTGAGCAGTTTCATACATATCCTAGTAACTGGTATACAGCTATTGATCTGGCCAATGACTTTTTCTCAATTCTGGTTTTGAAGGTGCAATTTACCTTCAGCTGGCAAGGCCAGCAATAAACTTTCACTGTCTTACCTTAGAGGTATATCAATTCTCTTGCCCTATGTCAAAATTTAGTCCACAAGGACCTTGATCTCCTTTCCCTTTCACAAGACATTATGCTAGTCTATTACACTGACGACACTTCTGATTAGATCTAGTAAGGAAGACCTGTCAATGACTCTGGACTTACTGATAAAACATTTATGTGCTAGAGGGTGATAAATTAATCCCACAAAAATTCAGGTGCCTTCCAACTCAGTGAAATTTCTAGGAGTCCAGTGGAATGGGGTATGTTGAGATATTCCTTCTAAAGTAATGGGTGAGTTGTTACATGTGGCCCCTCCTACAACTAAAAAGGAGGCACAACACATGGTGGGCCTAGATTTTGGAGGCAACATATCCCTCATTTGGGTGTGCTACTCTGGCCTTTTAACAAGTGACTCAAAAAGCTGCTTGTTTTGAGTGGGGCCCAGAACAAGAGAAGGCTCTGCAACAGGTTCAGACTGCCATGCAAGCCACTTGCCCCTTGGGCCATATGATCCAGCTGATCCAATTGTGTTTGAAGTGTCAATGGCAGATAGAGATGCTGTTTGGAGTCTTTGGCAGGCCCCTATTGGTGATCCACAGTGCAGACTCTTAGGATTTTAGTGTAAAGCCAAGCCATCCCCTGTAGATAACTACTCTCCTTTTGAGAAACAGCTTTTGGCTTATTACTGGGCCTTAGTAGAGACTGAGCACTTAACATGGACCACTAAGTCACCATGCAGCCTGAGCTGCCCATCATGAACTGGGTGTAGTCTGACCCATGGAGTCATAAAGTCAGACATGAACAGCAGTGTTCCATCATTAAATGGTAGTGGTATATATGAGATCGGACCCAAGCAGGACCCGAAGGCACAAATTGTATGAGGAAATGGTCTAAATGCCCACGATCTCCACTCCTGTCACATTACCTGCCTCTCCCAGTCTACACCTATGGCCTCATGTGGAGTTCCTTATGATCACTTGATTGAGGAAGAGAAAACTCATGCCTCGTTTATAGATGGTTCTGTGTAATATTCAGGCACTACTCAAAAGTGGACAGTGGCAGCACTTCAGTCCCTTTCTGGGATCTCCCTGAACGACAGCAGTGAAGGAAAATTCTCCCATTGGGCAGAACTTCAAAAAGTGCA
This sequence comes from Trichechus manatus latirostris, assembly GCF_000243295.1. Taxonomy (NCBI): domain Eukaryota; kingdom Metazoa; phylum Chordata; class Mammalia; order Sirenia; family Trichechidae; genus Trichechus; species Trichechus manatus. Next base: position 5,187,807 of record NW_004444083.1, on the reverse strand, counting down.
TCTGGTTGTTCACTTTGCTTGGAATGAAAAATGGCCAGATGTGAGACTGTATACAGACTCACGGGCTGTGGCCAGTAGTTTGGCTGGATGGTCAGGGACTTGGAAGGAACATGATTGGAAAAATGGTGACAGGGAGGTATGGGGAAGAGGTATATGGACAGATCTCTCTGAATGGGCCAAAGAAGTGAAGATATTTGTGTCTCATGTGAATGCTCACCAAAGGGTGACCTCAGCAGAGGAGGTTTTAACAATAAGGTGGACAGGATGATGTATTCTGTGGAAACCAATCATCCTCTTTCTCCAGCCACTCCCATCTTTGCCTAACAGGCTCATGAACAAAGTGGTTATGGTGGCAGGGAGGGAAGTTATGCATGGGCTCAGCAATGTGGACTTCCACTCACCAAGGCTGACTTGGCTACAGCCAATGCTGAATGTCCAATCAGCCTGTAGCAGAGACCAACAATGAGTCCCCAGTGTGGCACCATTCCTTAAGGCAATCAGCCAGCAACCTGCTGGTAGGTTGATTAAATGGGAAGGCTTGCATCATAGAAAGGGCAAAGTTTTGTTCTCACTGAGATAGACACTCTAGATATGGATTTGCCTTCCCTACATGCAATGTCTCTGCCAAAACTACCATCTGTGGACTCACAGAATGTCTTATCCACTTTCATGGTATCCCACACATCATTGCCTCAGATCGAGGGACTCACTTCACAGCAAATGAAGTACAGCAATGGGCCCATGCTCATGGAATTCACTGGTCTTACCATATTCCCCATCATCTTGAAGCAGCTGGCTTGATAGAATGATGGAATGGCCTTCTAAAAGTCACAATTATGGCACCAGCTAAGTGGCAATACTTTGCAGGATTGGGGCAATGTTCTCTAGGAGGCTGTATATAATCTAAACTAGCATCTAATATATGGTGTTGTTTCTCCTACAGACAGGAGTCATGATTCTAGGAATCAAAGAGTGGAGATGGGAGTGGCACCACTCACTATTACCCTTAGTTACCTAATAGCAAAATTTTTGCTTCCTGTCCCCAGGACGCTATGCTCTGTGGGTCCAGAGGTCTTTGTTCCAAAGGGAGGAATATTCCCATCTGGAGACACAACACAGATTCCACTGAATTGGAATTTAAGAACGCCACCCAGACACTTTGGGCTCCTTGTGCCTCTGGATCAAAAGGCAAAGAAGGCATTTATCATATTGGTGGGTGTGACTGACCCTGACTACCAACAGGAGATCAGACTGATGTTGTACAATGGAAGTAAAAAAGAGTATGTCTGGAATACAGGAGATCCCTTAGGGCATCTCTTAGTACTACCATTCCCTGTGATTAAAGTCAATGGAAAACTACAGCAACTCAATTCTGATATGTCTACTATTTGCCCAGACCCTTCAGGAGTGAAGGTTTGGGCCCCCCCACCAGGCAAAGAACCATGACCAACTGAGGTACTTGCTGAGGGTAAAGGGAATGCAAAATGGGTGGTGAAAGAAGGTAGTTCTAAATCTGTTACGGCCACATGATCAGTTGTAGAAATGAGGACTGTAACTGAATATTTCTTCCTTGTATGTGTGCATCAAATATTTTTGTCTTCTTCAGTTGTAAAACACAAATATAAACGGGGCTAGCGGGTTTTCGGTTGTACACGTTAGTTGTATCATGGTTGGCATAAGTATGACTTTGTAATTGTCTTTATTTAGAGATTGTGTATGCTTTAAGGAGATGTATACAGATGCCAAGTTGACAAGGGGTTGACTATGGTGGTTAAGGTTGTGTGTTAACTTGGCTGGGCCATGATTCTCAGTGGTTTGGCAGTTATTTAATGAAGTATATGACAGTTATGTAATGATGTAGTCTGGCAGTTATGTAGTGATGTAGTCATCCTCCATGATGTGATCTGATGTGATCAGTCAATTAGTTGTAAGGGGAATCCCCTTGAGGGTGTGGCCTATATCTAATATATATATATGGACATTCTGGCAAAGGTCACTTGCTATCTCCGGATTCTGCACCCCCTTGTCATCATCTGACCTCTGGTTCTTGAGACTTGATCCAGTGGCCTGCCATACTGTCTGTCGACCTTGGGATTCATCAGCCTCTGCAGCCCGTGAGCAAGCAGCCTGCCATCTTACCTGCCGATCTTGGGTTTAACAGCCCCTGCATCTATGTGAGTCCAGAGAAGTCACTAGCCTGATGCCTGACCTATGGACTTGGGACCTGCCATCCTCTACAACTGCATGAGCCAGTTCCTTGAGATAAATCTCTCTCTACACACACACACACACACACACACAAATATATTTTCACACTGCCATCAAGTTAATTCTGACTCACAGCAACCCTAAAGGACAGAGTAAAACTACCCCATACGGTTTCCAAGAAGCAGCTGGTGGATTTGAACTGCTGACCTTGGTTAGTAGCCAAGCTCTTAACCACTCGCCACCAGGGCTCCAAAACAAACCCACTGCCACAGAGTCGATTCCAACTCATAACAACCCTACAGGACAGAGTAGAACTGCCCCAAGGGTTTTCTTGGCTATAATCTTTGTGGAAGCAGATTACCACATCTTTCTCCCACAGAGCAACTGGTGGATACAAACTCCCCATCTTTTGGTTAGCAGCCAGCTTTTACCACTGTACCACCAGGGCTCATATATATACGTGTATGTGTGTGTATATATATATATATATACACACAATGAAGAATGGGGCATCAGGATTGGAGGAACACTCATTAACAACTTGTGATATGCAGATGACACAACCTTGCTTGCTGAAACTGAAGAGGACTTGAAACACTTACTGATGAAGATCAAAGACTATAGCCTTCAGTATGGATTACACCTCAACATAAAGAAAACAAACATCCTCACAACTGGACCAATAAGCAACAACATGATAAATGGGGAAAAGACTGAAGTTGTCAAGGATTTCATTTTACTTGGATCCACAATCAACACCCATAGAAACAGTAGTCGGGAAACAAAAGACGCATTGCATTAGGCAAATGTGCTGCAAAAGATCTCTTTAAAGTGTTGAAAAGCAAAGATGTCACCTTGAAGACTAAGGCGTGCCTGACCCAAGCCATTGTGTTTTCAATCACCTCATATGCATGGGAAAGCTGGGCAATGAATACGGAAGACCCAAGAAGAACTGACGCCTTTGAATTGTGATGTTGGCAAAGAATATTGAATATACCATGGACTGCCAAAAGAACTGACAGGTCTGTCTTGGAAGAAGTACAGCCAGAATGTTCCTTAGAAGCAAGGATGGTGAGACTACATCTCATATACTTTGTACATGTTATCAGGAAGGCTTGATCCCTGGAGAAGAATATCATGCTTGGTGAAGTGGAAGTTCAGCGAAAAAGAGGAAGACCCTCAAGAAGATGGATTGACACAGTGGCTGCAACAACGGGCTCAAGCATAACAACAATCTTGAGGATGGTGCAGGACCGGGAAGTGTTTCATTCTGTTGTACATAGGGTCGCTATGAGTCGGGACCGACTTGATGGCACCTAACAACAAGTATATATACACAGATCTAAATATCCTTAGTCCTAGGATGAAACTGAAGCAGTAAAAATTTAAAGTTCTGCTCCAGAATGGAAATACCAAACCTACTGCCATTGAATCAATTTCAAGTCATAGCGAGATTGGGAATGCAAGGGGATAAAACATACCTAACACTGTTTGATGATGTTAAGAAAAAGTGGAAAACTACGTTTTTTTTTTTTTTTTTTTACCAAGAGGCAGGAAACGGCCAACCATAAGTCCCAAGGTCTCTAAGGAAGTTGGGTGGGAGTTTTTCCTCCTCTTAATGTCACTCCTGAAATACATATCTAAGAATTTCAGGGATTATTCTGAGGAAAATACAGTGATAAAGACTGGATCTGCAAGAGGCAAACTAAAATGGCCACATCATTAAACAGCGTTAGGAGCTTAAGCTCCTTGAACAATGACAGGTGGTAGGCAGCACTTTCTGAGGCAAAGTCTTTGTTCTTCTTTCTGCTTTGTTCATAGGAAACTGGCAGTGATTCTTGACAAAAGAGGTCTGACTCATTCTATTCATTTGCTCTGTGCTTTTGTGTGCACGTGTTTCACCTGCAGGCACATTTTGTGCAGAGAGTTTACTAGAGCTATGTTAAAACTGCAACTTTTATTCAGAATCTTCTTGCCAGATGCAAAAACTTGTAATTCACAAAGAGCTATAAGCAAATACATAGGAACTGGGACTCACACATCAGTTGAAGACTGACCTGGATGTCAGTCTGACCAAGAAATCTCAAGAAGCTAGAGATCCCTGTCTCTAGAAAGGATAAAGTTCTGGATAAAGAAGAATAAAAATGCAGGAATACAGAGGTCAACCTTTTGAACTACATAATTAATGCTTCCAAATGTTTGATGTCTATGTATCGGAAGATGAAGAAGGATTTTTCCATTTTGCATTAATGTGCAAAATCTACCTTGGAAAATCCTATGTACAGACTCAGCTTTTTTATGCAGACTTCCAGACTGGTCTAGAACAGTTCACCACTGTTCCGTGCTTCCAACACATTCCATAGACACTGCCATATTACTCCATTACACTCCATTACAGCTCTTGCAACTATGTGTAATTGTAAGGCACGAGCCTGCAATCCTTTCAGATTCTGACTTCCAACATTGAATTTCCAATGCCTACACATAGTTCCTTAGGAGTCTCTGGGTGGTGCAAATCGTTAAGCACGTGGCTACTCACAGAAAGTTTAGTGGTTCGAACCCACCCAAAGGCACCTCAGAGGAAAGGCCTGGTGATCTGCTTCTGAAAGGTCACAGCCATGAAAACTCTACCGAATACAGTTCTATGCTGAAACACATGGAGTTGTCATGAGTTAGAATGGACTTGATGGCTACTGGTTTCTTTTTTTGTTTTAAGCACAGTTCCTAGCATGTCATGGACACTAAATAAGTTTGTTGAATGAATGAATGAATAAGTGAAAAAATGTATGTATGGATATACAGGTAGAAATTTCAAGAAGGTGAATTTCAGCTCACCGGAAAGATTCTCTAGGAAGGCTTTCCCACAAAGTTGTGACTTGTGATTAATGGAAGGGCTAGGGCAAAAGGGCTGAAGACACAGTACCTCACAGATCCTTTTCCTGTGCTAGCACATTTGTTCCAATTTTACAGATGAGAAACCTGAGACCAAAGAGGTTGAGTAACTTAATCAAAGTCCTCAGATGGTAAGCGGTAAAGATAGGATTTGTAGGTTGACCTGCATGAATCCCAAGCTCATTTTTTCCCTACAAGACCCTGAGTTTCTAAGGCAGTGCTTAAAAAAAGACTGAAACATAGTCCAAGAGGTGGTGGAGAAGAGATTCCTGTAGCGGAAGGAGGTCAGATCAGACCACTGTGATGGTTAAGGTTGTGCGTCAACTTGGCTGGGCCATGATTCTCCATGGTTAGGCAGTTATGATGTAGTTTGGCGGTTGCATGATGTGCTGATCACTTCTGTGATGAGATCTGATATAATGTGATCACCTCCATGATGAGATCTGCTGTGAGTAGCCAATCAGTTGAAAGGGAGTTTCCTTGGGTGTGTGGCCTGCATCGAATATAAATGGACATTCTGGCAAGGCTCGGGGGCTTTTGCTCACTCTGTATCCCGTAGCTGGCTCCTGTTTGTCTGACCACCAGTTCTCGGGATTGAGCTAGCAGTTTACCTGTGGTCCTGCCTGCTGATCTTCGCAGGCTGTAAGCAAGGGCCTCTCTCACCTGTCAATCTTGGGTTTGCCAGCCCCTGCGGCTACATGAATCAGAAGAAGCCTCTATCCTGACGCACGGAGTTGGGATGTTCCAGCTGCTACAATCACGTGAGCCATTTCCTTGATAAAAATCTCTCTCTATATATATTTATACATTTTACTGGTTTTGCTTCTCTAGAGAACCCAGCCTAAGACAACCACTAAGGTGTGTGCCCAAATAAATTCTATGACTCTTAGAAGAAGACAGAAATTATAAACTATATCTCTGAAACTGAATAGATAACAAAAGACTACAATGATATGTCTTTAAAAAATGAAGACTCATTGGCCAGAACAAGCTCTGAAGTACAAATAGAGAAGAAAATATTTAAGTTTTTCAGCTCAATGGCCATAAAATGTAGCTACAGCTCTTTGACCTACTGCTAAATCTTTTTTTTTTTTCCTGTGGTTAAACCTTTTCTTGAGTTCTTATAATAGTGGTCTTATACAATATTTGTCCTTCTGTGACTGACTAAATTCACTCAGCATAATGACCTCCGGATTCCTCCATGTTATAAGATGTTTCATGGCTTCATCGTTGCTCTTTATTGTTGCGTAGTATTCCATTTGTGAATATACCCTAATTTGTTTATCCATTTGTCCACTGATGGAAACCTAGGTTGTTTCCATCTTTTTGCTATTGTGAACAGTGCTGCAATGAACATGGGTGTGCATATATCTATTCGTGTGATGGCTCTTATTTCTCTAGGATATATTCCAACCAGCAGGATTGCTGGATCGTATGGTACTTCTATTTCTAGCTTTTTAAGGAAGTGTCAAATCAATTTCCAAAGTGGCTGTACCATTTCACATTCCCATCAGCTGTATATAAGTGTTTCAGTCTCTCCACAACCTTTCCAGCATTTATTATTTTGTGTTTTTTGGATTAATGCTAGACTTGTTGGGGTGAGATGGTATCTCATTGTAGTTTTGATTTGTGTTTCTCTAATGGCTAATGATTGTGAGCATTTCTTCATGTGTCTGTTAGCCGCCTAAATGTCTTCTTTGGCGAAGCGCCTGTTCATATCCTTTGCCCATTTTTTAACTGGGTTGTCTTTCTGTTGTTGAGGTTTTGCAGTATCTATTAGATTTTAGAGATTAGATGCTGATCAGATTTGTCATAGCCAAAAATTTTTTGCCAGTCTGTAGGTTGTCCTTTAAGTCTTTTGGTGAAGTCTTTAGATGAGCCATAAGCGTTTAATTTTTAGGAGCTCTCAGTTATCTAGTCTCTCTTCTTGTGCTTGTGCATTGTCACTTATGGTTCATACTGTGTTTATGCCATGTATTAGGACCCCCAGCATTGTCCCTATTTTTTCTTCCAAGATCTTTAACATTTTCAATTTTATATTTAGGTCTTTGATCCATTTTGAGTTAGTTTTTGTGCATGGTGTGAGGTATGGCTCTTGTTTCAGTTTTTTGCAGCTGGATATCCAGTTATGCCAGCACCATTTGTTAAAGAGACTGTCTTTTCCCCAATTCACAGTCTTTGGGCCTTTGTCATATATCAGCTGCTCACGGGTGGATGAATTTATGTCTGGATTCTCATTTCTGTTCCACTAGTCTATGTATCTGTTGTTGTATCAGTACCAGGCTGTTTTGACTACTACAGTGGTATAATAGGTTCTAAAATCAGGTAGTGTGAGGTCTCCCACTTTGTTCTTCTTCAGTAATGCTTCACTTATTCAGGGCTCTTCCTTTTTCATAGGAAGCTGGTGACTTCTTTCTCCATCTCATTAAAAAATGACATTGGAATTTGGATTGGGATTGCATTGTATATGTAGATCACTTTGGGTAGAATTGACACTTTCACAAAGTTAATTCTACCTATCCATGAGCAAGGTATGTTTTTCCACTTATGCAGGTCTCTTTTGGTTTCTTGCAGTAGTGTCTTGTAGTTTTCTGGATCAGGATTGCATTGTATTTGTAAATTGCTTT
>NW_004444083.1:5154618-5169247 GCF_000243295.1 Trichechus manatus latirostris | reverse complement strand
CTTTCCATATGGAATTTTGGCAACTGTCTTAAAATGAAATTATCTTTCACTTCTAGTGGAGTGCTCAGCAACACTTAATTCTTTCCTTTTAAAGTTCAGCATTATTAATTTTTGGAGGAATTCCAGATTTTAGCAGATGAACCATCCAGAAATAGGCCAGGCCTAAGAGACTGGAAAGAACTCTATTGTGCATCCACACATCCAAGTGACCCTAGTATTAGCCCAAGATGTAATCTCAGCTGTGTAGAGAATTATGTGAGTGCTCCTTGGCTTGGTGGTAAGGGAGGGAACTACTCCTAGTGACCTATGACCAGAAACAAGAGTCTTCAGCTTAAATGATCCAGTGACTTACTGTAAGATTTGTGGCAAGATTTCTAAAACACTTGATTGCTTCTACTTTTTACGTAAGAGGGAATAAAAACCAAAACTCGTAACCATTGAGTTGATTCTGACTCATGGCGACCCTACAGGATGGAGTAGAACTGCCATATAGAGTTTCTAAGGCTGTAATCTTTCCAGTAAATTGCCACTTCTTTCTCCCACAGAGTGGCTGGTGGGTTCAAACCATCAACCTTTGTGGTAGCAGCCGAGTGCTTAACCAGTGTACCACCAGGGCTCCTAAAGAGTGAATAAGCCTAACTAGAAAGAATAAATGTTTTGACAGTAAGATAACCAAATGAGGTCTATGAAATTATTCTGCTTCCCTTTGCCACAATGGTCCATGTCGTATTTAATACTAAGGACAATAGTTTAAAGACGAGGATCTTGTAGAAAAGCATTATCTTTTAAAAGCATTTTGCTTTATTCTACAATTAAACTCTTGAGGATCAGTGTAATCCTTGTCTTTGAAGAATCCTCATCTTGGAGGAAAGACAATGTGGATATATACAGTAAATTTATTGTCTCATTAGCACTTGATCATAAAAATAACTATTATGCAATGCACACTTTGAGATACATAATATTACATAATGACTTATGTGATATTAGTTTATTGAATTTCTTCGTGGTTCTCAAATGGGGTAATTTTGCCCCCTAAGGAACATTTGGCAATTGTCTAGAGACATTTTTGATTGTTACAAGTCGGGAGGGGCGCTACTAGCATCTAGTGGATAGAAGCCAGAAATGCTGCTAAACATCCTACAAAGCACAAGATGGCCTCCACAACAAAGAATTATCTGACCTCAAATGCCAATAGTGCTGAGGTTAAGAAACACTGCTTCAGCGTTATGATATTAGTACTACTGCTATTTCCATTTTAAATATAAAGAAACTGAGGCTTAAGTAGACTAAATAACTCATCTCAGACTGTACATCTAGTAAACAGCTATGATTAGAATCAAGCCTAGGCATTTTGATCCTGGAGCACATACTCTCAACCATTATGTTAAATGGCCACTTTAGCTTTTGAATACCAGTGGACCCTAGGGATTAAAATGACCTACAGCTAGGCAAAGTTTCTACAGTGGATCCAAACCAAATTCTCACAAATCAAATAACTTAAGTGAAAGTAATCGCATTCATTGTAGGTTGGAAAATCTTGTTACTTATTTTGAGATGTTCTTTGACATAAAAGAATACATAAAATCCAATGCTTTCATAATCACAGACAGTGAAATCACAACAATTTAAAAAAGGGGAAAATCAGAGGTTACGGTGTTTGTTTTGTTCATCTGCTGCTTAGTTTTGTAAAGAATGATGTTAGACTGGGAGAGCCAGTTGGTTCCATGTGACACTGTTTACATACAGGACACCTTAAGTCACAGAACAGTCTTAATGAGAACAATGGTGACATGCGATTTATCACCTCTCCAACAACAGTCAGTCTAACTCTCAAGAAAAATTAAGGTTACCAAAAACTTGCCCTCATCACCCAATCTTCAAAATAGACCAGTTAACTGCAATTAGGCTCTGCATAAATTACGACCAGTTATCAAGAATTCTGGAATCCTTGGTGGTGCAAATGGTTAAGGGCTTGACTAGTAACCAAATGGTTGGTGGTTCAAACCCATTCAGAGATGCCTTGGAAGAAAGGTCTGGTGATCTACTTCTGAAAGGTCACAACCTTGAAAATCTTATGGAGAAGTTCTACTCTGCACAAGGGGTCAACATGCATCAGCATCAACTCCATGGCAACTGGTTTGGTTTTGGTTTGATCACTCTCAGCTGTTTCCAGAGTGATTTGGCTCCTGCCTAACTTTTCTATCCCCATTTCCTTCCACTCTCCCCTCTGCATGCTGCAGCCACACAGGTGGTCTTTTTCCTCTTCTCCTTGAATTTACAAGACTCGCTCATGTCTGAGGACCTTTGCACATGCTGCCCCTGCTCATTCTTTAGGCCTTAGACCAAATGGTCTCTCTTCAAAAATGCTTTTCTCAGTTTTTAAGTGTTCCTATTCCTTTACAAATAGAAGGCTATATCTGACAAGCTGGACTATATGATCAAGAACACGGTATCCGGATTGGAGAAAGACTCATTAACAATCTGCAATATGCAGATGACACAACCTTGCTTGTTGAAAGTGAAGAGGACTTAAAGGACTTATTGATGAAGATCAAGCAATACAGCCTTCAGTATGGATTACACCTCAACATAAAGAAAACAAAAATCTTCACAGGTGGGCCAATAAGAAACATCATGATAAACAGAGAAAATATAGACGTTGTCAAGGGTTTCATTTATTTAGATCAAAAATCAATGCCTATGGAAGTAGCAGTCAGGAAATCAAATGATGTATTGCATTGGGCAAATCTGCTGCAAAAGACCTCTTTAAAGTGTTCAAAAGCAAAGATGTCACTTTGAGGACTAAGGTGCACCTGACCCAAGCCATGGTGTTTTCAATCACGTCATATGCATGGGAAAGCTGGACAATGAATAAGGAAGACCTATGAAGAATTGATGCCTTTAAAGTATGGTGTTGGCAAAGAATACTGTATGCATGGACTGCCAGAAGAACAAACAAATCTGTCTTGGAAGAAGTACAGCCAAAAGGCTGCTTATTAGCGAGGACAGCGAGACCTCATCTCATGTACTTTGGACATGTTATCAGGAGGGACCAGTCCCTGCAGAAGGACATCATGCGTGGTAAAGTAGATGGTCAGCGAAAAACAGGAAGACCCTCAACAAGATGGACTGACACAGTGGCTGCAACAATGGGTTCAAACAGAGCAACAATTGTGAGGATGGTGCAGGACCAGGTGGTGTTTCATTCTGTTGTACAGAGTCACTGTGAGTCAGAACCAATTAGATGGCACCTAACAACATTCCTTTCCAACCTCACTCCTCATCTCTCCCTTCCATTACTCTTATTTTCTTTACTGCAAATATCATTAATTGATTCCATTTTGTTTATTTCTTTGCTTTTTCCTGTTTCTCTTTCTCTATTGGAAAGAAAGTTTTATAAAAGCAGGGACCTAGGCTACCTTGTTCTCCACTGAATCCCTAGAGTCTAGAATGATGATTAGCTCATCTGAGATACTCCATGAATATCTGTTGAATGAGTGATTAATGAGTGGATGAACACATCTTTCGATTAAAAAAACCCAAAAGGCCAAATGGATTTCTACTCACCTGTACCACACCTGTACAAGAATCCAAAAAGATGCAGCCTTTGGGTTCTTTGGATATTTTTTCATCTTTGTAAAAATTCATGATGTAAGAGTTGTCAGGCAACTGAGTTAGCTGGAAGTAGCGCTTTTTGAAAGACTGAATAAAGGGAAAAGCACAAGGAAGTTGTTCAAATTGCAGCATACGATTATTCACGGGAATCAGAAGTTTTCTAATTCCTTCAGGAATGCTACATTTCTGGGACACTGTTCTAGAGAAGAGTATCATATATCTGCATATATAAAATATGATACAAAATACAAACTTAATGTAAATAGCTCTCCTCTGTGCTGTGACCGAAAGCGGTGTGTCAAGAAAGGTGACAGAAACAAAGACGAGTCTTGATGTCTCCTTACCCGAACAGTAACGGTATTGTTCACAGTGCTATTAAAATTCCCTTTGTAGAGCCAGCCAGACTTGAACACTCCAGTTCCTCCTGGCCCACCACCGCCCTTGGAAGATGAGTGGGATGTTGTATCCTGTACAAAGGCATCATTAGCATAGCAATGATTTATTTTGTGAATCCCAGATCCCAGACACTGCACTTAAAAATGAGACTCCTTTCTCTCTTCCTGACTCATCTTAAATGCTCATGTCCAATTTCCAAACAAACATCATTCTTTTTGACTAAAAGCCCTAACACCAGTTATTGCAGCGTATGAAAAACCAGCCAGAAGGAGAACCAGTTTAGTGAAAGGCAGGAACTAATTATCCTCATGTTTTAAACATTGGAACTTCAACAATTTACTTACTTCATCCTTATCGGCATCTTCATGGTCAACCTCGAAGGAATGTGAAGGAAGTTTCTCTGGCTTGTATTCTGCTCTGATATTAAAAAAAAAAAAAAAGAATCCAATTTATCATGAGGCATTGTTTTCATTTTCTGCTGTTCCAGGGGTAACAATTACTGCACCTGGCTTGTTAGAATTTTTCTTATAAAATAATGTAATTTGTGAGGGTCTCATTTCCTTTGAAAGTACTAGCTTTTCCATACCCCAGTATATCTTATCTCCAGTAAATAAATCTCCCATTACTGTTTGCATAAATTTACACATATCTTCTTGAATTCAATTAAGACATGCAGGGCAGTTTTATAAGTTTGGTAGTCTATATTTTCTTTGCTCAGTATTTTGAAGTGTAACATTAAGTAATAAAATTTTAATTACTTTTTCTATTTCATTTAGTATGTGACACACTCAAGGATACAGAGCTGTCATTTAAAGAGCCTCAACTCTGAGGAACCATGCTCCTGAGAATTAGTTTTGCTCTGGCCACTAGGAGGCGCTGTTCCCTAACCACGGCGTCCTGGTCAAGGCTGCGCCCAAGTGACTTACGCAATTGGGTTCCTTTGTGCATTTCCATGGGAGCACAGAAACGCCTAAGTCACAGCATCACTGACCAGCCCAAAGTAGCAAGAGTGTACATTTGGCTCTACAAATGTTAAATTAAATCAGAAATAAATTTTCCTTGCCATGGTTCTATTTCATAACTAACGGTTGGCTGGAAATCAGAACACACCGTCCCAGGGTCCAGGCGCTCTTTGATACCAGCTATCCGGCATCTTTTACTATATAAAATCCGACATGTAGAAAGTTCATTGAACATTTGCTTTCTTTAAGATGATTTGTACTGTGTAGAAACAACCTCAAAATCCACTGGAAAAAAAAAAAAAGACCAGTGGTACATTCAGTATTCCCATCACAAGCTATTTCTCATACTGATGGTATTCCAGATAGGAAGATGAATAACCAAGGGCACTTTACATATACTCATGGATAAAATTACCATACTGTGCATTCTCATAGGGAGTGACTAATGGTTTCAAAGTACTCTTTTACCTTCCCTCTGAAAGACAAGAAAATGCCCATCCCCAGGTTACATCAAGGAAAGTTAGGGCACAAAAGTACCATTGTTTCTACTGTCAATTTACTGAGAGCCTGAGGTCAGAGGCACATTCTCTCTCCACCTCTGACAAGAGTGTGTGCCCTCGAACATCTATGGAGGCATCCTGGACACTAAAGAACTAGGTATGATCTCTCCCCCCATATCCTCTATATGCAAATCTCTTGTGATGCTAACCTGATTCTGTTATTTGAACACTTGTCTTGGCCCTCCACCAGATTATACATTTCTTTAAGTCAAGGACTCTAACCAACTCCCATCCATACCTCACCCTACGTTTTCAATGTCTATTGCTATAGACACTTAATATGTATTTGTTGATTGAACCAGTGATAGGCATGGTGAGAAAGAGTATAACAGAAGTGAAATAATTTGAAATGGTATAATCTAGTAGTTTTTTTTTCCAGAAGGCATCTTGGTGATTTTTTTTTTTTTTTTTTTTTGTTTGTGATCAAAACCTTAAGACCTTAAGAGGTACCACTGTCATATAAGTAGATTAAAACATATTTTACTATTGTAATTTTATTTTACAGATTCAACTTAATGAAAGTTACTTGCTACCAGAATCAATAAATAAGAACAATAAAGTTCTTCTGAGGAATACAGTACTTGATATTGAGAGTTAAAGATGATATCTTGGGTCTCATATTCAGTCCAAGTTCCAACTTAATTTGGTTGCATAGTCTTGATGAGATTCCAAGACTTATAGATAAGTAGTTACAAATGGTAACAGTCTTATGTTAGGCTTAAAAGAAGAGTAGTAGAAAATGAGAGTTTCAATGTTATCGCCATCACAGCACGTAGTAAGTGCTCAGTAAATAATAATGGATATATATGACTGTACATATGTGGGCATGTACTATCATCAGTGGGAATCAATTCGACTGCAATTTTTTTTTGATTTATTAACATACACTATGACCTTCCTCATCCATGACTTATTTCCAGTAAGTTCAAAAAGAGTTCAAAAATATAAATACCAAGATAGCAGAAGTTTCATACTAGAAGTCTAGGTATGTATCAAGTTGGATGTTGTTTTTTATTAAATTTATATATATGTGTATATAAAAATTTAAAATGAGCCATTTGCACAAATACTGGGGACTCTACCTCCTGGTCTAACATCGCCATTTTATAGAGAAGAAATCTGAAGCCCACAACCAGCTGAAACCAGCTGTCATCGAGTGAATTCTGACTCATTGTGACTCCATGTGTGTTAGAGTAGAAATGTGCTCCAGAAGTTGTTTTTTTTTTAAATTATAATTATAGTTGAAAAAATACCCATAATACAACACTTACCAATTCAACATTTTTCAGGTGTACAATTCAGTGATATAAATTATATTAATCATGTTGTGCAACCATCACCCATAATCACTGCCAAATTCCCCATCACCATAAACACAAATTTACTACTATCTAAACAATTGCTTTTCCTTTCCCCCACCTCCCACCCCTTTGGCCTCTATATATTTGCCTATTCTTGCTATTTCATATAAGTGAGCTCATAAAATATTTGTCCTTTTATGATCGACCCATTTCACTAAGTAAAATGTTTTCAAGGTTCATCCATGTTGTAGCATGTATTAGGGCTTCGTTTCTCTTTATGGCTGAGTAATATTCCACCACATGTATGTACCAAACTTTGTTTATCCACTCATCCACTGATGGACAGTTAGTTGTGTCCACCTTTTGGCTATTATGAATAGTGCTACAATGAACACTGGTGTACAGGAGTCTATTTGCATCCCTGCTTACAAGTCTCTTGGGTATATACAGTGTAATTGCTGAGTCATCTGATAATTCTATGTTTAACTTTTTGATGAACTACTAAACTGTTTTTGAGAGCATCTGTACCATTTTGCATTCCCACCAGCAATGGATGAGAGTTGCAGTTTCTCCACACCCTCACCAATATTTGTTGTTGTTGTTTTAAATCTTACTTATACTATTGGAAGTAAAGTGGTATCTCATTGTGGTTTTGATTTGCATCTCCCTAATGGCTAAGGGGGCTCTGGTGGCACAGTGGTTAAGAGTTATGGCTGCTAATCAGAACGTCAGCAGTTTGAATCCACCAGCCACTCCTTGGAAAACCTATGGGGCAGTTCTAGTCTGTCCTATAGGGTCAAAATGAGTCAGAATCTACTTGATGGCAACTTTTTTTTTTTGTTAATGGCTAAAGGAGTCCTGGTGGTGTAGTGGTTAAGAGCTCAGCTGCTAACCAAGAGATCAGCAGTTCAAATTCACCAGCCGCTCCTTGGAAATCCTATGGGGCGGTTCTACTCTGTCCTACAGGGTCACTATGACTTGGAACCAACTTGACGGCACCTAACAACAATGGCTAATGATGTTAAGCATCTTTTCATGTGCTTGTTGGCCATTCCTATATCTTCTTTAGTGAAATGTCTCTTCAAATTCTTTGCCCGTTTTTTGATTGGGTTGTCTTTTTGTTATTAAGTTGTAGGAGTTTTTCACATATTCTGGATATTGAACCCTTGTCAGATATATGATTCCCCAAAATTTTTTACTATTCTGTAGATTCACTATTCACTTTGTTGTTAAAGTTCTTTGTTGAACAAAAACTTTTCATTTTGATGAAGTCAGTATGTCTATTTTGTCTTTTGTTGCCTTTCTTCCTAGTCCATCTTAGTCTGGAAGTTCTGCCGAAACCTGTTCAGCAACATAGCAACACGCAAGCCTTCGCCGGCAGACCGGTGATGGTTCCACAGGGGGTGCATCGGCCAGGAATCGAACTTGTGTCTCCTTCATTGACATGAAGAATTCTACCACTGAACCACCGCTGCCCTAGGCTCTGTATTTTAAAGATCATTAAAAGATTAGCACTTCTGGCTACTGACTTGAACACTCTATCTCTGAAGGGCATTGTGACGTCTGTGAAAACCTTTGGGATCCCGAGATAAAGAGCTTATTAGGGACCTTACTCTCTAGCCATGAATCTCACTTCCTATTTCTACACCCAAATTACCTCCATCACCCATATAAGGAGCACTGGGATGCTTGACGGAGCCCTGGTAGTGTAGTGTTTAAGAGCTTGGCTGCTAACCAAAAGGTCGTCAGTTTGAATCCACCAGCCACTCCTTGGAAACCCTATGGAGCAGTTCTGCTCTGTCCTGTGAGGTCACTATGAGTCAGAATTGACTCAACGGCAATGGGTGTGGGGTGCTTGAATGCCCCATGGGTTCCTGGCTGTGAGGTTTGGAGCAGGTTACTTAGCCTTCAAGTGCTCAAGTTTGCTCTATAAAACGGGGGTAACAGTACCCATGCCCTAGGGCTATGAGAGTTAAATGGGTTCATGTACTATGGCACCCAGCGCAAGAAATGTTCTTGTATTTATTTTTAAATTATTCTGTTCAAATTCAGCCCAGCACAAAACTAGTCACACTGTATTTCATGTTCAGCCACAAAATTTACTATATGAAATTTTCTTCTTTACATCAAATCAGCTGTGGTTAAAAAAAATTAATGTCATATATTTCTGCCTTGTACCCAGTGGATGAATGAAATCAGTGGCCTCCTGTATTTTTATGTATTCCTGTCTCCTGGCAACTCCAAGCCCCATGCTGATTTTTATTCCTAATGCGAGAAGGTTTTACGGTTTACATTCTAGCCTGAAATCATGTCTCTCCAATATCTTCCTGTGAACACACACTCTAAAAAACTGGGCTTTTTAGAGTTAATAATCACACAATTTTAAATAACAACAACAACAAAAAAAAAATACAGAGATATATACATACTTTTTTTTCTTTTTCATAATTGTAAATTTTTATTTTGTAGCCTCAGCAACACTTGAAAAGAAATGATCAATTCAGACTGGTAGCAGACACAGGAGAATTCACTTCACCCAGGAGATATGGCAATGATTTACTTCCAATAGCCTCAGAACATGGCTTCGAACAGGTTCCTTCTGGTTCGAACCCGTGCTGAGAATCTGAATTTCTAACAAGTTCTCAGGCAATGCTAATGCTGCTGGTTCTGAGAACCACTAGTAGAGCAGTGGTTGGCAAAATTCATTATACATAAGAATCGTCTGGGAATCTGGTTAAAATGGTGATTCTGATTCCGTATATCTGGGGGTGGAAATGCAAATGCTCAGCAAGGGTTATAAACGAAAAGAACGTGTTCGAAGCCCTACCTCGGAAGGCCCAAGTAAATTATGTTTCCACTACTGTCCTAAATATGTGTTCTCTTTAAAGAGGAGTGCTTAGCTTTGTAAAATAATTATTTTAAATGTTGCTATTCCATGTTACAGTCTTCATTATTCCAGGAGATATGCTACAGGATTATATTCTAGCACATCTGATACTCATTTTGAAAATAGACAGGTCATTAAAGCATTTTACTCTGTGGTAGTCTTATTCTTCCCCTTCTTGGTATCAACTTCCACTTCCTTCAGTTAAAGTAAGGGAAATTCTCAACCACATTTCAGTTACTTTTGCATTTCTTCTAATGGAATTGACCCTTGTGAGCTCTATGGAAATCCTAACTCAACAATGATATTCACAGCCTGTTATTTCTGGAGGTGCTTTCTCTATCGTTTTAACAGAGGATGGATACTGTGAATATGAAATTGTTCGTTTACTTTTTTTTTTATGCCATCACGAATAATAAGAAAAGATAACAGCATTTGGGGATAAAGTCACTAAAGATCTTGACAGACCAAAAGAAGGTGAGAAGGTATTTTTTATAAAGCCAGCTAAATACTGCCTTCTACACTCCCTCACTATATACGCAGTCTTCCAACTGCCCGCACCCAGTTCCCAAGTTGTAACCACTTCTCAAACTATTTTCAGAAAGAGGAAGTTTAGACATTAAAAAATGCTTTGTTTTTCTATTATGCCTACAAAAAAAGTATGCGACTAACACACAGATATTCTCAATACAATATTACTCATGAAGGCCTAGGATGGGATGGGGCTTTCCCAACACAAAGTTACCAAAAATTATCTATTAGGAGTGACCCAAGTCTAACGGAATGTTCAGAGATTTGGGAAAAGTTCATTTCACTGTTCTGAAAAGAGGTTTTCTATTTTGGAAGAAATGACCTGGATATATTCAAAATGAATATCAGATGTGCTAGAATAAAATCCTCTAGCATATCCCCTGGAATAATGAAGACTGCAACATGGAATAGCAACATTTGTTTTGTTTTGTGGTTTTCCTCTCCTTAGTTCTAGCCTCCTTGATTGTCATTCCACTCAATCACTCTGGTTCCCACTTCAGGGTCTTTTCCCCTTTGCTGTTCTCTCTGTCGGGAACCCTTTTTCCTAGATCACAGAGCTGACAGTTTCTATTCATTGAGATCTCAGCTCAAACGCCACCTTCTCAGAGAGCTCTTTCAAAATCCCTCCTTCAAAGTCTGTGTTCAGGAGTTACGAGAAGGGCTTCTGAGTACCCAGGTCTGGAAAAGATATTTCTGGAGGCCAAGAAATCTTGGAAAGTGGTGGTCAATTTTGAACCAGGCGTTTATTACAAAATTAGATCCATACGTGTATCATCTCAACATTTCACTTGGTAAAGTGTTAATTACAACTTAACTTTTGAATATTTTAAATATTTTTCTGGATTGTTTACATCATCTTAGTTAGACCAGGCACTGCAGTGGGAGATTCCAGTTCAAAGAAGGTCTTTGAATTTGAGCAACCTCAATCCCATCCAGAAATATTAGTTTAAAAATTTTTCCGTTCATTTAGTTTATTCACCCAGTAAGTAATTATTACATACCAATTTATATGCCAGGCACTCTTCTAGGCCCAAATGTGATTCTGCAAGTAAAAGTCCCTGGCCTTTGGGGTTTTTTACTTTAGTAGGGGTACAGACATTAAATAAATGACTTCTTCGGTGCAGACAGCCAGGTTAGCTTCTGTGGAGCTCACATATGAGCAGGTGCTGAATAGAATCATCTTCTCCTACAAGCTTCAGGTTCCCAAGAGTTGGCGGGCAAAAAAAAAATTTGTTTTCCTTTTTGCTGTTAGACATATTTCACTTCTGTAGCGGTTGTTTATTTTCATGATTTTTCATATCATTTCCTGAAAATACATGAACCAAACCTGCTGCTGTTGAGCTGATTCCGACTCATAGAGACTCTAGGACAGAGCAGAACTGCCCCATATGGTTGCCAAGGAGCGGCTAGTGGATTCGAACTGCCGACTTTTTGGTTAGCAGCCAAACGCTTAAACTCTGTGCCACCAGGGCCCCAAAAAATACATGAAATAAGTGGCAAATCTGAATGCTATATATAGAATATTGTCAGAAAAAATTATTTAGTCCAAATTGTACTTTTCTAATCTTCTTGAAAGGAGCCTTGGTAGTGCAATGGTTAAGCACTCAGCTGCTAAACAAAAGGTTTGCAGTTTGAACCCACCCAGCGGCTCTGTGAGAGAAAGACCTGGTGATCTCCTTCTGTAAGATTACAGCCAAGAAAACCCTACTCTGTCACATGGGTCTCCATGAGTCAGAATTGACTTGACAGCACCCAACAACAAATACAACAACCCTTGTGAACCTACTATTGAAAATAAGGCTCACATGAATCCATACAGGAGGAGTGGGTGGACTCCCGAGCTCACATACTTAGTAACAGATCTAACCACCAGATGACAGGACAATAGAGCTTCAAAGGTGCCAATAACCAAACTAGCTCATAAGAGCAGCCTATCTGGGCATATCAGAACAAAACAAGAGGCTAGGACACAGTAAGCAAACATAAATAAATATAATAACTTATTGATGGCTCGAAGACAACAGTTAATATCAAATCACATAAAGAGGCAATCCATGATGGCTTCAGCAAGCTCCCAAAATAAAGAATCTAGAAATTTTCCAGAGGAGGAAAATTTCCTGGAATTACTGGAGGCAGTAATATGAATTAATTAATATTAATATTAATATAGAGAAATCTTCAAGAAATTAGGAAGGAAATTAAGCAAAACACAGAACACGAAATAGAGGAAATTAAAAAGATTAGAGAAGAGTATAATTACAAATTTAACAGGCTGCAAGAATCCATACAGAGACAGCAATCAGAAATCCAGAAGATTAATAATAAAATTTCAGAATTAGACAACTCAATAGAAAGTCACAGAAGCAGAATTGATGCAATGGAAGTCAGAATTAGTGAGATTGAATATAAAGCACTTGACATCAACTTATTTGAGGAAAAATCAGATAAAAGGATTTAAAAAAATGAAGAAACCTTAAGAATTATGTGGGACTCTATCAAGAGGAATAACCCATGAGTGACTGGAGTACCAGAACGGGGGAGATAAGAGAAAATACAGAGAAAATTGTTGAAGATTTACTGGCAGAAAACTTTCCTGATATCGTGAAAAATGACAAGATATCTACCAAAGATGCTCATCGAACCCCACATAAGGCAGATCCCAAAAGAAAGTCACTAAGACATATTATAATCAAACTTGCCAAAACCAAAGATAAAGAGAGAATTTTAAGAGCAGCTAGGGATAAATGAAAAGTCATCTACAAAGGAGAGTCAATAAGAATTATCTCGGACTACCCAACAGAAACCATGCAGGCAAGAAGGGAATGGGATGACATATATAAAGCTTTGAAGGAAAAAAACCTGCCACCCAAGAATTATATATCCAGCAAAACTGTCTCTCAAATATGATGGTGAATTTGCAAAAACCAAACCAAAACTACAAGAAATACTGAAGGGAGTCCTCTGGTTAGGAAATCAGTAACATCAGATAACAACCCAAAACTAGAACACAGGACAGAGCAACCAGATATCAACCCAGATAGGGAAGTCACAAAAGTAAATCAAAGCTAAAACACTGAAAATAGGGAAACAGATGTCAATACGTAAAACATGACAACATTAAAACAAAAGAGAGGGACTTAAAAAATGTAGACGTAGATTTTTCATATGGAGAGCAAGTCAAGGAGATATAAAGAAATAAAAGACTGGTATAAACTTACAAAAATACGGGTAAATATTAAGGTAACACAAAGGAAACTAACAATCCTACAAGTCAAACTAAAAAACTAGAAAAATATAAACTCAGCAAACACAAAATCAACAACAATGAAAAAGATGAAAATACATACAGAAAAATGACTCAGCACAGAAAATTAAGTGGAACAAAGAAATTGTGAACAACACATAAAAAAGACATCAAAATGACAGCACTAAACTCATACCTACCAATAATTACACTGAATATAAATGGACTAAATGCACCAATAAACAGAGAATGGCAGATTGGATGAAAAAACACGATCCGTCTATAGACTTAAAGACACAAACTAAAACTCAAAGGATGGAAAAAAATATATCAAGCAAACAACACTCAAAAAAGAGCAAGAGTGGCAATATTAATCTCTGACAAAATAGACTTTAAAGTAAAACCCACCACAAAAGATAAGGAAGGACACTATATAATGATTAAAGGGTCAATACACCAGGAGGATATTAACTATAGTAAATATTTATGGATCCAACAACAGGGCTCCAAAATACATAAAACAAACTCTAACAGCACTGAAAAGAGAGACAGCTCCACAATCGAGTAGGAGACTTCAACATACCACTTTTGGTGAAGGACAGAACATCCAGAAAGCAGCTCAAGAAAGACACAGAAGAGCTAAATGCTACAATTGACCAACTTGATCTCACAGACATATACTAAACACTCCACCCAAAAGCAGCCAAGTATACTTTCTTTGCCAATGCACAAGGAACATTCTCCAGAATAGACCACATATTAGGCCATAAGGTAAGCCTAAAAAATCCAAAGCACTGAAATATTACAAAGCATCTTTTCTGACCAAGAAGCCATTGAAGTAGAAATCAGCAACACAAAAAGTAAGGAAAAAAAATTAAACACATGGAAACTGAACAACACCTTGCTCAAAAACTACTGGGTAATAGCGGAAATTAAAGATGGAATAAATAAATTCATAGACTCAAATGAGAATGAAAACACATCCTACCAGAATCTTTGGGACACAGCAAAAGCAGTGTTCAGAGGTCAGTTTATAGCAATAAATGCACACATCCAAAAAGAAGGAAGGGCCATAATCAAAACATTAACCCTACAACTGGAACAAGTAGAAAGAGAGCAGCAAAAGAAGCCCT